>NW_027397099.1:13654058-13689026 GCF_003265705.2 Callorhinus ursinus
TGATTGACTTATTTCACTCAGCATAACACCCTCCAGTTCCATCCACATTGTTGCAAATGGCAAGATCTCATTCCTTTTGACGGCTGCATAATATTCCATTGTGTATATATACCACCTCTTCTTTATCCATTCATCTGTCGATGGACATCTTGGCTCTTTCCACAGTTTGGCTATTGTGGACATTGCTGCTATAAACACCGGGGTGCACATACCCCTTCGGATCCCTACATTTGTATCTTTGGGGTAAATACCCAGTAGTGCAATTGCTGGATCGTATGGTAGCTCTATTTTCAACAGTTTGAGGAACCTCTATACTGTTTTCCAGAGTGGTTGCACCAGCTTGCATTCCCACCAACAGTGTAGGAGGGTTCCCCTTTCTCCACAACCCCGCCAACATCTGTTGTTTCCTGACTTGTTAATTTTCGCCATTCTGACTGGTGTGAGGTGGTATCTCTGTGGTTTTGATTTGGATTTCCCTGATGCCGAGCGATGTTGAGCACTTTTTCATGTGTCTGTTGGCCATTTGGATGTCTTCTTTGGAAAAATGTCTGCTCATGTCTTCTGCCCATTTCTTGATTGGATTATTTGTTCTTTGGGTGTTGAGTTTGATAAGTTCTTTATAGATTTGGATACTAGCCCTTTATCTGATATGTCATTTGCAAATATTTTCTCCCATTCTGTCAGTTGTCTTTTGGTTTTGTGGACTGTTTCTTTTGCTGTGCAAAAGCTTTTTATCTTGATGAAGTCCCAATAGTTCATTTTTGCCCTTGCTTCCCTTGCCTTTGGCGATGTTTCTAGGAAGAAGTTGCTGTGGCTGAGGTCGAAAAGGTTGCTACCTGTATTCTCCTTTAGGATTTTGATGGACTCCTGTCTCACATTTAGGTCTTTCAACCATTTGGAGTCTATTTTTGTGTATGGTGTAAGGAAATGGTCCAGTTTCATTCTTCTGCATGTGGCTGTCCAATTTTCCCAACACCATTTGTTGAAGAGACTGTCTTTTTTCCATTGGACATTCTTTCCTACTTTGTCAAAGATTAGTTGACCATAGAGTGGAGGGTCCATTTCTGGGCTCTCTATTCTGTTCCATTGATCTATGTGTCTGTTTTTGTGCCAGTACCATACCGTCTTGATGATGACAGCTTTGTGATAGAGCTGGAAGTCCAGAATGGTGATGCCGCCAGCTTTGCTTTTCTTTTTCAATATTCCTCTGGCTATTCGGGGTCTCTTCTGGTTCCATACAAATTTTAGGATTATTTGTTCCATTTCTTTGAAAAAAGTGGATGGTATTTTGATGGGGATTGCACTGAATGTGTAGATTGCTCTAGGTAGCATTGACATCTTCACAATGTTTGTTCTTCCAATCCATGAGCATGGAACGTTTTTCCATTTCTTTGTGTCTTCTTCAATTTCTTTCATGAGTATTTTATAGTTTTCTGAGTATAGATCCTTTGCCTCTTTGGTTAAATTTATTCTGAGGTATCTTATGGTTTTGGAGCACCCACAATTTTCTTATAAAATCCACCATAAACTCTGCAGTGTGGGCATGTGTGTTAAAGAAGTTGAGCCACAGGAAAATTTAGAACTGGAAATAATAATCTGCCACCAAAATATAAATAAAAACATGGGTTATTAGTAGGGCAGTCATATAATTTATCATCTAAAATGGACAATCATGGGAGTTAAAGGGAGCACTATCAATGATTGTCCTGAGAGAACAGGCATCAACTAAGATGTATGGCCACATTGTATATTAGAAAAATATTCTTTCCCTAATCAGAGCACAAAATAACAGAAGCATACTGGGGGGGAGGAGTGGGCGGATGTTATTTTATGCTCTTTGGAAGCAGCTGAGCTTAAATTTGAATCTAAGCTCTGACACATATCAGTTGTGTGCATTTGTTTCTATACATCTCCATTTCTTCCTTTGTAAAATAGCAGGAGTATATCTAACTTTAATTTAGGGTTTACAATGTATGAAAAATACACTAAGGCATAAAATATCATAACAACTAAACCATGGTGTTACTATTTTCCTTATTTTACACATGAGACAATGGATTAAGTGAAGTTAAGTGGCTTGCTCATTTTCACTCAGCAAGTAAGTGGTAGAGCTGAAATAGGAATGCTGGCAATTGGTCTTTAGTATTCATACTCTTATACACTGTGATGTCCTGAAGATAATAATACCAATCTTTCAGAGTTTTTGTTAGGGCTAAATGAGACACTGGATGCCAGACACCTAGCACAATGCCCAAAACACAGTAGAAAATAAAGTTACTAATAATGGAATAAAAATAATAGCTGTAGGGGTACCTGGGTGGCTCAGTCAGTTAAGCATCCTACTCTTGGTTTTGGCTAAGGTCATGATCTCAGTGTCCTGGAATCAAGCCTCATGTTGGGCTCTGTTTTCGACTGGGAATCTACTTGAAGATTCTCTCTCTCCCTTTCCCTCTGCCCCTCCCCTTGCTCTCTCTCTAATAAATAAATCTTTAAAAAAAAAAATAGGGTGCCTAGGTGGCTCAGTTAGCTAAGTGCCTACCTTAGGCTCGGGTCATGATCCCAGGGTCCTGGGAGTGAGCCCCACGTCAGGATCCCTGCTCAGCAGGGAGTCTGCTTTTCCCTCTTTCTGTGCCCCTCCCCCTGCTCATATTCTGTGTCTCTCTCAGATAAATAAATAAAATCCTAAATAAATAAATCTTTTTAAAAAATAGCTATAAATGTTTTTTTGAGGTCACCCATATGGGACCACTTTGGAGGTGACAGCCCTTTGATGATTCTATAGCTAAAGCTCTCACTTGACTAGAAACCTCTACTAACCTGATCTATACTGAATAATAGTTTGTAAATCAAAGGGTGGCAGTGAGGGAACAGTGTATTCATTTTATACTCCTGATAATCTGGGATTATAGCCATTACTGAATTTTTTTTTAAGACACTCAATAGTTTTCGTACAAGTATTTCTTCTCAAGAAGTAAGAAGAATCAACCAGGTTGAAAAATGCTTTGTCAAAAAGCATTTGACAAAATTCAACAGCCACTCATAGTAAATAACTCTCAGCAAACTAGGAATGGAGGAAACTTCCTTAAACCCGATAAAGGGCATTTAGAAAAAAATCCTTCAGCTAACATCATACATCACAGTGAAAGGCTGAATGCTTTCCTCTAGAGTGGACAAGAAAAGTTCACTCATGTCACTGCTATTTCACATTATATTGAAGGTCCTTGCCAATGCAATTAATTTTTTAAAAAATTAGACAAATAAAAGGTATATATATTGAAGAAAAAGAAATAAAATTATCTCTATTTTCTATTTTCAGATTATAATATTATCTACATAGAAAATCCTAGGGAGTCTGCACAGAAAGTCACTAGAACTAAAAATAAGTAAGTTTAACAAAGTTATAAGATGCAAGCTCAATAAAATGAAAATCCTGTGCTTTTCCTCACATAGCAATGAACAATTGGAAAGTAAAATTTTAAAGCTGCCATCTTTTCTCTCTTAGTATGTAGAAAGCTGGAATGAGTATCACTTTCATCTAACTATAAAAAAGGCCAGATAATCAATAAAATGATAACATTTCTCAAAACCACAGTAAGTATATAGCCTGGAATCTAAGGAAAGACAGACATCTCCAAGGAGAGATGCAGACACAGCCCTGCTTTACCTAAATCAGAGCACTGGAGAAAAGACAAAGCCACTTTGGAAGCAGGTCAAAATACTTTGGTTAAATTTTTTTTAACAAATTGCTAAAGGTCAGCTGTGGCCAGTGTGAGAGAAGAGAATCTGCAGGAGTTACAGACACAAGGAGAGTCTACACCCATTTCTAGGCATGCGGTGCTTGTAATGGGTTGAAAATTTATATATTGAAGTCATAATCCCCAATACCTCAGAATGTGACCTTATTTGAAGATACGGTCTTTACAGAGGTAATCAAGTTAACATGAGGTCATTAGGGTGAATTCTAATTCAATATGACTGATATCCTCATAAAAAAGGAGGAATTTGGACAGAGATACACATATAGGGAAGATAATGTGAAGGGACACAGAGAGAAGATGCCCATCTACAAGTCAAGTAGAGACCTGAAATACATCCTTCTTTCACAGCCATTATAAAGAACCAACCCTGTTGACCCCTTGATTTTGGACTTCTGGCCTGCAAGATGATAAATTTCTGTTGTTTAAGGTCCTTTGTTATGTCAGGCCTAGTGAAATAATACAGTATTCATGAGAAAAATGGGATGGAGTGGGAAACCATGAGACAGCTTCCCTTCAGCAGTGCTGGCTAAGGCGGGAAGGAAATAGATTTTCTCTTCCACTCACTGTAGGATAGGCACAAAGCCCCAGCTGGATCCTTCTCTCCTAACTCCTTGTCTACAGAGAAAAAGTCATAAGTAGCCAGGGCATAGGTGAAGAACCATTGAGGCAAATGGAAGGAAGCAAAAAATAATCCTCGGCCTCTGGAAGAGGGACAAATCCATCCTGGATCCAGACCATTAGAGATACCCTAAACACTACCCACTGGGTAAAGGCTGGATCACAGAAAAATCTCTATTCTCAAGACCAAGAAACAGGGCATGCCTAAGACTGAGGCTTCAACAAGACAAGACAGAATGCCCCAATGACACACATCATCAGGCAGCAATTAACAAGTAATATGTAACAGTAGTCTAATTCAGGGGAAAAGTTACAACAGTGAGGGAAAAGGCCTCATTCTTGATGTTCATACTGATAAGAAAGGTCTAAACCTGAGGATAGAATAGAAGAATTGAAGAAAATTCTCAACTCAGCACTCTGCACTTGGGGAAAAATATCCTTTAAATATGAAGAAACTAAAACAATGAGATACCACTAAACATATGTTAAAATGACTAAAATCCGAAACACTAACAACACTGAATGCTGGTCAGGGTGTGGTACAACAGAAACTTCAATATATTGCAGTCATGAATGCAAAATAGTACAGCCACTTTGGAAGGTAATTTGGCAGTTTCTTACAAAGCTAATCAATAGTTTTACCATAAGATCCAACAATCAGGCTCATTGGTATTTGTCCAAAGGAACTGAGAACTTGTCCACACAAAAACCTGGACATTCATGTTTATCATTGCTTTATTCATAATTCCAAAAAGTAGGAAGCACCAAGATATCTTTCAATAGGTAAATGAATAAACACACTGTGGTAAACACAAAATTTGTCAGAAACCTAAATGTAAACCCTAAAACTATAAAATTCCTAGAATGAAAATAGAAAATATTTATGATCTTGGGTTAGGCAAAGATACCTTAGACAATACCAAGCTCATGTTGTAATTCATTCATCCATTTTAAAAATTAATAAATTATGAAATTGGATAAATCAAAATTATAGACTTCTCTGTAAAAGACACAGTTAAGAGAATGAACAGGCAAGCAACAGACCAAGAGAAAATATTTGCAGAAAATACATCTGAAAAATACTTGAATCCAGAGTATATATCCAGAATATATAAAGAAATCTCAAAACTCAAGAATGCAAACAATACAACAGAAAAATTGCAGAAGATATGAATAGACACTTCACCAAAGAAGATATAAGATGGCAAATAAATCAATCTCTGAATGATGTCTGACATTATTAGTCATTATGAAAATGCATATTAAAAACATCATGAGTCACCTCACACCTGCCAGAATGGCTATTATCAAAAACACAAGAAGTATCAGGTGTTGATAAGGATGTGGAGAAAAGAGAACCCTCGCGCATTGTTTGTGGAAATGTAAATTGGCGCAGCCACTATGGAAAACAGTATGGAGGTTCTTCAAAAAATTACAAATAGAATATCCAGAGATTCCAGCAATTCTACTTCTGGGTATTTACCTAAAGGAGATGAAAATACTAACTCTGGAAGATATCTGCATCTCCATGTTCATTGCAGCATTATTTAGCCAAGACATGAAAATGACCTAAGTGTTCATGAATGGATGAATGGACAAAGGAAAAAAAAAAAAAAAATATATATATATATATATATATGTAAAGGAATATTATTTGGCCACAAAAAAAGAAAGAAATCTTGCCATTTGCCTCAACATGTATGAACTTTCAGAGCATTGTGCTAAGTGAAATAACTCAGAGGGAAAAATACTATATGATCTCACTTATATATGGAATCTCAGAAACAAAAAATGAACTCATAGATACAGAGAACAAATTGGTGGCTGTCAAAGGTGAAGGTTGGGGGATGGAAGAAATGGGTGAAGGTGGTCAAAAGGTATAAACTTCAACTTACAAAAGAAATAAGTCCAGGAATGTAATATACAGCATGGTGACTATACTTAGTAATATTATATGGCATATTTTAAATTTGCTGAGAGTAGATCTTAAAAGTTCTTAAGAAAAAGCAAATTTGTAGCTCCATGTGGTGATGGATGTTAATGACTTATTGTGATAATCATTTCACAATATATACATAATGTCATATAAGATCATTATGTCATACACCTGAAATTAATGTCAATTATATCTCAATAAAACACAAACACAAAAAACATAATGAGGTATAATACCAAGTGCTGCCAAATACGTACTTGGTACTCTCACACATTGCTAATGGAAACGCAAAATGTTACAGCCATTTTGGAGAAGTTTGGCAATCTAAAAAATTAAACATGCATATACAATATGACTGTGTAGTCCCATTCCTATGTATTTACTCATGAGAAATGAAAACTTAGGAACCGGCTGACTCGGTGGAGCATATGACTCTTGATCTCAGGGTTGTAAATGTGAGACCCACGTTGGGTGTAGAGATTACTTAAAAATAAAACCTATAAAAAAAAAAAGTGAAAACTTATGTTCACACAAAAAATTAGATATGAATGTTTAGTATTTTTTATGTATAATCACCCACCCTAGAAACAAGTGAAATACCTACTGATGGATGGATAACCAACTGCGGTACATCCACACAATGGAATACCACCCATTAATAAAATGGATCAAACACTGATTCACACAACATCACTGATAAATCCTTTTTTAAATATATCTTTTAATGTACTTTTTAAAATTTTAATTATAGTGTAGTTAACACACAGTGTTATATTAGTTTCTGGTATACAATATAGTGATTCAACACTTCTATACATTACTCAGTGCTCATCATAATCAAATGTATTCTTATTCCCCTTCACCTATTGCACCCACCTGCCCACCTATCTCCCCTCTAGTAACCATCTGTTTGTTCTCTATAGTTAAGAATCTGTTTTTTGGTTTGTCTCTCTTTTTTATTCCTTTGTAATTTGTTTTGTTTCTTAAATTCCACATATGAGTGAAATCATATGGTATTTGGACTGGTCTATTTCACTTAGCATTATACTCCCTAGCTCCATCAATGTTGCAAATTGCAAGATTTCATTCTTTTTTATGACTGAATAATATTCCATTGTGTGGGGTGTATATGTGTGTCTGTGTGTCTGTGTGTGTACACACACCACATCTTCTTTATCCATTCATCTATCTATGGACACTGGGTTGCTTCCATAGTTTGGCTATTGTAAATAATGCTGCAATAAACATAGGGGTGCATGTATCCCTTTAAATTAGTATTTCTGTATTCTTTGGGTAAATATCCGGTAGTGTAGTTACTGGATCGTAGGGTAGTTCTGTTTTTAATTTTTTGAGTTACTTCCCATCATGGCTAAATCTTAAATGCATTTTGCTAAGCAAAAGACCCAAAGGTCATGAGGGAAATTTGGATGATAAAGCTGTTACCTATCTTAACTGTGAGACTAATTACATGACTACACGTTTTGTCAAAATTCAGAACTCCAAACTAAAAAAAAATTTTACTTTTAAATCTTCTCTAAATCTCAATCTAGCTAAATTACTGATTTTCCCTCAAATTCTTTCAAATCAAAGCATTTAGATCCTCTACTTGTACTTTTATAGAACTGTAATTAAACATCTGATAATGATGGATACCATTTGAAGTATTGTGCAAATAGAGAACTGTTAGAAAATTTGTTGGTTTATTCTCTCTCAAAAAAAAAAATAGAAGACAATCTTAAAATCATTAACACTGCATTCATGTGACCAAGGAGCCAACAAGTTAATTGAAGTTCATTCATTCTACTAGCTCATCTGATGAGGAAGAAGTTGACTAAACTGAGCATAGTCAAAGATTTTTGTATCCAATTTGCCTTCAAAATAAATTTTACAACTATGTATATAGACTTTTTTCATATGCTTATAGAAGCTTTAATAACTCGGAAAATGTACCAAAATAACACTTAGGAAGACATTTTAACAAAACTCCCCAATCAGACTTTTTAAACCTTATGAGTATGATTTAGGATGCTAGCAGTAGATAAAATTATTTTCCATCACCCATTTAGAATATTTGATTACTAATTTACATAAGCAAGGCATCAGAATATAATGAATGTATAAGTCACCTTTGAAAGAGAGCTTTTTCAGAATTGAAAGTGAGTACCTTGTTGCCTTCAACCCAAGAATACTAATGATTCAAATACATTTCTGTCCTATTGGGTGAAAGCACAATAGGGCACTAATATGCTGGGAAGTTAGATGTTAGTTAATACAAAAACATGTGGGTAGATGAAGCAATCTTTTATTATTTGATTATGAAGTACCACTTTCACCCTTCAACTCTGAGTGATTTATTACAAGATGGTTAAGACCAGGTGTTGACGCGTCAAAGGAACTATTTGATTTATGACAATTTCACACAAAAATCACGATTGTCTTATTTAAAGGTATTCTAAGTTGCAACCCATGTTGGAGTACAGAAAAATAATTGAAAAGTTTACCACAAATAATTCAAAATTTCTATCAAAGTTTGGATTCACAGTGAGCTTCTTCTTATATATTTCTCTCCTGATGGCTAGTAGGCTCATATTTACATAGTACATTCTCAGACTACAAAGGGAGAGTGGTAGCTTAGGTCCTAGTCTGCTCGGCTTCTAATCCCACTTAGCATGCTCAGCAGACTATTGTTGGCCAAATACAGTCCTTTTTCTAAGATATCTTATCAATCTCTAGCAAATAAAAAATAGTGGCATTTTAATGAGTTCATTAAATATTATCATTCTAAATATTTCTTATGTGTAGGAATGACCAATAGATTGAAATAAACATTTGAATACTTGAGTTATATTAGATTCTGCTAAGAATAAATATCTGTATATTGATGGATAGATGGTAGAGTAGACTATTAACCAACTAAAATAGGCTTTAAAAAGGAGTTCCTTCCAGACCTACCTCATCTAAAGTATGTGATCTTGAATACACAATGCAGGAAAAATGCCTGGAGAAATGTGCCAGCTATTTTGAAGCCACAAAACAAATCATTTGAGTTTTAAAAACTAACTGATTTTTCTTAATGTTGTTGTAGTTTGAGTAGTAGGTGGTATTTTTGCTTCCTACAGTTGCATGGTTTAATTTGTTTCTGCTTTCCCTTTATCTTTTATAAAGTCTTTTTAGGAAGTCTCACATTATCTCATTTTGCTCTACAAACCAAGGGATTTTGTCACATCAGCACTAAGTGTTTTAAGAGGGTGGGCCAGGGTAGCAGGCAGTACTCCCTAGTAACTAGTGTGGTGACATCTCACATCTTCTCCATCTGACTTTCCCACTCCAAAGGTTTTTCTGCTACCAGTGCTCCAGATATTCATATTATTAAGGGAGGCTAGTTTTCCTTTTCAAAATATCAAAGAAAAATTTTATTCTAAAATTGTTCATTAGTAATTGTAAAGAGCTATCGAAAAAATTATTTTTGAGAAAATAAAGTAAAATAAAATAGTATTTGATCGGGGAGAATAATCCAAATATTCACAAGACCCACAGACGCTTTATGTTACTTGTAACTCTGACTTCATGTTAATTTAACAATCATTTTCCCATTCCTCCTATGAGCTCAGCCCTTGATCTCAACCTTTACCTCTGCAAGGCAGTTTTATAGTTTAGAATGTATTTATCACATACTACTAGCTCATGTGAATTGGTGTCCATTAAAAGGAATATTCTTTATTTAAATCAAGACAACTTCCCACAGCTGAACAGGTAAACTTCAGGGGTTCTTTTTGTTTGTTTAATTGTTTTGGGCTTTTTCATTGTTGTTTTTGTTTTTCCTGGATGTGTGTGCTTTTGCAAGTAGGATGTATGAGTCATGTAATTATCATTCCTTTTGAGTTTTCTTGGGTCTATAAATATGAAACTTGCTACCCCTCTCACATTATTCCTCAGTGGGGGAGTTCTATTAGTCTGACACTAGCCTAGAGTGTAATTCTGAAGGCCTCCCAACTTTTTGGCAGGTTTTAAGAGCTTCACACATAGTATTCTATAATCTCAAAAGAGCAGAAAAGATAAAGAACCTGCTTTGCAGGACACATACTTTCCCTGCCAGGGGTTGAATCAAGATCCCATCACTTCTCTCCTCCAATCTACTCTTGATGGATGCACATGAGCTGTTTCTGGCTACTAAACTGTATTTTCTCCACAACATAACTGGGTATTTCAGAGTCCAGGCAGGCCTCATATTACTAACGGACCTTCACACCTCCAAGAGGCCACATGTCTGTATAACATGATGTCTCAGCTGGAATTTAACTTCTATTATTACTATCTTGTTTTGTGACCTTTGGCAAGTCTCTTAACCTTTCTGAGAATCTCTTAACATTTCTTCAGCTCCACATTTTGAAAAGTGTAGATAACAATAGACATAGTGCTTGCCTTTCAGAGGTGGCATGAGGATTAATTAGCTCATGTTTGTTAAGAGCTATATAAATGCTAAGTATTATGATTATTCTTTGCTCATGTTAGCATTACAAAATGTCAGTGTGTTGAGTGGGAGAAGATGGGGTTATAGGGCCATGGTGGAGTATGTCTCTCCTAGAAGTTCCCCTCTCTGATGAAATTACTAGAACTATGTTTAGTTACCCTGATTAATGGCTTCATGATTACCAGGAGATAGCAATTAGCTCATTTGAAATGATATATGCAACTATGACTCACACTTTTATACAGACCAGAAAACTCAGGGAGGGACCCCACAGGATAATCTGCAAATCAGTGAGTTATAGTGTGGTGTGATTGCTCTGTGGGGCCCATACCTGACTGCTTAGAGCGAAGCATGCTCTGCACAGGACCAAGACAACATCAGAACCCCCAAAGAGAACTGGGTTGTTCTACTAACTGATTGCTTATGTTCAAGTAGTGAGCCTGGCTGGTGGTTCTAGGCCCATTAATCACTCAAAATGTAACTCTCTCTTCCTTAAAAACCTGATTGTTGAGCAGTAAGCAGATAGTTTTAAACAAATAAATATACAAAGGCAAGGGGGCTTTTGAGTCAATAATTCCACAAGGATGTATAACAATCATTGACTCTGATGAGTCTTCTGTTCCCTCTACCAATACATATAGTTTAGTCTTTACTATCCGGATACTTGGAAGTCTGAATAGAACCAGTATCTGGATTGCATATATATCTTCAAGGTAGTGTATTCTTAGTTTAAAAGAAAATATTTTATCACTTATATTTGGATCAAAGTAATTATTTTTTCATGAATATTACAGGGCCTGCATACAGACTCTAGAGTTAATACACTTCCCTAAAAATCTACATTATATTATTGGCATCCCATGACAAATGGTCCCCGACCCTGACAGGTTGCTGGAAGCCATGGATATTTTTCTTTAATTTATTTGCATTCAGTACTTGAGAGACGAGAATACCAACCTCTCATTCCTTTTTGATAAGTAAAGAGTGCTCTCAACACCCTGCCACCACCATGACCACCAAAAGAGAGTAAGAGAAGAAATCTGCATGGAGGCTTCTCTAAGCGGGGTTAAGAAATCTTGCACTTACTCTAATCCATGCTTTCTCATACAGGATCAGTTCCCCATTGGACAGTTCCCCATTGAGGAAATTGAGGCAGATTATCAGACATCTTCAAATTTTCACATGAAAATCATCTATCTGACCATTCAGAGCTGGATGATAGATAAAAACAATTTCTGCAGAGACTATAGTATGCTCTGATGCTGTCTTATATTCCACAACACTTTTACCCTGACACCAAAATTGCGTTACTAATTGACAGTGATTTGTATAAAACCCCAGAGCAATAGCCATTGGTTAGCAGATACAGGTAGGAAATGCTCTAAGAGACACACATTAATAAGAATCCAGGGTGAGTCTAGAGAGAAACATGAATCCGCCCTGGACTAAAAGGTAACAGCATTAGCCAAAATGTCACATAATTATTTAGAAATCAACGACTTAGACTCTAAGTTTAGAGAAATGTTTCTCTCATTCATTCATGCATTTAAATGTCTCCCTCCTCAAAAAAAAAAAATGGTGTTTGTCTTTTTCTTTTTCTCCTAAAGACTGCCAGATTAAGAGCATTTTGTATAGGTGAGTACAGTACATCAATTGAAATACAACTGTATCATCATTTCAAGCTCAATAGGCACAAAATACAGCTCTTACTTGGCAATTCCCATATTGTTGTCAGGACATAGACACAAATCAACTGTAAAGGTTGTATTTATTCATACCTAAGAAAGGTTTTCTTGTCAATAACAGTGTATGGATTTTCCCTTACTGATTTAAACAAAAGGAAGATCCACAATGTTTTGGTAATTTATTCTTGTCTTCATTTGTATCTCTACAGAAGTACAGTTAATATTATATGATGCCAATATATTTTGAGCAGAGTAATACTCTCAGTACAGCTATGACCTTTTCCCCTGTAATTAGTTCCAACTGAAATTAGATTCAGTAAAAGCATCACTCCAATTAGAACTAAATCAAAACAAAACTCAGGGCTTGATTTCATATAGAAAATTGTTGAGGAAAAAAAAGGTGGAGGAAGAAGGGATCTTCTTCAAATTTAGTTCAGCAGATTGAATCAGATGGTAAAACCTTTGAACTCTAGAGAAAATGTGCATTTATTTCCAAACAGGCCTCTGTTAATATTGTCCACGATTCATAAGGATTTTGCAGTCTCACCTGGGTTGACCAGCTTTCCCAAACTCCAAACAGCAAATCAGAACTTCACAGTTCTGATTGAGGAAAAGATCTAGTTTCTCTAGGATAAGGAAAAAGAGAACTCTTCCTGCTTCCTTTGGGGATAACACCATAAAACAGAAAGCCAAGATTATGAGGATTACTGGAAAACATTTACTGCTTGTCTCATCCTACATAACTCTACATAATTTCCTAATATACAAGCTATACCATAGGAGAATTTCTTTCTAAGTTGAGTTTTCCTATCTGTAAAACAAACACACAAACAAGCAAGCCAATAAACAAAAAGGGGAGCAAAATTAAGTCCTAATTCATGAAGCATATTATTTTTTTCAAAGATTTTTTATTTATTTATTTGACAGAGAGAGACACAGTGAGAGAGGGAACACAGCAGGGGGAGTGGGAGAGGGAGAAGCAGCCTTCCTAATGAGCAGAGAGCCCAATGCGGGGCTCGATGCCAGGACCCCGGGATCATGACCTGAGCCGAAGGCAGACGCTTAACAACTGAGCCATCCAGGCGCCCCCATGAGACATATTATAAATGTGAGTTATATTTCTTTCTCTTATCAAACTGGTGTTGAGGCACCAAGCATCAAAATCCATGGCCTAACCAGAAGAGAGGCTTCACAAAATACAGTAGTGGAAATATTAGGCTTCAAAAAACAAGGTTGGGACTAAATCATTAGGAGCTTCAAAGTCCGGGTTAAGAAGCTGTGGCAACCATAACGATGTGCCTCACAGACCTACAGGAAGAGACGAATATTCCGGATATGAATTTGCCTTTCATTCACAGAAATCTATCCCAACAACCACTATCTGAAGACTTATGGAATTCCTGGCCCACAAGCATAAAATTCCATACAGCACAGCATCCAATCAGGGGACCTACTTTACAGCAAAAGAGATGTAGGAGTGAACCCACCACTATGAGACTTACTAGTCACATCACATACCACACCATCCAAAAGCAGCCAGCTTCACAGAACACTAGAACAGCTTCTAAAGGCATAGATATAATGCCAGCTTGGAAGAAACATTCTAAAAGGATAGGGTGTCATCCTTCAGGATATAAATACTTATTAAATCAGAGATCACTATATGATGCTATCTCCCATCAGCAAAAATACAGGGGTTTGGAAATTAAAAAGTGGGAGAAGTGGTCACACTTACCGTCTCTCCCAATGACCCACAGGGGGACATTATGCTTTCTGGCCCCATAATTCTTGGCTATGAAAAGGTGGAGGTATTGGACCTAAGACTCATGAGCAGACATCACCATGGTTCATTCTATTGAGCTACCAGATACAGCTGCTTCCAGGGCCCTTTGGAGTACTTGTGTCCAAAGGCCAGCAGAAGAAGAGTCACCAAACTTGTAGGGGTATTATACCCTGATCAGCAGGAGATATAAGACTACATTTATGCAGTAGGGGCTGGGAGAAATATATATTGAACCTAGGCTCAACCAGGTGCTTCCAGGTACTCTCATGCCTCGGAATACCTATGAGCATGCACATGTAACAATGCTTAACTGAGAGAGGTATGATTATCTAATGTTCAGACCATTCAGATATGAAGGTTTGGTCACACTAACAGATGAGGCACCCAGATCTGCTGAGGTGATAGCTCAGAGTGAGGAGACTTTAGACTGGATAGTGGATGAGGAGAGAGAATATAGCAGTGGCAGCCCCAAGGGTAAACTGTAGTGACAGGAGGTTTGGTCACTGTAACCTCCTTCTTTATGAAATTCCCCTCAAGAAGAAAGACCCCAGAAACTACGGAGGAGCCGTTTCCTGAATCTGTGTGAAAAGTAGAAATGTGTGGCACAAGGGTGGATGGTGGCAACTATGAGAATATTCTGCATAGGCCTCCTATTACAAGACCTTCTATTACCCTCTCAGAAAGGGGGAGAAACTCCAAAGACCTCAGTTTTAGAGGTCAATAGACCTCCATCTAGAAATCTGCTATTGCCCTGGCTCAGTGCCCACTTCCAGTCTCTAATTTTCACAGCATAAATGATCAAAGAACCTGACTGATTCAACTTGGATTAAGTGTCTAATTCTAGTCCTGTTGTCTCTTCCCAATGAGGTAGGGCTATCTAACACAAAATGGCTGTCAGTCTCAGCTCTAGAGAACGCTCCCACTGCACAGACCCCATATGCTAAGAAAATCAAAAGCAATAGTCAAAATTGACATGACAAATATACCCTGCACAATTCCTCTGATGTAAAAGAATCCACTTTCTTCAGAAGCAGCTTTTCTATCTGGGGATAGTTCTAAATATTTCTCTCTGTCCCTGGGTATTTTTGGAACTGCATGAGGCCACTGTCTCTTAAGGTAACACAGATGATATCTACTGCCTCTCAGAATTTCAATAAGTGACCAGAAATCTGTAATCTTTTGAGCTTCTGGAAAATTTCATCATTTGATGTGATTTCAACCACTTTTTCTCACCATTCACCCCATGCCCCCTGCTCACCACTGCAAATGAGGAAAATAGCTTAAAGATTTGTGTTATTCTCCAATATCTGTTTCAGTTACTCACTTGCAAATGTTCCAGTGTCAACAGATATTTTGAACAGACCAAATCGTTGTTTTACTTAAGTCAATGAGGGTGATGTAGGAGAGAGATTCAAATCTGTCATTTTTTCTGCCTACATTTCCATTTTGTTTTCTAAACCTCCACCTCTCCAGAATGCGATGTTTATTAGGATTCTGCATCTAAAAGAACTGTTGATGTTCAAAACTTTTTATCTTCTGTTTTACAAATGAAATACATCTTCCTACATTGCAAAACACCACTTAGAGTGAATCCCTTTGGGAAAGACATTAAAGTACTATTTCAGCTTTAGCATAATGGAACTCCATATGCAGAGAGCCAACACAGAGACTTCCTTCTCTCTGGCCACTTGAAGAGTGTATTCTAAGAAATTTCTTGGAATTGGGCTGCAAAAATTGGTAAGAACAAAAAGAGCCTAACTACTGGCTATGAGAAAACTGAGATGTGGGCAAAGGAATGGTTATGGGATCTCTCTGAAGGCCAAACATGGGGCCACCCAGGGCAGTAACTTATCTAACATTTACAAGGCTCCAGAAAGATTGGCTTTATCCCCACTGCTTCCAAGGGGGCTCAGAAAGGTTAAGCAACTTGCCAGTATGGTCATATATTAAGGAGATGGTACTCGAAAGCACATCACCCTATCATCAAAGCACATATTTTTCAAAAACATAGTAGTGTCCATTCTCTAGTCCTACATCAACATTACTCTTCCTCCTCCCTTGCCACTGAATATAAGAAGAAATTTTTAAAAGCAAATTTGACAAGACTTCACATTAAGTGGGCAATTGCTATGCCCTCATAGCATTGTCTGTGGGGACAATAAAGACAAAAAATGAGAGAACAAAAAATTATTATAGTTTAGGGGCACCTAGGTGGCTCAGTCGGTTAAGCGTCCAACTTCTGATTTTGGCTCAGGTCATGATCTCAGGGTTGTGAGATTAAGACCCATGCTCAGCAGGGAATCTGCTTGGGATTCTCTCCCTCTCCCTCTGCCCCTTCCCTCCCCTCTAAAGAAAATTATAGTTTAAAAGCTAACCAAATGAGTATAAAATGTCAGTGGCAATCAAAATCATCTAATGTCCTACTCTTATCTCTGTCCCCCTGTGTGCTAAAATAGAGGAAGTTTATGTCCACATGGCAAGAAGAAGAAGACTTTACTGAACAACATTAAGTGCTTTGTGTTTTAGACACTTTATCTTCTTTTATCCTCACAGTCCTCTCGTTCAGAAAATATAGTTCTCATTTTACAAATGAATAAGCTGAAACCCAACGAGAGTTTAATAGAATCATTCAGGTACAGAGTACAGAAAACCTAAAAGTGGTTTGGGCAAGTAAAATACTGTTTCTCAGGTAATAGGAAGTCTAGAGTGGCTAGTAGAGGTTAGAACAAAGGGTCAGCGTTGCCATGAGGGACTCAGGCTCCTTCTGCCTCCCTGATACGCCATCCCCAGCATGTGGGTTTTATCCTTATTCTTTCAACATGGCTGCTGAAACTCTGGACATTGTAAATACATTCCAGGTGGGAAGATAAAGAGCAAAGGATAAACACAAGAGGGCCGTGCAAGCCCAATCTCCCCATTTTATCAAAATGACAATGGATTTTCTGGAATCTCCACCCAAAGCTTAATCTTGTTCAGAACTCCATACACCTATCTCTGTAAGGGAAGCCAGTGAATTGAGTATTCTAAATGAATGTGCAACCCTGAACAAAATCAGGGTTAATAAAGAGTTAATATATGTAAAATGCTTAGAATAAGATCTGACATATAGTAAGTGCTATGTGTTTAAAAAATGAAGAAATGAAGGAATTAAGCAATGAAAGGATGAAGAAAGAAGACCGGGTACTAAGTAGGCAAACAGAATAATTTCACACAGAGATAAAAAACTTGTGTAAATTGCCAAGCTAATGAACAGTAGTGATGTAATTCCATCCTGACGTTTTCTGATTTTGAAGGATCTTTTCATTCTTTTCTTTTCTTATTATTACATAATAACATCCCCTCAACCACACACACAGTTTTAAAATTCCAACGTGACTATGCCTGTGAATGTCATGGGATTTTCATGAGCTGCTTCAAATATTAGTATTAAAAGTAAAGAACTCAGTAATGATAGACAGACCAGTCTAACCAATTTCATTCCTTAGCTTTTCATGTCGCAGGCTGGAAAAAGATCTAAAATAGCACCGGCATTCACAGAAGCCCAACCTTGGCTTAAACTTAAGAATCCCAGACTATTCTTATAATTCTGCCACTTAATCTAGTGCCACCAATAAATGGGAAGTGAAAGAAGCCCAGGATTCCCCAATAAATACTGACAAATGAGCACTTAACTTTTAATGTGGGGCTGCCTGTTATTAGCTAGTTTTCCAACATTTCTGGTTTTTAGCCCTTAGAATAGTGAGTGATCTTAATGTGTTATGTCAACTATCAACAGTACGTCCATAGATCAACACAGTTGGGAACCTCCTTCGTTTGACCTTAGAAGTCCTTAAAAGTCATATATCATCCTCCAAATGCAGACACACCAGGTCGACTTGAGTTTATCCTAGATGACAGAAGAGAGATTCAAAGATCAGCCCTTATAAAAATTCATTACTGATGAATATTGCAATATTACGGAAATTAATCAGTATTATTAAACATCATGAGATTAATGCTGGCTTGTTCTATGGAAGACAGAATTAACCACTACAGAAGAGCTATTAAGAGTGCTGATAAAAATTGTTTAAATATATATGTATAGAATGTGAAAATGACTAACTTTTCTTTTCAAAGGTCAATCAAAGATAGAAAGCAAATGGAAAACCTGAGAATGAAGGGTTCGGTGGTATAGAGGATTGTCGGTGGCCCTTCTCAACAGTCCTGTCACACCCACAGAGTTCATATTGACTTTACCTGAAGTACCTCTTTACTAATCAAAGAAAGGGAGTTTGGCCTTTTGCTTTAGCGGAGATCCACTGTGGATTCAGTGGATATCCACTGGCTAGGTTGAGACCTTAAAAACCCAAATCAAATAATGAAATCACATCCCTTCCCCAAAAAGAAATTACTGTTTTCTTTTCATGTGGATTATGACTTGTTTAAACCCCAATGACTATTCAGTTTCTGCTCACAGAAGACAAATATTTGCTAATTAAGGGTAAGAACTGATAGAACCAGAAGGTCAATCTGCTTATACCTTGTTAGAAATTATACAAGGAATTTTTTTACAGGACATTTAGAAATTCTTGTCTTCCATACACACTGACACCATTATTACACTTTAATCTGCCTTCCTTTGTGAGATTATGACATGGTGTGAGTCCCAGAATGAGAACAAAGAATGATTTCTGTTCTAGACACTCTTGAACTATTTCACCATGCATCCTGTGTAATCTCCAATTCACCTTCTGAAATTAGACTCCCCAGGTTTGAATATGGGTTCTACTAATTACTTATAATATGGTCTGGAACAAGACCTTTCATCTTTTAAGTCAGTTTCCTCTTCTACAACATGATGATCTTGATAGTGTGCATACCACAAACTTGTGGTTAGACTTAAAAGAGATCATACATGTCAAGTGTTTAACATAACTCCTGGGTATATAACAAATAGCCAAAATGTAATACCAGTTATTACTTAAAGCAAAATAAAGTGTTTTGTCTTAGGTAGATGGCATTGAATCTTCTTATAATGGATTTAGAGTACATTCACATGTAATATTTTTTTCCCAGTCACTCTCTCCTTTCAAGAAATTAATAAGCTACCTAACTGTTTGAATACAGTCCTAGAACCCCAATGTATCTTAAGGCAAAACCCATTCTCCAGCACTGAGTGGCTCACTATCTAACTAAGGGGTTAATTCCTTTCCTTTGCTTCCAGAATAGAGTGATATAGTAGAAGGAATGAAGACCTATCATCTGAGTAGGAAGCATCATCTATTCCAAGATGAAAGGTAAGATCTTTAGGGAATGTCAGAACCCCCTGCTCATAAGCTTCAGTACATAAATGGATATGTATCAAGGTATCTCTCATTTGTTTTAGTAAAACCTCCCTTTGAGAGACCTTAATTAAAATATTTAGGGATCACAGCTGAGTCCACAATTTGAGTAGAAGCCAGATACTGAGAAAGGTCTCTCTTTCACCGTGTTATTTTTTGTTGGTAGAAGTATTCCAGGTGCTTCTCAGAATGCTAAAGCAACACTTCAAAGATGTCATGCATTTAATCTCCCCCCATTCCATGAGGACCAGAGAAATGAGTCAAGATGTAAAATGGTTCTCCTGCAGACATTCTGATGCTGCAACAGTGGAATGAAGAGAAAGAGACATTCTAGTCTCAAGCAATAAACCCAGAGTACAAAAGCTCTCTAAGAATACAGGGACAGGCTGGCCCCAAATCCAAATTATTGTGCCAAAAGGTCAACATCTGTGACCTTTCTAAACATCACTGTGTCAAAGGCATCAATAAACTTCAATGAATAATTTCACTTCCAGAATTCTCTTCTAATAAAATGATCAGAGTCGACATATCTCTCACTCTCAAATCTCTATTCTCCCCACACTCAAATCTCTCTTTTAAACGTCACAAACAAAATTCTTCAGGAATATATCACAGCTTTTAAACCCACCTCTCCCGGGGTGTCTGGGTGGCTCAGTCAGTTAGACACCTGACTCTTGGTTTGGGCTCAGGTCATGATTTCACAGTAGTGGAATCAAGCCCTATGTCAGCTCTCAGGCTCTGTGCTTAGCATGGAGCCTGCTTCAGGTTCTCTCTCCCTTCCCTCACCACCCCCCACTCTCTCTCTCTCTCTCTCTCAAATAAACAAAAATCTTAAAAACAAACAAACAAACCTACTCCTCCCTATGCTGGCCTCTCTAAGCACATGGCACCACAACCTCCCCCAATGAACACCATCTTTGACTGCTTCTCCTTCCTGACTTTCTGAGTAAAACTATCATGTCTTATCAGTAGTATTTAAAAGGAAAAAAAAATCCTATTTCTCTATCTTAATTCCCAGTCTCCTACTACCTTAAGTCCAGCTATCATCATCTCTGCTTTGCTTATTGGAATTACTTCCTACGTAGCCTCTTTGTCTACTTTGCTCCTACCAATGCAATCTCCACAAAGTCACCAGTAATTTTTCACAATGCATTTCTAATTATGTTGTCCTCCCAACCCCATGGCTAAAATATTTTAAAGATTTTCACTGCCTTCAGAATAAAGAACAAATTTCTTAAAATTTTGTAAAAGTCTCTTCTTGATCTAGCCCCAAGTTGTCTTCTCAAGAAACCTATTATCCCTCACACTCAAGGTTCTAGATATACTGAATTACTTGTAGTTTTTCTAACTTGTCAGGTTTCTTTCTTGCTCCTAGGTATTTGCACTTCCTGTTGACTACACTTAGAACAGTGGCTCCTTCCCCAATATTTTCATTTATCTGGTTAATTCTTACTCACCTTTGAGGTCTCAGTATAAAGACTGCCTTTTCCTTAAAGTTTTTTCTGACTTCCAAGGACCGTGGGTGGCACAGACGGCTAAGCATCTGACCTTAGTTTCAGCTGAGGCCCTGATTTCAGGGCCATGAGATGGAGCCCCACCTTGGGCTTCACACTGAGGCATCTGCTTAAGGCTCTCTCTGCCACTCCCCTCTGCATGCTCTCTTTCTCTCTCTCTCTCGCTCTCTCAAATAAATTTAAAAAAAAAGTTTTCTCTGACTTCCAAATTTACCCAGTACTTATCATATGCCCCCAGCACTTTTCACACAATAATGTAATTGCCTTTTTTTCCTATTCCTCTCTAGACTTCTGCTTTTCCAAGATTATTAAATTCAGCAACTGCATTTGTTGAATTTTCAATGCATAAAACAGGGTCTCACACAAAATAAGTATTCAGTAAATAATTTTAAATAAATACTAAGATATTCATCAAGGTTTGATTACAAAAACAAAAAATTGGTAACTACACAAAATGCCAAAATATAGAAATGGATAAACAAACTTGGGCACATCTATAAGGTAAAAAATAGCATTTTTCCTTTTCAAAATAAAAAATGGTTTTTGAAATTCTTCATAGATGGGAGCATAGAAATGACAAAATACTGAGTAAAAATCAAACAAAATCTGCATTACCAATATGATGTTAATCTGAGAGAAAGATAGATGATAGATAGATGATAGATGACAGACTGGAAAATATACAAAATATGACAGCTTTTATATTTGGCTTATATATAATTTTTACTTGCTTATTATGCTTTGAAGTATATTTCTGATTTCTTGTGATGAATCAAATAAAAAATAATAGAAGAACAAAAGGGCTGCAGTGAATTCTGACTTCACCTGGGCCAGTATCCATAACCAAAGAAGTCACATTTGCAGATGTGGAGCATCATAGCTGGATTCTCAGAACAGAGCTAATGCTGAAAGTTAGGTAGGTGGAAGAGACTGGGGTCTGACACCAGTTATTGAAGGCAGGAATGAAAACTAGGGAGCCAAGAACAAGTCCAGAAGTCAGAGCTCAATGAATGGCCAGGAGAAATTCCCCAGAATCGCTCCTAGTATCATAAATTATACTAATAACAATATAGTCTGGATCTGGGTGGGCCAACAATGCCAAAATAAGGAGACTAAACAGATCAATTTTTGCGAGCAGAGAGAAATCTGAGCTGCTAATTAGGAACTGAAGTAGTCTTCCACTGCCTAGATTAGATATGCATGGTCAGAATTAGGGTAATGATTTGGTGGCATGAAGGTAAATATAAGATACCTAGACTGATATCAGTGAAACTCATAATGGACCCCACTGGCTAATGGAAATTAATTCCTCCGTATAACTTCTTCAAAATGTGCACAAGGCTAGAGAGTGGTCAGAGCAGTAAATGAAGGAATCGTTTTATGTTTTAGAAGGGTGGGGAAGCCAAAGGCAGAAGGGGGGAGGGGAAGCAATTTTATGACTATTCTTTGGTGAACACAATATTCCAGCATTCTTTAGTAATTTCAAAATGGAACTAAATAATAAATGTTCTCTTCGAAAAGAACAATTGCCTAGTTAAATTAAAGAGTGTTTTCTTATGAGGATTGCAATTAAAAATAGAGGGCAAGAGAAACTTGCCTTAGCCATTTGCCATCACCCCAGGGTTTGTTGATCAACTTTATGCTTCATTTATGTCTCCATAAATCATACTGTGGAATTAAAAGTGTGTGGCTGACATGAATAGTGCCCGTTTTGCAAAGGAAAGACAAGGAGCAAGAAAAACTTTATGCCAAAGCATGAGACTATCATACAAAAATTCTTTACAATTATTATCTCTGCTTCCCCACAAAAGTGAGATTACTCTCTTGGTGGATGTCATAGAATTGAGGTTTTGAAATGGAGATGCCAAGCTGTAAATTACATTTCTGAATCAATTATGCCTCTATCAGAAAGGCTATAAATAACATGCAGAATTACCAGATGTGTAATTTTTTGTTACACTTGAACATTTGGCACATTTAGAACGTCTAAGTGAGGGACTTAGGTTAATCTGTGAATTTCACGGATTCATTTGACAAGACAGCAGAAAAACGTGGGTGAGAATTATGATGACCTTGCTTCAAGGAGACTTATCAGAACAAGGTCGACTCAGGAATTTGCTTGCATTTTTCTGAAAAGAGACTTGGATGGGAAACGATCATGGAGCCCCTTGGTGTTCATTGGCTGAATTCTCAAAAGAGTTGAGCAAAGGACACGTTTGGGTTCAGATGGGTTACTTGAGCAAAATATAATTCAGTGATGGCCTTTCTTTTGACAGCTTTACAGTGATTTTATTTTGTCAACTTCTTGAGAAGTCTAAACAAGAAACTGTTGACGGGTATGTTATGACCAGGCTCAGCATCCAAAACTGAAACATCCAACAGTGGGTACATATAAGGACTAGAGTTTATTGAGCAGCCTCAGGCAGTGACCTTCCCAGGAATCTCACTTATTCCTGGGTCTGTTACACCATAGCATTTTCCCCCCTGTGGCAAGTTAAGCTTTTATTACTCTTATTTGTAGGTGAGCATTGTGTTATTAAATTTAGAAGCTGTCAGTAATAGGACTAAGGGTAAAATATTCCTCTCCATTTAGGAGAATATAATACCCACCTTTTCCTGAAAAATGCTCAGGTCCCGTAGAAGCTTCTTTGTTACTGCACTAGAGGAAATCTGCCTCCCTCAGTGGAGTTAGGTAAATACTATGCAATCAAATAAATTTTTATCGGTCATGCCTAGGGTTGACTACTGCTTCTTAAAGCTAGCAAATGGAATTAGTCTCTGTGTTTTTTTTTCCTTAGCACGCATAATAAAATGAACAAAGAGTATGACATCAGCTGGAGCGTGAGAGATAAAATATATCTCAGATCATAATGTTGAAAATGCCACACTAAGATTCCAACCCAACTCAGTTTTCTTAGCCATACAATGGATATAAAGGCATCTAAATTCCAGCATTATTTTTTAAATTAAATTGGATAATGTTTGCAAAAGATTTTGCATAATTCTCTATCGGTCCTAGAGGAAGTAGTTCTCACTATCATGTAGAAAGCTTTTTTCCTTCTTCTTCAATTCCACATGCCTCTCCCCACATTTACCTTCCACTTACAATTGCCTGCTCCCAGGGTGAAGTGCTACATAGCAGTTAAGAGCTTAAACTCAGTCTGGGTTTGGGTCCTAATTCAAACACTCATCAGTTTCTTGAGCTTCAGCTCAATATATAACCGACCTCTGCCTCTATTTTCTCATCTGTTAAATTGGGATAATAATAGTAACCACCTCCCAGAGATGATACTTTCCTTACCCAGGGAGTGCTTGTTTTCAGGAAATACTGAGATAAACCAGGAAAAGCACTCAGAACACTGCCTGGCACAAACAGCACACAGTAAGTGCTGCTTCTCCTATGAATACTTTAACATCTGTTGAACCCATTCTCCCTCCTCTATTTTGTAGGCTTCAAACTTCCATTTGCATGGAAACTCTGTAATGTGTAAGAAATGTCTTGACTTCTAGTTAAAATGGTCAACCCCAGCTTTTGAGTAAGAGGATACAAAGTGGACTGGTGACTGGACCTCAGAAGAACGTTGGCAGATGTCAATGCTAATACACTTAGCAAAAGAAAAACCAGGCTTAACTATCATAATGGGATGCACCCAAACTATGTAAGGTATGAATATGAAGGCTAGTAACAAATCCTCCACAAAAGTAAGCAAGAGAAAAAAGGAGATGAAGAGGGTACCACAATCCTGTGCATGCGTGTGATATTCTAGAGGGATGTTCTTTAAGGAGCAGGAGCTCACCCACTAAAAAGGCCTCTCATATCCTGATTTCCAATTACTAGAAAATTAGCACCTGTGCATTTTTAGAAAGCTACTAATAAGTACCTGCTTGTGAAGCCTTGAAAGCATTGTGTTTTTTGTTCTGATGGAGAGATGCATCCAAATGCAACAGATATCTCCTCAACAAGTATGAAAGGACCCGTGGTTTGGGCTTTGCAATATCCAAAAGTATAAACCATCTGAATTATTTTTTTTCTCTTTAATAACTGACACCTTCTTTTATTTTTTTCATTAACAGCAACAAGATGTCTTGCCCCATCTTCCAGAAAATGGTCGCTTTTCTGTTCATAGAGTTGCTGCTATTCTTTTCTTCAATCTCCTGTTGAGTTCGTAGGTGTTCAGAATGGTTTGATCCCTATCTAGCTGAATTCCTGGGACCAGACGAAATCCAGGTCTCCTACTCCTCTGCCATCTTGGACCCACCCCCTGAATTTTTTTTTTAAATACTGGGGGAGAAGTTGTCACATTAGAACTTGTTCATGCACTTGCCTTCATAACAGACCTGTGAAGATGTGTTAACTCAAGAGTCAATGTTTCAACCAAATCCTAAAGATCTTGCAATATTCCAATGAACACTTCGCATATGGTTACCCTCAGAATAAAGGATATTTTTTCCCATTTAAGGATAATAATAGAATAATATCAAACTTCTGCAGTGAGGTATAGTTGTCACACTGCATCACATTATACCAATAATTTGCACAATAAACACTCTTATTTGTTTAAACATGCTGTTTTTCTCCTCTCTGAATGACAGTTTTTTGGGAACAGAAGTAGAAACATTAAAATCTTAGAGTTTATTCTTTAAAGCATAGAGTCATCAGATTTGAGTCACAGAAAGGAAATAGATGGGGTCAAATCTTCTCTTATGCTAACAGTGAAATGTGAGCAAATAAGAAGGAAAATTGAAGGATTCTACCAGTAAAATATATGATACAAGTTTAGTATAACTCACACAAATTTAAAGCAAAAGTAGGATGGCACAGGAAAAACTAAGTAAATTTATAATTTAATGCTTAGTCAAATGTGGA
Organism: Callorhinus ursinus; assembly: GCF_003265705.2. Taxonomy (NCBI): domain Eukaryota; kingdom Metazoa; phylum Chordata; class Mammalia; order Carnivora; family Otariidae; genus Callorhinus; species Callorhinus ursinus. The sequence continues at coordinate 13,680,012 of NW_027397099.1, forward strand.
TAAATCGACTATGAAGACAAAGATAATTATTCTCACAATATGAACATATTTAAAGATATGGCCTGTGGAGCATGATAACTCATGCTAGTCCATAATTTCTGAGTTCGTTTTTTCCTCTTATTTCCTTTATAGGATAAATAGTCCTAAATCGATCATAAGCAGAAAATGAAAGGATTGAGGCTTCACTGCTAAATTTATGTGCACCTATTTTAAAAATTTATAAAAAAGAGAGTTTTGGTAGCATGTGAGCCTTTCTTGGGATGAACGAAAAAAATTCCATTGTTACTGAAAATCTCTGACCCATTGAGGAAATTTTATTAAAAAGTGATTTTGATAATTGACTTTATTCTCAGCATGGTTTCATGCGAGATGGTATACAGAGAGAGGAAGATGGGCATATAGATTCGAAAATAGGAGCCCGTGACGGAAACACTGCATTTATCCCGGATCTAATTTTGATGAGGGACAAAAGTGAGGCAGCTGGTGCTGTGCAGGGTTAGTGGAGAGTTCGTTCCCGTGGGGTTTCAGAAGAACTGATGTACCCGACCAATAACAATGGCATTCTCAGCGTAAGAAATATATATATTGTGTATATTCTCATTTATTACATTAATACCTTGTTTGTAATATTACATCCAATATGTTTTCCTCTAAAATGTAGCTAGATGACAAAACTAATCCAAATTCTGGCTGGCTGATTTATTCTGTTAGACCCATATTATATAGTTCAAATTTAAAGAATTATAATTAGGTTAGTAGCAGACTATAGATTTGTGGGGTTTTTTTAAGATTTATTTATTTGAAAGAGAGCAAGCAGAAGGAGGGGCAGAGGGAGAGGAAGAGAATCGCAAGCAGACTTGAGAGCCTGATTCCGGGCTCAGTCTCACAACCCTGAGATCATGACCTGAGCTGAAATCAAGAATTCATTGCTTAACCAACTGAGCCACCCAGGCGCCCCTACAGTTTGTTTTTTTAAATCAGAATTGATTTTACAAGGCATTTTCACAAATGCCACCTAGTGGACTATTTAATATGCACTTGTTCACTTATCACATTTCCTTGTAACAAGATCCTTGTGAGATGGGTAAGCTTCTAAACGAAGCTCTAGGCTCCTGAGGTCTCATTCCCCTTCCCTACATTCCAAAGAAGGATGCTGATCTGGACTGGCCAAACTCCAGGATAAGGTAACATGTCATAGATTGAGAGACTGGGAATGTCAAAGAAGTGAAAAGATAAGCATACCCATTGAATACTCTCTCTTCACCCATGTGGCTAATGCAAATGTGCCAAGGGAATATTGGGAGCAACCAAGGGTATGTAGCAGGGCCACCACTATGCTGGCTTCGGGTTTAAACTGTTTTCCTCCTATACTCAGGTGGGCATGCACATACTTGGATGGCAAGAGATAAGGTATGTGTTCTGGCTATACCAAGGTAGGCAGTGTAATTGTCTAGGTAAGAAGGTCTATCCAAATTTATGGATAGAGCTAAACCTCCAACTGGTAAAGATGTATTTCTACAACTTAACCTGTACCATAAATTCACAAGAAGGAAGAATTTCTAGAGAAGCTATATTTCCAGCAGTTTCTACCACTATGAGTCTATGTTCAGACAATTTCCTATCTCTGTGAAGACAGAATTCCTAGGGCATTTCCTATAATTCCTTTTCTGAGTGATGAACAGTCTTGTGTTACATTCTTTTTCTTCTTTACATTTTATTCACCTCATATTTTGACAGATGGCATAAGGGACTTAAAGCAAGGTCACTGTCATTCTGTTTATGATAAAATTATGAGAACTGAGGGGATACATACTCATGCATACACAGTCGTAACTCACAGACTTCCTCATCCTTTCTTCATGTGCTTAAGTTAGCCACACAAATCAGTTTTCAAAGCATTCAGAGGCACCTACTCATAATTTCACAGGTTTTATGCACAGAATTGGCATTATAAAGGAAAATGCCAAAGATCTACTGAAATCATTTGGGCCAATACCAGAATGCTGACTCATGGCAATAATTTAGACAGGAAATAGATTCAAATTAACAAACATTTAACAACTTAAACAGTGACCAATTGATAATTTTTGTTAGTAGCCAATAGAAAATTCTGGATTTGTGAAGAGTTCATTATTCCTTGACAAACAACTGTTCACCACAGTTCATATAAATATTTGAAAAGATAAACTGGGCATATTATCCTCTTAAAGACACAAGTAATTTCTGGTTTCACTCAAATAAAGAAAATCAGTACTTCCTTTATTCATTTTATGTTTCCCTTCTTTGCTGTTACATTTTGAGAAAGTACAGTGGGGTAACTTTTTTAAGCCAATGAGACCTGAGTTCAATTCCACATGAGCTACTTAGTAAATGTTTGATCCTGAGCAAACTGCTTAATTTTGCAAGTTTACTCATCTATGCAATGGGAATGCATACAAATGCTACTTAGAAATAAGTCTGTTGAGAGAATTAAATGAGCAAATACCCACTAAAGGTACTCAACAAATACTGGGTCCTCTGTACTTAAGGCATGAAAAAGCTACAAAGATACTTATGGAACACTTACTACCTTTAAATAAATTAATTTAGAGATTCTTGAAGATGGCGGAGGAGTAGGAGACCTGGATTTCATCTGGTCTCAGGAATTCAGCTGGAAAGGGATCAAACCATTCTGAACACCTACGAACTCAACAGGACATCAAAGAAAAGAATAGCAACAACTCTCTGAACAGAAAAGCGAACACTTTCTGGAAGGTAGGACGTGCGGAGAAGTGAATCCGAGGCGATATTCAGGAGGATAGATGGCGGGGTAGGGGGCCTCCGACGGCCACTTCTGGCAAGTGCTAGAGCCGCGGAGCACAAAATCGGAACATTTAGAAGTCGGCTTCGCTGAGGGACGTCGCTCCAGTGGCTAAGCGGGGGGTGGAACCCTCGTGGGACAGTGTGGTCTCAGGACCCTCAGGGGAGCCTGAGTGCGGCAGAGCTCCCAGGTATCGGAGCGGGGAAGCCGGCTGCAGAGACGGAGCTGAGGCGTGGGCTCTCAGCTCGGGGTTGCCATAAACTGTGATTGGCGAAACAGCTGGGCCACTGCTCCTCCAGGAGGGACCCAACAAGCGGCAGATCCAGGGGGACTCCCCTTCCTCCCCTGGGAGGAGCGGCGCGGGAGCGCACCACAGGGATCTGCTGGGTTTGGAGACTCCACACGGGGTCAGGTGCCAGACATAGAAACGCTCCATCACAGGCCAGGTGAGCACAGAGTGCAGCCAGAGACCAGGGAGACAGGAGAGACTGACTGCTTTTCTCTGGGGGTGCACTGAGGAGCAGGGCCCCAACTTCTCAGCTCCTCTGGGGTGGAGATTGGGAGGCCGCCATTTTCACTCTCGTCCTCCAAAGCTGTACGGAAAGCTTGCAGGGAACAAAAGCTCCCAAGAGCAAACCGAGCAGATGACTTAGCCCGGAACAGGCAAGGGCGGGGCAATTCCACCTCCAGGAAAGACATTTGGGAACCACAACAACAGGCCCCTCCCCCAGAGGATCAGCAAGAACAGCCAGCCAAGACCAAGTTTACTGATCAATGAGAACAGCAGAACTCCAGCACTGGGGGAATACTGCAGATAGAATCCATGGCTTTTTTACCATGATTCTTTAGTCTTTCAAAGTTAATTTTTTTTAACTGTCTTTTTTTTTTTAATTTTTCTTTTTCCCTTTTTCAACCAACATCTTATCAAACCCTTTTTTAAAAAAAAACATTTTTATTTTTCATTTGTAGAGTCATATTCTATCCCTTCATAGTAGTTACCCTTATTTTTGGCATATATATGTAAGTTGTTCTCTCCTTAAAAATTTTGAGATACAGTTTCTTCTAACAGATCAAAATATACCCTAAATCTCTAGTGTATGGCTTTGTTCTAGTCTCCTGCCTGATCACATTCTCTTCCCTTTTTTTCTTTTTTTTTCTTTAAAATCCTCTTCTTTCTTTTTTCAAACAACTTCTTATCAATTCCTTTTATAAAATTTTCATCTTTACAGTGATATTCCATCCCTTCATCGTATCAACCCTTATTTTTGTACATATATAAGTTTTTCTTTCTTTAAAATTTTGGGAGGCACTTTCTTCTAACAGACCAAAATACACCCAAAATCTACTGTGTGGCACTGATTTATGCACCAGCCCGATCATATCTGATCACATTTGTTCTGTTTTTATTTGTTTTTATCTTTTTCTTTTTCTTTTTCTATCTTTCCCTTTCTTTTCCCCTGGTTTCAGGTCTTTTCTGATTTGTTTAGAGTATATTTTCTGGGAACGTTATTACCCTGTTAGCATTTTGTTCTCTCATTCATCTATTCTCCTCTGGACAAAATGACAAGATGGAAAAAATCACCTAAACAAAAAGAACAAGAGGTAGTACCGACTGCCAGGGACCTACTCAATATGGACATTAGTACGATGTTGGACCTAGAGTTCAGAATCCTGATTTTAAAGATACTAGCTGGGCTTGAAAAAAGCATAGAAGTTATTAGAGAAACCATTCCTGGAGAAATAAAAGAACTAAAATCTAACCAAGTTGAAATCAAAAAGGCTATTAATGAAATGCAATCAAAAATGGGGGCACTAACTGCTGGGATAAATGAGGCAGAAGAGAGAATCAGTGATATAGAAGACCAAATGATGGAAAATAAAGAAGCTGAGAAAAAGAAAGGTAACAACTACTGGATCACGAGGGCAGAATTTGAGAGATAAGTGATACCATAAGACGAAACAAAATTAGAATAATTGGGATCCCAGAAGAAGAAAAAAGAGAGAAGGGGGCAGAAGGTGTATTAGAGCAAATTATAACAGAGAACTTCCCTAATGTGGGGAAGGAAACAGGCATCAAAATCCAGGAGGCACAAAGAACCCCTCTCAAAATCAATAAAAATAGGTCAATACCCTGACATCTAATAGTAAAACTTACAAGTCTCAGAGACAAAGAGAAAATCCTGAAAGCAGCTTGGGAGAAGAGATCTGTAACCTACAATGGTAGAAACATTAGACTGGCAACAGAACTATCCACAGAGACCTGGCAGGCCAGGAAGGACTGGCATGAGATCTTCAGAGCACTAAATGAGAAAAATATGCAGCCAAGAATACTCTATCCAGCTAGGCTATCATTGAAAATAGAAGGAGAGATAAAAAGCTTCTAGGACAAACAAAACCTAAAGGAATTTGGGAAAAAAAAAGAAAAACCAGCCCTAGAAGAAATATTGAAAGGGGTCCTCTAAGCAAAGAGAGAACCTAAAAGTAACATAAACCAGAAAGGAACACAGACAATAGAGAGTAACAGTCACCTTACAGGCAATACAATGGCACTAAATTCATACCTTTCAATAGTTACCCTGAATGTAAATGGGCTAAATGCCCCAATCAAAAGACACAGGCTATCAGATTGGATTAAAAAACAAGACCCATCCATATGCTGTCTGCAAGAGACTCATTTTACACCAAAAGACACCCCCACATTGAAAGTGAGGGGGCGGAAAACCATTTACCCCGCTAATAGACACCAAAAGAAAGCTGGGATGGCAATCCTTATATCAGACAAATTAGATTTTAAACCAAAGACTGTAATAAGAAATGAGGAAGAACACTATATCCTACTTAAAGGGTCTATCCAACAAGATAGACAATAACAATTGTAAATATCTATGCCCCTAAAATGGGAGCAGCCAATTATATAAGGCAATTAATAACAAAAGTAAAGAAACACATCAACAACAATACATTAATAGTGGGGGACTTTAACACCCCCCTGACTGAAATGGACAGATCATCTAAGCAAAAGATCAACAAGGAAATAAAGACTTTAAATGAAACACTGGACCAAATGGACTTCACAGACATATTCAGAACATTCCATCCCAAAGCAACGGAATACACATTCTTCTCTAGTGCCCATGGAACATTCTCCAGAATTGATCACATCCTAGGTCACAAATCAGGTCTCAACTGCTACCAAAAGATTGGGATCATTCCCTGCATATTTTCAGACCACAGTGCTTTGAAACTAGAACTCAGTCACAAGGGGAAAGTCGGAAAGAACTCAAATACATGGAGGCTAAAGAGCATCCTACTAAAGAATGAATGTGTCACCCAGGAAATTAAAGAAGAATTTTAAAAAGTCATGGAAACAAATGAAAATGAAAACACAACTGTTCAAAATCTTTGGGATGCAGCAAAGGCAGTCCTAAGAGGAAAGTATATAGCAATACAAGCCTTTCTCAAGAAACAAGAAAGGTCTCAAATACACAACCTAACCCTACACCTAAAGGAGCTAGAGAAAAAACAGCAAATAAAGCCTAAACCCAACAGGAGAAGAGAAGTAATAAAGATCAGAGCAGAAATCAATGACATAGAAACCAAAAGAAACAGTAGAATAGATCAACGAAACTAGGAGCTGGTTCTTTGAAAGAATTAACAAGATTGATAAACCCCTGGCCAGACTGATCAAAAAGAAAAGAGAAATGACCCAAATCAACAAAATCATGAATGAAAGAGGAGAGATCACAACCAACACCAAAGAAATACAAACAATTATAAGAACATATTATGAGCAACTCTATGCCAGCAAATTAGATAACCTGGAAGAAATGGATGCATTCCCAGAGATGTATCAACTACCAAAACTGAACCAGGAAGAAAGAGAAAACCTGAACAGACCTCTAACCCCTAAGGAAATTGAAGCAGTCATCAAAAATCTCCCAACAAACAAAAGCCCAGGGCCAGATGGCTTCCCAGGGGAATTCTACCAAACGTTTAAAGAAGAATTAATACCTATTGTCCTGAAACTGTTCCAAAAAATAGAAATAGAAGGAAAACTTCCAAACTCGTTTTATGAAGCCACCATTACCTTGATCCCAAAACCAGACAAAGACCCCATCAAAAAGGAGAATTACAGACCAATATCCTTGATGAACATGGATGCAAAAATTCTCACCAAAATACTAGCCAATAGGATCCAACAGTACATTCAAAGGATTCTTCACCACGACCAAATAGGATTTTCCCTGGGCTGCAAGTTTGGTTCAACATCCGCAAATCAATCAACGTGACATAATACATTAACAAAAGAAAGAACAAGAATCATATGATCCTCTCAATAGATGCAGAAAAAGCATTTGACAATGTACAGCATCCTTTCTTGATCAAAACTCTTCAGAGGATAGGGATAGAGGGTACATACATCAGTATCATAAAAGCCATCTATGAAAAACCCACAGCGAATATCATTCTCAATGGGGGAAAACTGAGAGCTTTCCCCCTAAGGTCAGGAAAACAGCAGGGATGTCCACTATCACCACTGCTATTCAACATAGTATTAGAAGTCCTAGCCACAGCAATCGGACAGCAAAAAGAAATCAAAGGCATCCAAATCAGCAAAGAGGAAGTCAAACTCCCACTCTTTGCAGATGATATGATACTTTATATGGAAAACCCAAAAGACTCCACCCCAAAACTGCTAGAACTCATACAAGAATTCAGTAAAGTGGCAGGATATAAAATCAATGCACAGAAATCAGTGGCATTCCTGTACACCAACAAGACAGAAGAAAGAGAAATTAAGGAGTCAATCCCATTTACAATTGCATCCAAAACTATAAGATACCTAGGAATAAATATAACCAAAGAGGCAAAGGATCTGTACTCAGAAAACTATAAAATATTCATGAAAGAAATTGAGGAAGACACAAAGAAATGGAAAAACGTTCCATGCTCATGGATTGGAAGAACAAACATTGTGAAGATGTCAATGCTACCTAGAGCAATCTACACATTCAATGCAATCCCCATCAAAATACCATCCACTTTTTTCAAAGAAATGGAACAAATAATCCTAAAATTTGTATGGAACCAGAAGAGACCCCCCGAATAGCCAGAGGAATGTTGAAAAGAAAAGCAAAGCTGGCGGCATCACAATTCCGGACTTCCAGCTCTATCACAAAGCTGTCATCATCAAGACGGTATGGTACTGGCACAAAAACAGACACACAGATCAATGGAACAGAATAGAGAGCCCAGAAATGGACCCTCCACTCTATGATCAACTAATCTTCAACAAAGCAGGAAAGAATGTCCAATGGAAAAAAGACAGTCTCTTCAACAAATGGTGTTGGGAAAATTGGACAGCCACATGCAGAAGAATGAAACTGGACCATTTCCTTACACCACACACAAAAATAGACTCCAAATGGCTGAAAGACCTAAACGTGAGACAGGAGTCCATCAAAATCCTAATGGAGAACACAGGCAGCAACCTCTTCGACCTCAGCCACAGCAACTTCTTCCTAGAAATATAGCCAAAGGCAAGGGAAGCAAGGGCAAAAATGAACTATTGGGACTTCATCAAGATAAAAAGCTTTTGCACAGCAAAAGAAACAGTCCACAAAACCAAAAGACAACCAACAGAATGGGAGAAGATATTTGCAAATGACATATCAGATAAAGGGCTAGTATCCAGAATCTATAAAGAACTTATCAAACTCAACACCCAAAGAACAAATAATCCAATCAAGAAACGGGCAGAAGACATGAACAGACATTTCTCCAAAGAAGACCTCCAAATGGCCAACAGACACATGAAAAAGTGCTCAACATCACTCGGCATCAGGAAAATCCAAATCAAAACCTCCATGAGATACCACCTCACACCAGTCAGAATGGCTAAAATTAACAAGTCAGGAAACGACAGATGTTGTCGGGGATGCGGAGAAAGGGGAACCCTCCTACACTGTTGGTGGGAATGCAAGCTGGTGCAGCCACTCTGGAAAACAGTATGGAGGTTCCTCAAAAAGTTGAAAATAGAGCTACCCTACGATCCAGCAATTGCACTACTGGGTATTTACCCCAAAGATACAAATGTAGGGATCTGAAGGGGTACGTGCACCCCGATGTTTATAGCAGCAATGTCCACAATAGCCAAACTGTGGAAAGAGCCAAGATGTCCATCGACAGATGAATGGATAAAGAAGAAGTGGTGT
>NW_027397099.1:13694026-13748630 GCF_003265705.2 Callorhinus ursinus
CTGAGGGTTGCTGGAGTGGTGGGGGGTGGGAGGGATGGGGTGGCTGGGTGATAGACATTGGGAGGGCATGTGCTATGGTGAGCACTGTGAATTGTGCAAGACTGTTGAATCACAGATCTGTACCTCTGAAACAAATAATATAATATATGTTAAGAAAAAAAAAGGAGACAATAGCAGGAGGGGAAGAATGAAGGGGGATAAATCAGAGGTGGAGACAAACCATGAGAGACGATGGACTCTGAAAAACAAACTGAGGGTTCTAGAGGGGAGGGGGTTGGGGGGATGGGTTAGTCTGGTGGTGGGAATTAAAGAGGGCATGTTCTGCGTGGAGCACTGTGTGTTATGCACAAACAATGAATCATGGAACCCTACATCAAAAACTAATGATGTAATATATGGCGATTAACATAACAATTAAAAAATTGAAAGAAAAAATGAAAAAAAAATAAAAATACAGATTCTCAGCTTTAAAAAATTAATTTAGTAAGAGATTATATTTTTTTAAGATTTCATTAATTTATTTGAGAGAAAGAGTGCACGAGTTGGGGACAGGGCACAGGGAGAGAATCTTCAAGCAGACTCCCTGCTGAGCATGGAGCCCGACATGGGGCTCAATCTCACAACCCTGAGATCATGAGCCCAAATCAAGAGTCAGAGGCTTAACTGATGGAGCCACCCAAGAGCCCCAACGATTATATTTAAATAACTAATTTTTATTATTTTCAAATAATATTATTGGGACTACAATGTGAAGATTTAGGCTGCTCTTCAACCATGTCTGCCCCTTCTGTCATCAGATTCTTCTTTGCCCTATTCACACCCTAGAAAAGAGACCATTTTTCTTGACTGACAAATCTATACCACCCTTGGCAATATTCACCATCTTAATGCACATTCCCTTGAGTATGTGTTCTCTGTTATTAGGAAACATTGAAATTTAAAGGAACTAAACAGTCATATTTGTGAGAACAGAGACTGTATTTTTGTTAAGTATTTTATTATTAGGAAACAGTAAGTATTCAATAAATTTTGGTTGCATGAATGAATGTCTGCTTTGTTCCCAAAACCCCCACTAGAAGAAGTTGACTATGTGTTTTCTTAGTCAATAATCCAAAGAACCCTGACAGTGAAATATAAACACTGTTTTACATGAAGAAAATCAAGGTTCAGAGATACTTATTGATTTGCCAACATCTCATATATGCTAAAAGACTGTGTTCATATTTATGTCAGATCTCTGTAACTCCAAAATTCCTGTGCTATCATCTACTTCAGCATCCTCTCTCCCTGCATGAGGTCGATTTCATCACAAGATTTTAAAAAAAAAAGTATTGATAAATGCATTAGTGAAAACTTTTATGATCTCCTGCTCAGAGAATAATAATGGACTGAGCATCCCCACTTAAGAGATAAAGTAATTATAATAATAACTAACATCCATAGTAATAATCATTGATACCTTCAACTTCTGTTAGAGTTCCTTAAAATATACAATTACTTCACACATTTGATTTAGAAATGTTACATGACTTGCCAACTGTCACATGCGTATAAGGGATAGGGCCACATTTCTCTGTGATTTTGAAGCCCCTCCATGAAATCATTCCTTATCCCCTAAAACATGCCAGCAATGTTGAAGAGGCAGGTACTTTGTGCAGACATTTCTTGAGAGTCTTCTTACAAACTGAAAGAAGGACTTTTTCTTAATTGCCCTCCATTCCATTCCACTCTGATAGCCCAGTGACATGGGCAGGAAGGCCCCTTTATGTTCACTGAAGGCTGGTAATAAATAAGCCAGGAAATGGCAGCGAATACTGGTAAGGTTTACTTCTTCAATGTCCGATGTCACCAAGTGCTTCACCAGCAAGAGTATTCAGTAATACTCTTGATGACAACAAACGTTTCAAAGGAACTATAAAATACCAATTCTGGAAAATGTTTAGAAAATATATCGAGTCTGATCTAACCACTTTGCAGAGGAAGCAGCTGAGATACCGGGGCCTTCCCAAGGAAAAGTCAAGACTGATGAGAAAGTCAAGATTAAGAACATTTCTTTCCTTCCTCCCTCCTTGCTTTCCTTCTGCAATAATTCATTATCTGTCATTTGACAATGTAGGGCTCAAAAGATACAGATTGTTTTCCTATGTATCTGTGTGTATGTGTGTATCTGTGTTTTGTGTGGGTGTGTGTGAGAGAGAGAGCACACACGTGTGTGTGTTTTCCAAACAGGATTCTTCCCACTGAAGATATAAGGTTGATCTTTCAGGAATTCACTGTCTATTATTAGAGAAACAAAATCATAAATAAATAATCACCAAAAAAATACACAATTATACATGTCATGACAGTGATATTGTCAAGATTGAATACCCCTCCTTTGAGCCAAATCAGCTTGTTGGTGCCTTCTGTTTCTTAGTCTATAGCTTGTTTCTTCCCTCCAGATTGATTCTTATTGCCTTGTCAATTGCAGCCCTCCTAGGAGACCAGAATGGATGACATTGTAACCCAGAACAGACCTCAGGGACCAGCCCCTGTAGCCGGGACTATGACATTTTCCTTCCATTAACCCTGAGTACTAAAGATGGAACATTTTGGTTTACAATTCCCTAAATACCTCTTGAGTTCAGCTTGCCTCAAGTAGGACCATACATCAGAATTACATTTTCCCTAGCTTCAATGCCTTATATTCTGGTTAGTTCCAGGGGATTCAGGTTTCAAGCACCAAACCCTGTTCTTAAAAGTCACTCTTTCAAATATTCAGGATGTTCTATCTGTTTGTTTTTGAACTTAGTGGAAGAGATTAAACAGAAATGGTTTTCCATTTAAGAAGAAGCTAGTAGAGAAGCTGGATTATAATTAGTACAATCGGTAAGTACAGAACTTCTGCTTCCACGAAGGCTAATTGCCTACATCATACAATATTTATAGCTGATGTGGGCCACTGGGTATCCATTTTTTTAAAGATTTTATTTATTTGTTTATTTATCTGAGATACAGAGAGCAAAAGAGACAGAGAAAGAGAGAGAGAGCACAAGCAGGGGGAGCGGCAGAGGGAGAGGGAGAAGCAGACTCCCTGCTGAGGAAGGAGCCCAATGCGTTACTCCATCCCAGGACCCTGGGATTATGACCTGAGCCAAAGGCAGACACAACCAAATGAGCCACCCAGGCTCCCCACTGGTATCCATTTCTGCATCTAGTGAATGGTTTAGGGAAGGGGATTACTTAAAATTTTAACCAATATGTTCTTTCCTCCTTCTCAAAATAACAAACCTATAATACTGTAAAGTATACAGGGGTAAACTTTAGAAAGAGCAGGTATACATCAGATTAGGGCTAGCCATAGCCAATATTTTTAAAGAAGTAATGGACATCATGGCACAACAATGATCAACCACAAAACTCACTAAATATACACAAAACATTGCGTAAAAATATCCTATCAATCTTAACATCCTGCCTGTTATGAATACTTGGACCATTTATTGCCATGAAGAAATAACATTAATAAGAAGAATAAGAAGATTCTATCAGGTTTCCATTATTGACATTTTTAATCACCCACTAGCTCTGGTTTCCTAAACGGTCAACATACTAAAGGCTTATGCTACATCTAATAACAGTCACTTAGACCCTTCTGGTTTAAATCATAAAGACTTTCCATGTCTGAGAGAAAGAGAAATAAATAAACAAAAAAATAGATTGGTGGTATTTCTAATTCTAATCTGTCTTTGTCATGTACTAATCTTTTCATCACATTCTGGAGCAAGGACAAATTATTGTTGAAATGGGTAAATATCTTGGAAGAGCTGTATTAGGTAATATAGCAAAAAACACCCATAATAAATATTTCTTCTGAATCATTTGTAGAATACATATTTTCTAATGACTGCCCTGTCCCATTCACCATGCAACTTCTGAGAATGCCTTAGGGTATAAGACTTAACTTCTCTTTTGGAGTGATCCAAGCCTCTCTTTTGGAGCCATGCAAACAAATAATTAAATGCCATTGCCAGGAGAATTCTCCTTTCTATCTCTCTCCTCCAGCCATCAAAGATGCAGAAAAGAAAGAAAGCTAAGGGGAAGAAGGTGGCCTCAGCCCCTGCTGTTGGGAAGAAGCAGGAAGCCAAGAAGGCGTTCAATCCCCTGTTTGAGAAAAGATCCAAGAAGTTTGGCATCAAACAAGACATCCAGCCCAAAAGGGATTTCACCTGCTTTGTACAATGGCCCCACTATATCTAGCTGCGGCGGCAAAGGGCTATTCTCTATAGACTTCTAAGAGTGCCTAACCAGTTCACCTAGACCTTGGACCACCAAATAGCTACTCAACTGCTTAAGCTGGCCCACAAATATAGACCAGAGACAAAGCAAGAGAAGAAGCAGACTGTTGGCCCAAGCTGAGAAGAAAGCTGCTAGTGAAGGGGCGGTCCTCACTAAGAGGACAGGTGTCTTCAATCTGGGTTATTACTGTCACCACGTTGGTGGAAAACAAGAAGGCTCAGCTGGTAGTGACTGCATATGATGTGGATCCCATTGAGCTGGTTGTCTTCCTGCCTGCCTTATGTTGTACAAAGCAGGTTCCCTACCGCCTTATGAAGGGGAAGGCCAGGCTGGGCTTATGGTCCACAGGAAGACTTACACCACTGTTGCCCTCATGCGGATTAACTCAGAAGACAAAGAAGCTCTGGCTAAGCTGGCGGAATCTACCCGGACCAATTACAATGACAGATATGATGAGATCTGCCATCACTGGGGAGGTAACCTTCTGGGTCCTGGCTCACACTGTCAAGTTGGAAAAGGCAAAGGCTAAAGAACTGGCCACCAAACTGGGCTAAGTGTATGCTGCTGAATTTTCTGTACATAAAAGTAATAAAAAGTTCTCTCTGAGAAATAATGCCATTGCCAGAATAATAGTATAGATGCAAACAAACTAACATGATGTCACAGAAGAAAAAATAAATGATTCTGATCTGGGGGGAATCAGGAAAGGTAATAGGAGGCAACAGTTGACGACTGAAGAGGAGCATTTGAGGTGCATGTGTGGGGGAGAGCAGGAAGAGGCAGGTGGAAAGTGGGGAGGCTGGAGAACCCTAGTGGGATTAATCACAAGTTGTCCAACCATGAGTGAAAAGTAGAGCAGAAGTGGAGGGATAGAACTAATGCTATTCCTGTTCCTATATACTAGTACCTACTGCATATATATAGTTCTTAAATTTTAAAATTCTTAAAATCTTAAAATTTTTAAAAATTAAACTATGAATACTTTTAGGGGTGCCTGGGTGACTCAGGTGGTTAAGCATCTGCCTTCAGTTTAGGTCATGATCCCAGGGTCCTGGGATCGAGCCCCACATAGGGCTCCCTGCTCAGTGGGGAGTCTGTTTCTCCCTCTGCCCCTCCCCCTGCTCATGTTCTCTCTCTCTCTCATGCTTTCTCTCAAATAATTAATGAAATTTTTTTAAAAAACTCTTATTAAATTTTGGTAAAGATGACTGAACTCTTCCAAACTAGAAAAGATTCCCAGTTTTTCCTTTTCCTGCTCTCCATTATAACTCATCCTTCTGCAGCTCCCCTCTCCCAACAGGAGCCCCCAAGTCTGTTCTATAGTACTTGTTATGCAGAAGGCTGAATGATGAAAAGTTATTCAAACAGCACACTACAAGCTAAGTATTCCAAGCGTATCTATTGACTGAAGAGATTTGCATTATGAACTAAGTCAGTGCAAAAAGACAACGGTAAATAGCAGCAAAAACAAAGAAGTAGATCATTTAAATAAAAGAAAGGCGCTACCACCACCACGTATCTGTTTCTCCTCCTCGGTTGAAATTTACCCTGGAGGAACCAATATAAACTAATATGAAAATATTGCTTTCGTTGTATAAAGGAAATCCAGTGGAATGGCATGCTAATTCTGTGTCTCTGATAGTCAAACAGGAAAATGAGAGATGCATTCAACTGCAGTACTTCCAATTTTTGCTGTACACACACTAAAATGCTGGAGACATGAAGATAAACAAGCCATAATCATTGCTCCCAAGGACGTAACAATTCTTTAAAGGACACAAATAGGTAAATGCAATGCAAATTGGTCAAGTGTACAAAGAATGACATACAAAATGTCACAGGAGGATAGAAGAGGAAGGAATTATCCTACTGTATTTGGTTGATATTATGTGGGGGAGGGAGGATCATTAACCATGAAAACTTAAGAGGTTACATTTAAGCCAGAACGTTAATAAGTAGAAATGTTGATAAGGGTTGCAGATGTTGTGGGAGATGGAGCGGCCTGTCAGGGCAAGGGAATAATGTACAAAAGCCTCAAGAACATGAAATAATCAGCCCATAGCAATTATTTCTACCACGAGAAGAAAAAGGGGTATCAGTGAGACCTAGGGACAGCATTAAGTTTGATGAGAGTTTAAGCTGAAAATATTGCATGGAGCCAGTCTGTAAGGCCTCCTTGCCATTTACCAAGAAAGTTGCATCATATCAGATGCTTGAAATGATAGGATTTTCAAGAAGAAAACAAAAGTAGGGACAAAGTGAAGCAAAGAGATTTTACTTAGGAAGACCTAGGAAGAAGTTTTTAATAATTTGGAGTAGCAGATGCTGTAACCCAAATCAGAGTTTGTATGGACTGGGGTAATTTTTGTAATTCAGTAGAAAAGCAATAACTAAAGAACATTTAATAATGATAAAGTGCTAAGCCTTTCTCCCAGCCTAAGGTGCCTTTTTTTAAATAAAAGCAGTAAGGAGCTCCACAGAGATCCTGCTTTCAGAAATCCCAAGAATCCCAATATATTCTCAAGACTTTGAATAGTGCCCAGCAAAGAGCAGGTGTTTGATACTACCTGGTGAATGAGCGAATGAATGAATGAATGAACGAACGAACGAACGAACGAACGAACAGAATTTTATCTGGCATCTAACTTAGATCAGGTTCCCTAGGAACTAGACTTTGAGGCAGAGACAGGAATACAGGAGATGTTTTGGGAAGCACTCTCTGGAAAAACACTTGTAAGAGATAAAAGCAGCAAGACTGGGCAGAGAAAGAAGATAAACCACAAGGAAGCCTCAGTTAAAACTAGGGGGAGTTCTGCACAGCTCCTCAGTGTTATATCCTGTGCTTGTAATCTAAGTCCATTAGTCATTGGATGAGGACAACGCACCTGGCTAAAGGAAGTTCCCAGAGAGGGAGTCAGCTCTACACTGTTGTTAGAAGCCAACCAGCCCAGGCTCTGAGGAAAAGAATGCCTCATACTTAATGGGGAGGTGAGTCTGTGTTGGGCACTGCGGTTTTCCACCACATCCCAATTGATAAAGGAGGAAGCAAATGACTGGCTTAAACTGATGGCAGGCAGGGGGGCATCAGGAATCAAAATGGCAGTTCTCCCAGTGTAGGTCCCAGGGCAATACCAAGTGCTTGTAAGTTCAAAGTTCCCTGGTGTTAGAAGCCCAGAGTTTCTTCTACAAAGTCGAATGTCTTCTATAGAATGAACATGAAGTAAATATAAATTAATGGCTACAGAGAAAGGGTTCATTCCCCTAAGGAGCATGGCTCTCCTGTGCAAGCACGTCACAGGACTAGGAAGACCCAGGAGCACCTGCCAGACCTGTGAGTTTAAAGAAGTTGCTTAAACTCCCAGAATGTAAGTTTCTTCCGTGATAGTAGAACCTTCTTCAAAAGGTTGATTTGAAGAGTACATGAAAGAGTATCCACATGTAAAGGGCCAAGCAAACTGGCAGGGGGCACTGGCTCTTTAAGGGCTTCAAGTTCCAAATAATAACTTCCTTTTTGTTCTTGAGACCCTGGTCCTAGCTCTAGTACTTAATTATTCTTCTCACAGAGCTGTGTGGAATTATATCCCTAGGGATTCAAAATCAAACAAACAAGATATCATGAAACCTCTTTACCTTATTATAAAGAGGAAGTGGGGTTTTTTTAATTCAACAAAAAAGGACATAAAAATTGTAAAAAAAAAAAAGTATACATTATATGAAAATAGTCATAATGTGTTATATTACCTATAGTTGAAATAATGTGCCAAATCTTTGATTTTGCCATGTCAACGTCTTTGAATCCTAACCTTTCACCCTGCTATGCAGTTGTACTAATATTAGTACAGCACCTGAGGGCAGGGATTATAACATCAGACAACTTACATTCAAAACCTAGCTCTGCCACTCTACTAGCTATGTGATGAATTAAGATCTCTAAGCTTCAGTTACCTTATTTGCAATGTGAGCATGAATAGTAGCATCTAATTCTTAAGATTTTGTGATAAATAAATAAGATAATGCATGTAAAGTTGCTTTATGCAGTAGCTGGGATTTGATAACTCTTATCAATATAAGCAGCCATCATTTTTTTTAAAACACCGTATTAGTTTGTCATGGCTGCTATAACAAAATACCACAGATTGGGTGGCTTAAACAACAAAAATGTATTTTCTCACAGTTCTGGAAGCTAGAAGTCCAAGATTAAGGTGTCAGCAGGTTTGGTTTCTCCTGAAGATTCCCTCCTTGGTTTGTAGATAGCTGCCTTCTCCCTTTGTCTTCTGTATGTGTGCATCCCTGGTGTCTCTTCCTCTTAACAACACCAGTCATATCGAATTAGGGCCCCATCGTAATGGCCTCATTTTAACACAATCATACCTTTAAGGCCTTATCTTCAAATACAGGTATATTCTGAGGTACTAGAGGTTGGGACAACAATATATGAATTTTGGAGGGGACAAAATTCAGCCCTTGGCAACCACTTACTATTTGCTATCTACTACACGTCAGGACTGATGCCAGAAACCACTTTCTTCTGACTTGCCCCAAGTGTGTTCTTAGCTCTACTTCATAAATCCTTTTACTCTTTAAGTCAGTTCCTTTAGCAGCTTACTTACCCTTATTTTTTTTATCAAAATAGAAAGAGTGTCTTCTTAATTATTTTAGATACATCATGTATGTTCATTATAAATACCCAGACATTATAAAAATGTATAAAGATAAAAGGAAACCTACCAATAACCCCACCATAAAGAAATAACCATTGTTTCCAATTTTGTATATGGCCAGAATTTTTTCTTTTTCTGTTCATACATACACAACTTTGCTATTTTCCTGCACTAGGATTATACTCTGCCTCTGTCCATATTTTTCAATTAAATTATTTTAGACAACGCTTTTCATATCAAGAAATAAAAATTTGTATCACAACTTTAACACCACATATCTCATGGTAACTCTGTTTTCCAACATTAACTTGTTTACAGTCTCTTTGCTATTATAAAAAAAAGTTCAGTGAACATCCTAGTTAAAGTATCTTTGTCCTGATCACTTCTTCCATATACTTTCTTACATAAAAGCATAAAAAAATCCTTAGATTTGTTTATACATATTTCCAGATTGCACTCTAGAAAGATGTTCAAGTTATACTCCTAAATGCTAACAGAGTAATATAACTGCCAGGAAACGTGCTGATTTTGCATCAACCCTTTTCTACCCCCTGCTTCCCCCAGCTATAACCATCCTTTTGAGAAGCCATATAATATTAATCAAACCAATATAATATGGCCCTTTCCGCTCAGAGTGAAAGGGCTTAAACAGATGATACAATTTGCAAGTAACACATGGAAACATATATCCAAGTGCTAAATTGCATGTAGTACAGATGCTAAGCACCCTGGGAGGCTCAACTTATTTCTTTCTGCTTTTAGTCCCCAGTCAGGGTTGAAATGAAACAGATCCACGAGCTCCAATGTGTTTAATGCATTGTACTAAAGGAATACTTAAACTTCTGACTCAACTTTGGAGAGATGGAAGCAAAAATAGCCCTACCAACTACCTCTCTACTTTCACCTGGTTCCATGATTACCCTTACCCACTAAATGCCAGCTACATTGGTTTTCTTTATGTTTCTCTAGTATTAAGCTCCTTGCTAAGCAAAAGGCTTTTTGTTTGTTTTTGCTAAGCTTGCTCTCTCTCACCCACATCTTCTTCTGCCAAGTCATCTCCTAATGGTTTCTTCTCACTATTCAGGTGTTGGTACCATTCATCTCACTCATGATATCCTCAGAAAAGCCCTCACTGATGACCCAATTAAAGGCACCTTCAATTGACTCCATTAACTGTCTTTATATTGCATACCATGGGTGAGAATTATCTAGCTTATTTTGTACTTGTTTCACTTTGGCCTCTACACGTTAAAATGTAAGCTCAATGAGGACAGTAATCTTGGCTACTTCACTGAATAGAATCCTATATTCCCAACTAACATTTACAGTATCTCTTAGACTTTAAGAAACATTTTTTTCCACATTTAAACATCAAGGTGTACGTTACACTTAATGTCATTCAGACAGCAATTGAGATATAATTGACATTGCTTACACATCGTAAAAGTTGGTCATAGCAGCTCATATTTTTATCTCTTCATTGGAGTTTGCATACTGTCGAAACTACATGTGTAGAGTTTAACTGCCATGTAAAATATCTTTGAAAATATTATGTTACAATTCAGCATTGAACTGAAAGATGGAATACAAAGAAACTCATAGAAACAGAGTCCCAGTAACAGAACATACATTTGATATTAGTCAAACAAATAATTGTAGCAAGAGAAAGGATCACATCTTCATATTTTCCTTCAAAACAAAAAGAAGTGCATTATGGGGCTTATGAAATGGAAAGATACCCAAGTAGATTAAGATGTGTTACATTTTATTACTAAGATACATGCAAAAGCTGTGTCTATTATCTGTCAAACAGAAGATCTACAAATCACAAACATTTATACATACAAAAATGGAGCAGAAAGAGAGAACTTCAAGTAAAAGTAGACAAATCCACAATTCATGAAATATTATTTATAGAAAAAGTAGAAATTCTATCAGGAAAGACATGGAACACTTGAAAATCACAAACAAACTTGACTTAATTGGCATTTTAGAACATTCCTCCCAATAAAAGCAGAGTATATAGTCTTCTAAAGTGCATATGGAATATTTACAGACAGAGCATATTCTGAGCCATAAAAAATTCAGGTCATACACCACTGGCTTAACTACACACAAAGATAAATTCAAAATGGATTAAGGACCTAAATGTGAGACCTGAAACTATAAAAATCCTAGAAGAGAGCAAAAGCAGTAATTTCTCCAACATTGGATATGGCAACTTTTTTCTAGATATGCCTCCTGAGGCGAGGGAAACAAAAGCAAAACTAAACAACTAAACTATTGGAACTACATCAGGGCACCTTGGTGGCTCAGTTAAGCATCAGCCTTCAGCTCAGATCATGATCCCAGGGTCCTGGGATTGAGCCCCCATCAGGCTCCTTGCTCAGCAGGAAGCTTGCTTCTCCTTCTCCCTCTGCCTGCCACTCCCTCTGCTTTCTCTGTCAAATAAATAAATAAAATCTTTAAAACATAAATAAAAAATAAACTATTGAGACTACATCAAAATAAAAAGCTTCTGCACAGCAAAGGAAACAATCAACAAAACTAAAAGACAACCTACTGAATGGGAGAAGATATTTGCAAATGACATCGCTGGTAAATGATTAGTATACAAAATATATAAAGAACCGATACAACTCAACACTGAAAAAACAAATAATCCAATTAAAAAATGGGCAGAAGATATAAACAGAAATTTCTCCAAAGAAGAAATACAGATGGTCAACAGACACATGAAAAGATGATCAACATCACTTATCATCAAGGAAATGCAAATCAAAACCACAATGAGATATTACTTCACAGCTGTCAGAATGGTTAAAATCAAAAACACAAGAAACAACTAATGTTGGAGAGGATGTGCATAAAGGGGAACCCTCGTGCACTGTTGGTAGGAATGAAAGAAAACGGGTACAGCTGCTGTGAAAAACAGTATGGAGTTTCCTCAAAAAGTTAAAAATGGAACTACCCTACAATCTAGTAATTGCACTACTGGATACTTATCCAAAAAAAACAAAACACTAATTCAAAGGGATACATGCACCCCTATGTTTATTGCAGCATTTTTTTCACAATAACCAATTATGGAAGCAGCCCAAGTGTCTACCAATTGGTGAATGGATAAAGAAAATATATATAACAGAATATTATTTATTTTCCTCCTAAGAACAAGAACAAAACAAAGATGCCCATTCTCACCAGTTCTGTTCAATGCTGTACTGGAGACTCTGGCCAGGGCAGTAAGGCAAGGAAAAGAAATAAAGGGCATCCAGTTTGGAAAGGAAGAAGAAAAGTTGTCTTTTTTCACAGATGACATGATTATCTATGTAAAAAAAAAATGATAGAATGTGCAATAAAGCAACTAGAACCAGTAAGTGAATTTAAAAGGTTGCAGGATATAAGATCGACATATAAAATCAATTATATTTCCATTTACCAACAACAAACAGCTGGAAGTTGAAATTTTTCAATACATTATTTACAATAGCAACAAAAATATGAAATTATTAGGAAGAAATCTGAACACAAAAAATTACAAAACATTGTTGAGAGAAACTGAAGACCTAAGTAAATGAAGAGATAAACCATGTTTATGAATCAGAAGACAGAAGTTCTCCCCAAACTGATCTATAAATTCAATACAACACAATCAAAATTCAAGTCGAATTTTTTTATAGAAGTGGACAAACTGATCCTAACACTCATAGGTAAACACAAAGGATCTAGAATCTCCAAAGCAACTTTTAAATTTGAGGACTAACATTATAATTATAAAGCTACAATAATCAAAAGAGTGAGTTATTGCCATAAAAATAAATAGATCCATATAACAGAATAAAGAATTCAGAAATTAGACCCAGACATACATGAACAATTGATTTTCAACAAAGGTATAAAAACAGTTCGGTGGAGAAAGAAAAATCTTTTAAACATGTGGTGATGGAAGGGAGCCTGGGTGACTCAGTCAGCTGGGCGTCCAACTCTTGATTTTGGCTCAGGTCATGATCTCAGGGTCATGAGATAGAGCCCCATGTGGGGCTCCACTGTAAGTGTGGAACCCACTTCAGATTCTCTCTCCCTCTCCCTCTGCTTCTCACCCCCCTGCCCCCATTTGCACGCTTGTGCTCTCTCTCTCTCTCTAGAAAAAAAATAAACACATGGTGATGGAATAATTGCCTATCCATAAGCAAAAATAATAATAATAATAATTTTGATACATACCACGTACAAAATTAATCCAAAATCAATCACAGATTTAATATAAACTGAAAATTATAAATTTCCAGAGAAAACATAGCAGAAAACCTTTGTGACTTCGATTAGGGAAAATTTTCTTAGATATGAAGCTAAAACAATGATCAATTAAAAAACAAATTTTTGGGTGCCTGGGTGGCTCAGTCGTTAAGCATCTGCCTTCGGCTTAGGTCATGGTCCCAGGGTCCTGGGATCAAGCCCCGCATCGGGCTCCCTGCTCCGCGGGAAGCCTGCTTTCCCTCTCCCGCTCCCCCTCCTTGTGTTCCTTCTCTCACTGTCTCTCTCTCTCTCTCTCTCTCTCTCTCTCTCTCTGTCAAATAAATAAATAAAATCTTTAAAAAAAATAATGATAAACAAATAAATAAAAAACAAATTGTTAAATTGAACTTGGTATTAGTATTCTCCAGAGAAACAGAACCAATAGGATATATACATAGAAAGAAGTTTATTGTAAGGAATTGGCTTATGCAATTATGGAAGCTAAGAAGTGTTAAGATCTGTAGTCAGCAAAGCTGGAGACCCAGTCAATATGTGATTCTAGTCTGAGTTCAAAGGCCTAAGAACCAGGAGAGATGATGGTATAATTCCATCTGAAAGTCAACAAGCTTGAGACTAAAGAAGAGCCAATGTTTCCATTTGATTCCCAAGCCAGGAAAGACCAATGTCCCAGGCTCAAAGCAGTCAGTTAGGGGTTCCCTCTTCCTCACAGGAGGTCAAAGGGCTCCCAAATCAGGGATAACAGCACTACCTGCTTTCCTCAGTACTACCTGCTTCTCCCTCTCCCGCTCCCCCTGCTTGTGTTCCCTCTCTGTCTCTCTCTCTGTCAAATAAATAAAATCTTAAAAAAAAAGCTTACTTATAGAGATGCAAAGAGTATCTTATACAAAATCTTCTCACTATGTCACTGCCTTATGATATAAATTTCTCTTTGAAATTAAAGATATGGTTCATAGGTTAAAAAGGAGAGTTCCCATTTTCTGAATTTTTTTTTAAAGATTTTATTTATTTATTTGACAGAGAGAGAGACAGCGAGAGAGAGGGAAGACAAGCAGGGGGAGTGGGAGAGGGAGAAGCAGGCTGTCCGCCGAGCAGAGAGCCCGATGCAGGCCTCGATCCCAGCACTCTGGGATCATGACCTGAGCCGAAGGCAGACGCTTAACAACTGAGCCACCCAGGTGCCCCATTTTCTGAATTTTTAAATGATTATTTTTTAAAGTTGTAAGATTAAAATCACATTGATTATAAATATATTTCATTGATTTTTTAAAAAGTAAAAAATGTGAAATGATATGTAAAGCTACCCAAAATTGTTAGAGAATTTTTTCAGATAATTAAGAAACATATAATCATATAAAATTTAAAAAGCAGAAATAAAATAACAAATCCATATCCCAAGGCAATTACTCTTTGTTTAAAAACAAAACTAAAAAGACAGATATCAAAATGTATTTAAGCAGATAATTAAAATCATAATCTATAGTTTTGTATTATGATTTTCTCTTACTATTGAATCAAAATATTTCCTCAATCACAACAGAAACTCTGCAATAAATTTGCTACTTGACTGTTTGATTTGAGATGGTTTTAGTAAATCCTAGGTGTGTGACTACTGTTCTTTGACTTTTTTAAAGCTTTGACTGCTCTTAATAAATAACATGAATTGGAAAGAGAGAGGCATGATCTTAATTCCACATTTTGTATGCCCCACACCATTCAATAGGACTAGAGAAAGTTTCCAGTATTTTCTCTGCAATTTGAAATCTTTTTTGGGCTTAGTATAAATAGTTGTAGGTCAACATCTCAACAACTTTCTATAAAACACAAAATAGAATATGTCCAAAATGCTATATTTTTCAGGACTATTAAGTTCCAATGTTATTAAGTTCAAACTTGAACTAGCCCTGTAGGGTGAACTGCAAGAAACACACTCATAAATTCTCTCTGAATTCAATAGCATTCACTTAGACAGTCTGCATACTTCTTGAATACTCCCAAGAGGCTTGTTTCTTCTTTGGATTTTTCCCCTAATATACGTACACTTATTTATAAATTTTATATATATACAAGTCTACCCATACATTGTAAGTACAGGATAAAAGACTTTTTTAAAATATGAAATAAAAATGAAATGCCCCATATTTTAAAAATAATTATTTAATGTATTATTGGAATAAGCAACCTTGTTACTGTCATTAAAAGTATTATCACTACGATTCAAAGGTCTGGCTCTTAGTTCAATTCTTTCAAAACCATGTTTTAGCAAAGCTAAACTAGCTATCTCCCACAATGCAGAAATCTTTAAAAAGGAAAAGAAAGAACATCAGCTTCCTAAAATAAATCATAATACTTATTTACCAATCACATAGGATTTGCTTCAAGTTTTGGATGTACCGTTTTTAAATATCTTGCTAAGGGTGATGATTTCATACAAGCTTTAGTCAATATCTCAAGGCAAAATAAACAGAATGTGGTATATTAATAATCATGTCTGTAATGTATATATCAAGTTGTTTCCTAGAAAATTTTTTTTTCAGTCTACTTGTTTGACTTGATTAGCTTGTTGTTTTTAGCCTCCCTGTGCATGCCAACAGGCTTGTAGAGGAATAAAAAAATGTGACTCTATCATTTTCCAGTATTTGCTTTTTTGCTTGCATTATTGACATAATTTAAAATTCATGATTCTTTGCAGTAATCATTTTTAGCAGTTTTATTGAGGTATAATTGACATACAACAAATTGCACATATTTAAACTGTACAAATGTGATTTGTTTTGACATATGTATACACTCAGGAAACCATCACCACATTGTCTTGATTATGCAGCTCTATATTAAGTCTTGAAATCGGGTTGGATATTCTTTATTCTTCTTTTTCAAAGAAGTTGTGGCTATTCTAAGTCCTTTGTGTTTTTTATATGAATTTTAGAATCAGTTTGTCTATTTCCACACACAAAGACTGTTGGGGATTTTGACTGGGATTGCACTGGATCCATAGATCAATTAAGGGATAATATACATCTTAACAATTTTGAGTCTTCTTGACCAAATATCTATTTTTCCTACCAAGTATTGAGAGAGATGTATTAAAATTTATGACAAAAAACTGTGGAGTTGTCTATTCTATTAGTTGCAGCTCTGTCAGTTTTACTGTCATGTATTTGAAGATCTGTTATTAGGTGCACACACATTTAGAATCATTATGTCCTCTTGATAAATTGATTCATCATTATGAATCACCTTTTTCCCTGGTAAGAGTCCTTTCTCTGAAATCTACTTTGCCTGATTTTAAAATAGTCACTCCAGGTTTCTTTTGATCAGTGTTAGCATGGTAGCTGTTTCCATTGTTTTACCTTTACATTTAAGTACATTTCTTGGAGGCAGCATACACAATGTCCTGCTTTTTAACCAACCTAAAAATCTTCAATTTTTCCTTGAGGTATTTAGAGTATTTATATCTAAAGCAATTATTCATATAATTAGGTTTGTCTTATTGTTTTCTGTTAGTCCTTTCATGTTCCTTTTTCCTTTTTTTGTGCCTTCCATTATATAAATTAAATATTTTTATGAATTCAATTTATTTCCTTTGTGGATTTATGAGCCATAATTCTTTGTCTTGTTATTTTAGTGGGGGTTTTTTGGGGTTTTTTTACTGCTCTAAAGTTTACAGTATTCACCTTTAATTTATCACAGTCTACTTTTGAGTGATATTATACCACTTCCCATATAGTATAATATCCTTATAACAGTATGCTTTCTATTCTCCACTTCTCCCTTTATGCTACTGTTGTCATATTTTTTGTTTTTATATATATTATAAAGCCACCCTATGTTGTTATTTTTGTTTGAACAGTCAAAGATCTTTCAAAGATATTTAAAAACAAGAAATAAAATTTAAAATTAAAATTAAATTCTGTATTTGCCCATAGAGTTACATTTCCAGTGCTCTTCAAAGTCTTCCTACAGCTCACTGATGCTCTATGCATTTTTTTATTCTCTTTTATCTCTTCCCTTTGTTCAGTTTCTACTGTTATGTCTTTTCATGTTTACTAACCTTTTCTTCTACAATATCTAATCTGCTGTTAATCCCAACCAGTGTATTCTTCATCTCATGCATTGTGGTTTTCATACTCAGAATTTCAATTTAGATCTATTTTATATCTTCTATGTGTCTAACTAACTTTTAGGATATATAGAATACAATTACAATAAATGTGTTAGTGTCCTTGCTGTAATTCTAATACATGTCAGTTCTGAGTTGGTTTTGATTATTTTTTTCCTCATTATGAACTGTATTTCCCTGCTTCTTTGTGTGCTTCATAAGTTTTCACTGAATGCCAGACATTTAGAATTTACCTTGTTGGGTACAGGATTTTTTGTAATCCCATATTCTTGAGCTTGGTTCTGAAATGCATTTAAGTTACTCCAAATGATTTGATCTTTTTTAATCTTTCTATTGATACTCATTAGGTAGCACTGAGGCATGCTCAGTCCAGGCGTAATTATTCCTCACTACTGAAGTAAGAGCCTTCTCTGTACTCTACCAAATGTAGAGTATGGTAGGTCCCATCAGTGCTCCAAGACAGGCAAGACAGCTCTAGTCCCTTGAACAGCCTGTGGAAATTTTGGAAAATTTAAATATATAGTCCAATTTATTCCCTACCCAGGCAGAAGCTGGGATCTGGGCTTTTTCACCTGCTGACTGGGTGTGGAGCCTGAAGGAGGGGCTATGGTGACTGTTTGCATGCTAATTCAAACCACCATCTTTGTTCTCACTGATCCTGAGGTGCCTAGAACATGCCAGGTCCCATCAGTGTGCCAAGACAGGTAAGACAGAAGTCAGTACCTTGAGCAGCACCCAGAAAAGTTGGAACACTGGACTCACAGCCCAGCTCTTTTCCTTCCCCCAGGGAGACGCTAGGAGCTGGGGGTTTCTCCTGGTTGTATGGTGCTGTGTCAGAAGTAGGGTTATGGTCAGAGAGTGTGTCGATTTTTCCCACCCACTTCAGTGTGGCTAGTTTTGTACTCTCCCCTGGTGCAGGAATCTCACAACTAATTTCTGGATTTCTCACTAAGGGAATTTGTCCATATACTCTTGTTGAATCAATGTGTTCAAGAGGGGAAGGAGGGTCCAAGGCTTCCAATTCCACTATCTTGCTGAAGTCACCCTCTAGTCCTCTCTTAAATAATAAGGCGGATCTTTTGTGTGATGGTCAACAAATGCACAGAAAACACTATGAACTGAGCTAAACGCTATAAAGCAATATAATGCTTTTCACTTAGAGCATTTAACCAAGGAAATTGACTGACTATATGAAAAGGAAACATTTTCTTGAGAAAGTTAATAGATGATGAGTAGAGAAAAATGTCTCCAAGAAAAGGAAGTGTTCCTCTAAAGAACCTGTAATAGGAAGAAGTGTGGAGCCTTGGAACCTAGAGCAAACATGAGGCAGGATGGTGCCAGGAAGGTAGCCAGGGTCAGATCAAGTACTTTGAAAATGGTAGTAAGTATGTTAGACTTTCTTCTGAGAGCAATCAGAAACCACTAAATTATTTTTATCAGAGAACAAGACAATCAAATTTGTGTTTTAAGAAGACTGGGTTTTTTGTTCCTTCCAGAAAATCAAAAGGAAAGGGAAGAAGCAGGATGGAAAATCTAGTAGTCTTTGACCTAAATTAGTATATTGGAAGGGAGAAGAAAGAATACACCAAGTATCAGCCCACAGAACACATAGGGTTGGAATGTATTTCCCTCCTTGCCATGCGAGGGTAATACACTAGGCAGTATTGTATGTGGTCAAAAGTGCCCGAGACTGTAGAGTACAACACACTTAGGTTCAATTCCTGGCCATTTCTTAGTTGTGAAATTCTAGACAAGTCAATTATCCCTATTTTACAGATGAAGAAACTAAAGCTCATAGAGGTTAATCATACCTACTCCACACTGATGCAGTGTGATAAAACTTTTCAGTATACTGCTAGCCCCATAATAAGTGTACAAGAAATGTTAGCTCCCAGGGGTAGTGGTGTTGTAAAACTAAGCTGGCTCAAAAAGATTAAGTGATATATGCTCTGGGTCATGCAGCTGATAGATGTAAAATTGTTTTCAAAAAATTACCTTCTCAGTTCACAGATTATTTATTTTCTCTTTAAATTTTTATTGTTATGTTAATCACCATACATCATTAGTTTTTGATGTAGTGTTCCATGATTCATTGTTAGTTCACAGATTATTTAGAAAAAAAATTATATCAATTTATGCCACCACAAAAAAAAAATGTCAATTTCACACTCTGGCACAAACATTTTAAAAATGTCATTTTAAAAAAAATATTATTTTATTAAACAAGATTTTAAATGATTGTGTTCTATTTCTGGATTTTCCAGCAAAAAAAAAATTATTTCAAACATAAATGTTAACATCTGTGGTACTATATGACTGTAAAAGTCTAGATCAAAGGTTATACTGAGAAACAGATTGTAGTCCACAATATTATAAAGTGAAAATATCTGCTGTTGTGTCTTATTATCTATTACCATTTTGTTTTCATTCTTTCACAGGAGTTGATAAGGGCTATACTGTTATTCAAAATAATCTATATTTGCAACTTCAAATAGGGATCTTGGAGATTACACCTACAGAAAGTCATTTTGAAAAAGCACATGCATGTTCATTTACCTACTAAGTCAATGCACATTATGGTTTATCCTACAAATATGCTAACCACCATTACATTGACCTTCAGTGGAAGAGCTTAGGGAGTAGCAATTTCAGGCAATGATCCTCTTCACTGTTTATCTATCTCATCCTTACATAGCATGTCAGTTTCTTTGGAGATATTCCAGAAATTGAATACTATGGAAAAAATGAATTAAAATGATTGTCTTGTCTGATTAAAATCCCAGTAGATGTGCCTTTTAGGGACAAAATTCTTTAAGTGTACTTGTAATTGGACAATTTTTTTAAGTTTCTTAATCATTTACATTTCCTATGCTTGAACCAATGCAATAACAAAACCAAACAACAGCTAAAGAATTCCTCTTATTTGAGTGTAAGGACCAAATTCTATGAGGATGAACAGGACCCAGATAGAACACTGTTTCCACTTCATTTTGCTGCCTCTTTAAACAAATCACATGAAGCCAAAAAACCACCCTGTTTGTAATCAACAGCTCAGTCTCTAATACCATCACAGTTTTCTCTGAAAAATGTTGCCTGAGCACTTGAAAAATCATCTTAAAATATATTTTTCAAGTGGCAGGCATAATTGGTGTAACATGAATTAGTCCGACTAATATTCAGACTGATGATGTTTATTTTGATGTTGTGCAGACACTTAGCACACTCTTATCTGTAACACAAATATGGGAAAAGCTGATTAGCGACTATGGGAGATCTAACTTTCCATGCTGACACTGACCCTTGAATTTTTCTTTTAGTTTGAAAAACTGAGTTCAGATCTTTGAGCCAGAGTTTGGTAAAATGGTGTTATTCTTTGGACAAGGTGCTATCTAAGGAAGTTTTCAGTTGATGTTTTATGAATCTCTGCGCAGGTCATGTAGGAAGAGATGTGTCCCTACAAGTGGAGGCAATGTAGGCATTTGCAAAGATCAATCTCATAGGTGTTTTATACACATGGCAAAGGAGATAACAGTATATTAACATGAACATATTCCACAAGGCAGAATTTAAAGTAGACAGGTAATTATTTTTTTCCTTCTGATGTTTATTACCTTGGGTTTACAATGCTGAATCAAACATGCTGCTCACTTATTCCATGCAAACCCTTCTCTGGTTTTACTCTGTTTTTATTTTCCCCCTATCACCAGTGCCCATTGTCTTTCTCCTCACTACTCTTGACTGTGTACATAATTTTGTAAAACATTCAATGTTATTTTATGTGTGTTTGTTTTCAGCTTACATAAATGATGCTTAATTTATATTTCAAAACTATACATCTAAAATCAATCCAAGTTTTATTATATGTACCCAGTTCATTGCTTGTGATTTTACCAGAAACAAGCACATAGTTTTCATTACCTCAAAGTTTTCATTACCACAAATAGTATATAAACAAATTGAAATCTAAAGGTCAACAAAAAAACCATGTTAGCAGAGAAGAAGGGACGGTATGATAATCTTGAGCGTATCCCCTTTATAGACCTATGTGACAATTTTTTAAGATCTATTTATTTTGAGAGAGAGCATACACAAGTGGGGAGAGGAGCAGAGGGAGAAGGAGAGAGAGAATCTCAAGCAGACTCCCTACTGAGTGAGGATCCCGACACAGGGCTTGATCCCACAATCCTGAGATCATGACCTGAGCCAAAGCTAAGAGTCAGATGCTTAACCAATTGAGCCATCCAGGCACCGCTATGTGACATTTTTAATGGGATAGATAACCAGAAGTAGGGATTGTTAGTCTACAGATCTGTCATTCCTTATTTCATTACAAACTGTCAAACTCCCCAAAATGTTTGTATCATTTTTTTTGTATCTCTGCCAGAAATACAAAAAGGTTTCCATTTGTCCATATTCTTCATCAAATTTGGTACTTTCTAACTTTCTGTTGTTTTTTCAATGTCATGGGTAAAATGGTACCTCGCTCATTGTTTTAATTTGTCTTTTTCCCATTATAGTAAGCTTGAGTATCTTTTCTCATCTAGTTTGGCACTGTAATAGGATAAGCTAGGCCATGTTGATATATCAGTGACATAACTCAACAAGCTTTTATCTCTTACGTTGGTCAACGCTCCAGAACAACTCTCCTCCTTTTGGTTGCTACTGGCAGCTTCCATCTCATGACTCTGAGCCTCTACAAGAGGGAGAGAAGACAGAAAAGGCACACCAATTCTCTCCCGCCTTAGCCCAGACATGACACATGTCACTCAGAGACCATCAGCCAGAACAAGTCACTTAATTCCAAGAAAGCCTAAGAAATGGAGAACACTGCATGAATATTTTGTGAGTACTGTTTGCCACAGTGATTTAACTTTCCAAGAAGTCTGTATGCTTTGGCTTGCTACAATATTTTTTATGCCTTCATAATAAAAGAAAAAAAAGTGTAAGCAATGATCAAGGAATCAATTTTCTGTGTCACTGCCAGATATAATCATGTCACTCCTCTGTTCACAAGCTTTCGATGGCTCCCCACTGCCTAACAGGCTAAACTTCTTGGCCTAGTTTTCTCTCCAGTAATAGATCAAATTTAGAATGACTTTTCAATCCCATAAATTTTTGATCAGTTTTTATTAAATCTTTTTGTAAATTGGAGGATAGTGATGGTCCCTTAAGAATTGGTATAGAACTGAATGAAATTTAATAAGGCTCCTGACAGTTATGTGATTGTGATTTGTAGAACTTTCATTTTATAACCTTAAGCAATATTGACGTCGGAGAAAAATAGAATGAGAGACAAAAAGAATGAATATGTTATTCATCTTTGTTCTAGTCTTCCTACTTGATAACTGCCCCAATAAAAGTCTAAATTAATTTCTGAATTAAACTTACACCAATTTTCTTTTGAGAAAGCTGACTCATTGTCAAGACATTTCTTCTACAATATGCAAGAAAAGATGACAGGTAAATGGATTTTACTATGAGCACATTGACAGGTAATATAAAGGTATTGATAGAAACAAACAAAAAATAAGTGTCATGGGTTGAATCTCAAAAGGACAGTGTAGGGAATTTGGGCGGTCCCTTTAACATAGCCAGTTTTACTTTGAACCCCAAGAGATGGCCCTGATTCTCTCAAGCAGAAAGAACACATTTTGAAACTATGTTCTTCAATTATTTCAGTTGAGCACACAATACAAATAGCTCTTAGGGTGAACCGAAGTATCTGGAAGTTTGTAGGCCTGCTTTAAAAAAAATTACCTCTACTAGATTTTGTAAAATGTCATTTCAATTATTTGTGCACAATAGCATTGCAGAAACAACGCTTCCTCTGATTAGCTTGACACGTGGTAATTTGGATAGAGTTTAACTTTATTTATCTTTGACTAGAACAAATTGTCTCTCTGCCCTTGTTTATACAAAATGCTGTTATTTTTGCTCCTTTCATTTGTATAATCTGTGGCTTGGTTTCATCTTAAATGCTTATAATTGTACATTGAGGTAGGCTTTTAAATGCATCAAACTCACAGCTAAGAAAGCAAAATGGTGTGCAGAAGGGAGGTGGGGAAGATTCAGTACAAACATGAACGTGTTACACAAAAGCCAAGGATAAATTTTTTTTAAAAAATATTCTGACAGAACAATGAACTAGCAAAGAGTTTCAAACTTAAAAAAGAGAGAGGAAAAAAGGAAAACTGAATAGGAAACATTTCTAATGAAACTTGGCTCCAATTCTACTTTACACTGAAGAATACTTCCTGACTCTTAAACTTATTTCTGTAAGTTTAGATCAGGGGGACTCCAACATGCTGGCCTTGCCCTCACAGGAAAAGTTCACATGTGAAGTTAGAAGTCCTCCTTAAAGAGCGTTGGCACATTGATGTTTGGAAATGGAAATTAGCCTTGAGAACGTATAAACACCTACACTATTGTGAATATAAATGTGAATTTTATTCCCTTAATTATGCTACATTTAATTGGACCATAGTGGAGTAGATCATAGAATCAGGCAAAACCCAGAGTTTAAAAGTCACCTCGGAGGCTACTTCAACCCACAAAGCTTATTTATTTTCTCTAACACACTTTATTTTAATTCTGTTGACTTACATTAAATTCTATTCACTGTCGATCTGGCCTTTGTATGCAGTATCTAGATGGATCATTTTATGTAAAGTCTCAGGACTGAACAGAGAAAATGAAAGAGAAAAAGAAACTGACTGAGCACCTACAAATGGTCACTCTTTTTTAGTCTTTTGTATGTATTAACTCTCATAATCCTCACAATTATCAAAATTTATACCTATTTAATTTAATAGCCTTAACGTTTATTGCTTATTTTTGGCTTTTATGTTTTGTTTTTTATAAACTTAATGGTGGGGGCGCCTGGGTGGCTCAGTCATTAAGTTAAGCGTCTGCCTCCGGCTCAGGTCATGGTCCCAGTCCTGGGATCGAGTCCCACATCGGGCTCCCTGCTCAGCGGGAAGCCTGCTTCTCCCTCTCCCACTGCCCCTGCTTGTGTTCCCTCTCTCGCTGTGTCTCTCTCTGTCAAATAAATAAAATCTTAAAAAATATATATATATATACATATATATATATAAACTTAATGATGTTCCTCATAGAAACTGTGGAAAGATATTCAGAGGAAACCATAAATCATCCATAATCGATGGTCTAGATATTATCACTATTGAGCTGCTATTCATTTTCCACATGGAAGTCTTCATTTTTAATGTAATTGGAATCACACGGGTTATACAGTTTCTTGCCCTTCAATTTTCA
This sequence comes from Callorhinus ursinus, assembly GCF_003265705.2. NCBI lineage: Eukaryota > Metazoa > Chordata > Mammalia > Carnivora > Otariidae > Callorhinus > Callorhinus ursinus. Next base: position 13,718,618 of record NW_027397099.1, read on the forward strand.
CTGAAATTATATCATCAACATTTTCCTATGTCATTATAAATTCTCAATCCATGATTTTGAAGGGCCCATTATGTTTCATCATTTGGATGCACCATAATTATTAGTCTAACCTCTCTTGTATTGGGGGGGGAGGGGGCATCTTACTTTCTAGTTGCTTAGGATCTTACTTTCTATGAAAGCAGAATGCATCTACAATAGTGATACTGTGAATTGCTAGGGCCACAGCCTCCCTTTTGAGGTTATTGCTGTAACCCAATTGAAATCTAAAGGTTGGCACAAAAAGTGCACTAGCACAGGATGAAGGGGAGGGGATAGTTTGGGGAGATAATTGAGAGTCGGCAGGATACAGAGCGCTCTGCTCTCTTATGTATTCTATTATTCCAGCCAAAATTTAAAAGGGTTAGGTTCAAAACACTTAGGCATTTATGTACTGGGCTCCAGATCTTCTTGAAGCCTAGTCAAACTTGTGCACACCTCACTAACTCTAATATAAATTCATCTTTTTGGTTTTGTTTTTTTCGGTTGGATCGTTTTACAACTTGCAACCAAAAGAGACCTGACACATATTTATTAGTGAACAAGCATGTTTAGTGTCTATAACAAAGATAATAACAGCCTCACTCTATTCTGAGCAAGCCACATTGGGATTAAAGGTAGTTAGATAATTTAAACCAGATATTGAAAAAGTGAGGTCCTCCCACCCAAGACAAGAGACAAGGATATGAAAGTTTCCAAACCAGTTCCTACAAGGAATGGTAAAAATAAATGGGAAGAGTTAGCACGGTGAGAGTTATCTATAAATGTTGAAATATTGTCTTGTGTAAGAGGAAATAGATTTGTTCTGTGTAGTTGCAAAGAACTTAGACAATGAAATACAAATTTAATATGAGGAAGAACATTCCAAAAGAGTGGAATAAAAAACAGATCAAGCTGCCTCAGGAAATAGTAAGTTCTCCATGACTAGAATACTTAAGTATCTATTTAGTAATCATTTGATGGATATGTTAAGAAAGGAAGTCAAGATGTTGGGAAAGACAGAGAAAGAGAGAGAGGGAGGGAGGGAGGAGGAAGAAAAAAGGAAGAAGGAAGGAAGGAAAGGGGGGAGGAAAAGAAAGAGGGAGGGAGGAAGGAAGGAAGAAAGAAAAGCTCTATTGTGTGACATTATAATTGACTTCCAAAACTAATGTTTGTTTACTTATTACACAATAGGCTATTATAACAAGAAGATACCTTCTTAAAGTTTGAAGTTTTATTAATCTGTTTGTTTTCTCAGAATGAATGCTGCCTGGTTTTCCTTTGAGGGGCCAGGACAAAAGCTTGGTAGGAATGTTACCAACTCCTGTGCCACCAAGATTATTTTTCCAAGAAAAAAGAATGAGAACGAGTCATTGAGAGTGAACACAGAGTATGGCTTAGAGGGAAGGAAGTCAATATCCAGGGAGACAGTGTCAAGTCTGGGGGTGAGAAGACACAAGAAATGTAAGAACAACTAACAAGATCAGGAAACTGAGAAAGAATCGGAAAGCAATGGAGAGAATGGGACAAAGCAAGTGAGTCACAACTAGCCCAGTGAGCCCTGAGCAAATGTGACCTTCCATGGCGCTTTACGCTAGGCATTTACCGTTCAAAGGAACAGTAAATGGCTTGAAGAAAGAGGAAAGGTGCTTATGGAGAACATATTGTGGTAGTATTTTTACTTCAGGCATTTACTTAAACGTGCAAAAATCAATTTTAAGAATTTTGATACATTCAGGAATACAGAATGTATGATAGAAGTTCAAAATGCTGAGGAACAAACCAATGAAGTTCTTAAAATTTCAGTGGAAGTGCAAACTCACGTATAGAAGTAAAAACCTAGGGACGCCTGGGTGGCTCAGTAGGTTAAGCAGCTGCCTTCGGTTCAGGTCATGATCCCAGGGTCCTGGGACCGAGCTCCGCATTGGGCTCCCTGCTCCGCGGGAAGCCTGCTTCTCCCTCTCCCACTCCCCCTGCTTGTGTTCCCTCTCTCACTGTGTCTCTTTCTGTCAAATAAATACATAAAATCTTTAAAAAAAAAAAAAAAGAAAGAAAGAAAGAAAGAAAATCCTAGATGAGGAAAAACAATCACACCGCAGTATTTAACTCTTGAGCTCTCAACAAGAGAATCTGTTGCTAGAGGGCATATCATGTGTCCTACAGTCAAATTGAACCCAGAGACTTAGAGACAAAGGGCATGAGCTTTGCAATGATACAGACACGAGGTCAAATTCCAGCTTTGATTTCAGCATGTTACCTTGTAGAAAATGGCATGACTTCTCTGGGCTTCACCTTTCTTTCTCATTTGTAAACTGAGAGTTGTTCTGAAGGTTAAAGGAGAAAATATACTTGATGAGTTTAGCACAGTTCTTAGCACATTGTAAGTTGCATTACAAGTGTAGCTATGGTTATGAGTTCTTTAAAGGTCTAGTGCATGCGTCTGCTCGTTAATTAAAAGCTTACTGGCTGTCAAAGCGTGGCCTGATCTTTTCAGCCACTACCATTAAAGAGGCTAGAGATTTTCACAAAATTCCAGCCAAAGGTGAAGTCAATGATGGCATCCAAATAAGAAGGAACATGCCAGGCTAGAATTTGAACTTCTCATTTGCCTTCTGAGGAGCAAAACCAAAATGGTCTTTGTTGTAAACAGACCTCTATATGTTGTAACAGTGTCGTGGAAAGTGAGTGATGATATTGTCCAAGGGCTCATTAGTACCCAATAGAATTTGGGCTTCTCTGCACCAGGTGGGTTTCCTCTAAACCTGCTACCTACAACGGAGTTAAATAGCAGCCAAAATTATTAATGCAGGTCACTTATTCTGATAAAATGTCTTGTAATTCAGCTTCCCAGGGTTAAGACAGTCACTTTGCTTAATTTACAGCTCTTAGCTTGACAGCATACCAAAGATATCGTGGGACTTGGCAGCTGACCAGGGAAACTGTGCACATGTTGGGTCAATTTTCAAAAAATGTTTTCAAATTGCAATGACTCCAAGGTGTGCTTCATGACATATAAATGATTGCAATGGACCCATAAACAGGAAACTCGGGAGCAGAGAAAAGGTGGAATGGGATTAGAGAGAAAGTTCTTGACCTTCCAAGGAAGGGTGCAGTGAAAGAGTAGAGGATGTACAAGAGGCACATTTCTGATTTCTTTTTTAACATTGCTAGTTGGATGGCCTTGAGTGCTTTGCTTATCTTTTCTGAATGGGGCTTTGGTTTCGTTTTGTTCATTATTTCTAAAAAAAAATTTGTGTATTAACTGGCAGAAGGTTAGTGAGATATAAACACACCAATAAATTATTGTTACAATAATATTAAATTAAATAATATGTGTGAAGTACTTAGCATAGTCTCTGGCACTTAGAGGGTATTTTGTAAAAGGTCTTACTCTAAAAATCAGAGTTTTGAGTATATTTTTCTAATCAGATTGTTAGATCTGACAGACCCACTCTATTCTAACATAAACACTGAAAACCTTAACTAGACAAAAAGGTAAAACATGATTATGTTCATTGACTAACTATAAAGGGCTTCACAAATACAATATATTCATTTTCATACATAGATGAGATACTGAAGCTGACTGAACCAAATGTTCCATGTTAGATGAAGATTTGGTTTGATTTTTTTTAAAGTATATAAAAGCAAAGATTTGAGAAACCATCTGAAGAAAATGCAGGAGAGTGCTGGGGTAGATCATGACCCGTTGGCAGAGATCTTAGTTATGCTTACTGATGACCACGCAGAAAACTGAAGGTCAGGAATCTTCCAGACTCCTTCTGAGATTCATCACTAAGCTACTTTTTTTATTCCATGTCAAATAAGACAATAGGAATTGAAAGTTCAAGTAAAAAGAACCTCTGTCAATCAATACACTCTTGGAGGAAGTGATTAAATCCGACCGTTGCAATTTTAGCCAATCTAGACCCTAAATCAGAATCAAGTGCATGGCAGGGAAGTAGAGGTCTCTGTTATTGTTTATGATTTTCTTTCTTTGGTACAAACTTGTAAGAACAAAAGGAAGTGGAAGCAAAATGCTTCCACTTTTTGACTTCTATTTCTGTTGCTCATTTGGAGGAAGATCTTGAAGTATCTAGTGACAGAATTTAAAACAAACAAAAATGGGGGCTCAGTTGGTGAAGTGTCTGCCTTCGGCTCAGGTCATGATCCCAGGGTCCTGGGATCAAGTCCCACGTCAGGATCTCTGCTCAGCGGGGAGCCTGCTTCTCCCTCTCCCTCTGCCTGCAGCTTCCCCTGCTTGTGCTCTCTCTCTCTCTGTCAAATAAATAAATAAAATCTTTAAAAATAAATAATCAAAAAAATAAAAAATAAAAAGCCTCACCTCTTATTCCCTAGAAACTTGTGATTTAAAGTAGGGTTCTTGGAATTCCTTGATACCTTGCTAGAAATACAGATTCTCAGACCCCACTCCAGATGTAGTGAATCAGAATCCACATTTTAACAAGATCCCCAAATGATCCCATGCACTTGAGAGGCTGGATAGCCCTTTGCTAGGTATTTCCATCATCGAGAAAAACACAACAAAATCTTCTGTCTGTTCCTCTATTATGTCCAAACAGCACATTGGCAGCCCAAATTGCAAAATGATTATTTGTTAATTGTGAAGGCATTAGATAAGCCCAGCAAGCATTCTGATTCAAATGCATCCAAAATGACTCTGCTCATCAGTAAGAGCACAATTTGTGAATTTACACCTGGCTCACATAAACCATAACTATTAATCATTTGCAGGTCTCTCCTCTTAGGAAAGAGACCCACAAATGAGAGGCTGTGCATTCATGATGATAATGCTTTGATGGTCTGTGAACATCCGTATTCTGAATTCTAGACTGACCTTACACTAACAAGCCTGTTTTTCCTGTACCCAAGCTTGTGCCAGCAACCTTCATTCTTAGCAACAGTAGCATTTCACTTCTTAACACATCTATCTTATGTTACATAGAACATGTCTAGGATTTGCCCGTGATCTTCAACCCATGCATATATTCCAAAGCTTCTCAAATAGAAAAGTCATTACTCAAACATTCCTACATTCATTTCTTGAATGATAAACATTTTTCTTTTTTTTCTTTTCAGCTTTATTTGAATAGTAAATACTTCTTGACTTGTTTTTATGTGCCATACTGGTAACAACACGTGCAGGCTTACAAATTAACCTTGGGGAAATAGGATAAATTAATCATGATGATGTTCAGTTATATGCACTAACTAAGGAAAGTTTAGTGTTACATAACGACAGAAAAGATTCCCTAGTAAAATCCTCAGAGATCAGAGCATATTACCTAGGGAACATGACATTTAGGTCAATGTAGACAAATAGCAACTCTGTGATTAACTTAAAAGAGGAAAGGAAAGAATGTACCAGACCAGGAGTGGGGGACGGGGGGAAAGGACAGGGACCCAGAATTTACAAAGGCCTTGAGAAGAGAGGGAACATAAAACAAGTGGGGAGCTAAAGGGAGTAATCTACTATATCTATAGTACAGGATGGGTCACTGACAAGGGACACAAAGAATGAGATCAGAGGCATAAGCAGGGGATGCATTATGAAGAACTTCACAAGCCCTATTGATGACTTCAGACATTGAACGCAAGAGGAGTTGGAGAATCAGACTGACTTACTGGATTTCTGGGGTTGTAGTCTGGGTAACAGACCGGAGTAAGACAGGACTAGAAGTTGGGAGACTCACTAAGAGTCTCACTAAGAGGCACAGGTTCAGAGGTCAGGAGGTGCTCTCTAGATCTGTCTGTAGAGCTGTTACTTAAGGCTCAAGAGACAAGAACAGTACTAAGGAAATGAAGCAGAGATTCTGAAGCCCAGAGGGATCCCCTGAAAGGATTAGGTAAAGCAGAATGCAAAGGGAGCAAGAACAATGAGAATGGTGGGGGAAAGGCAGGAGGTGGTGAAATGAGGCAATATGGATCCGGGATCATGAGCACTGAGCAGGTACTAGCTGCTCTTTCAGGGCACTACGGACTCTCCGTGCCACAGCAGACCTTCGAAGAGGACAAACAGGGATGAAGAGGACACTCATTTCATGTTTTTTAAATACCACCTGTCATCAGTACCAAAAAATAACTTGAAGGATTTAGGAGAGTATACACACAGAAACACCACATTTTGGGTGCAGGACCAAAGTTGATGAAAATACATTAGCTATTATGAATTAGCCTATCGGGGAACACACAGACAAATGTAAAATATTGAGTAGCCAGGGCTAATGAAAGGTTTGGTTCCAATTATCTAAATATTTGAACCTTGCATCTTAATGTGAGCATGGAAAATAATAAAGTTCATGCAAATTAAGCATGTGAACATATGTAACTTGTTAAGTTATGCTTTACTTTCTACAGTAAAAATTGTCTGTGAATTGAATTTGGGGCTGTTAACCAAATGTTAAATATATTTTCTTGGTATGCAAGACTTCTGTCATTAATTAACCCTTTGGTAAGTTGAAAACAGAGCTACCATACGATCCAGCAATTGCACTACTGGGTGTTTACCCCAAAGATACAAATGTAGGGATCTGAAAGGGTACGTGCACCCCAACGTTTATAGCAGCAACGTCCACAATAGCCAAACTGTGGAAAGAGCCAAGATGTCCATCGACAGATGAATGGAAAAAGAAGATGTGGTATATATACACAATGGAATATTATGCAGCCATCAAAAGGAATGAGATCTTGCCATTTGCAACAACATGGATGGAACTGGAGGGTATTATGGTGAGGGAAATAAGTCAATCAGAGAAAGACATGTATCATATGACCTCACTGATATGAGGAATTCTTAATCTCAGGAAACAAACTGAGACTCGCTGGAGTGGTGGGGGGTGGGAGGGATGGGCTGGCTGGGTGATAGACATTGGGGAGGGTATGTGCTATGGTGAGCGCTGTGAATTGTGCAAGACTGCTGAATCACAGACCTGTACCTCTGAAACAAATAATACATTATATGTTAAAAAAAAAAAGAAGAAGAAAAAGATAGCAGGAGGGGAAGAATGAAGGGGGGGAAATCGGAGGGCAAGAGGAACCATGAGAGACGATGGACTCTGAGAAACAAACTGAGGGTTCTAGAGGGGAGGGGGGTGGGGGATGGGTTAGCCTGGTGATGGGTATTAAAGAGGGCATGTACTGAATGGGGCACTGGGTGTTATATGCAAACAATGAATCATGGAACACTACATCAAAAACTAATGATGTAATGTATGGTGATTAATATAACAATAAAAATTTTAAAGTAAAAAAAACTAATGATGTAATGTATGGTGATTAACATAACATAATAATAAAAAAATTAACCCTTTGGTATTATAAATACTCCTCATTCACACCCTCCCATGCAGATTGATCAGACCAACATACTGTGTATGTTGTGGGGGGGTGATGTTTGTTTTCTTACAGCAGAGAACTGTCTCAGAAGGGTTCTTAGAATTCTTGGGAGGTACATAACTTCCAAATCCAACATTCTGTAACTCTAAACTAGTCACTGTCTCCTTTGGTGACATAATGATGACATAATTTTTGTTCTATTGCCTTAAAATATAAAACATTTCAGTAAGGTTTAAGAGTTAAATCTCACCTATTTTGACATGGCACCACATAGACAAAAACAATAGATCTGAAGTGTTTAACTGAGGAAACCACCATGAATTGGGATAAATTTCAAACATTTCCTTATTTTTGCTTTATTGATATTTGCTTTATTTTTCTTTCCAAAGCTAAAATAGGAGGCACACATCATGTCTGTACTGAGTTGAACAATGTCCCCTCAAAATGCATATTCACCCAGAATCCCAGAATCTGACCTTATTTGGAAACAGGGTGTTGGCAGAGGTAGTCTGTCAAGTTAAGGTGAGGTCGTATGTATTAGGGTGGCTCCTAGGGACTGATGTATTTATAAGAAGGAAATTTGGACACAAACACATAGAGAGGAGAACGTCATGTGAAGACACACAGAGAGAACATCATATAGCAATGGGGACAAAGGCTAAAGTGATGCATCTACAAACCAAGGAATGCCAAGATTGCTGGCAACCACCAGAAACTAGGAAGAGACAAGGAAGGAAGACCCCTAAAGTCTTTGGAGACAGAAATAGTCCTACCAACACCTTGATTTCAGACTTCTAGCCTCCAGAACTAGAATAAGACACAAAAATTTCTGTTGTTTTAAGCCACTCATTTTGAGGTAATTTGTTACAACAACACTAGGAATCTAATACAATTTCTTTTTACCACTGTATTGAATCAGTTGAATAACAATATGCTAAAACCTCTGGAAGCACCCATTGTCCTGAGTTGGAAAACTAACCTCGAGAGTCTACTGGATGGAAACTATAGTGGAGAAGAGAACCCTAATCACAGTTTTAATTCTACCCAAATGAAATTTTGGCTCAGTGTGCATTTTCTTACTCCCTCCAACCTTAAACAACAACAAAATGATGTTCTTAATTAGAATCTCTGACAAGTTATCAGTTGTGCCAAAAGAGTCTCATCCTAAAACCTGAAGAAGTCAGGTTGAAAATACAACAGGGAAATTCTTCAGTCCCCATCATTAGAGATTTGTATTAACTTTCTATTGCTGCTGTAACAAATTACCACAAATTTAGTGGCTTAAAACAACACCTATTTATTATATCATGGTTCTATAGAACAGAAATCTGGTAGGCTCAGCAGATTGCTCTGCTTAAAGTCTCAGAAGACCAGAATCAAGGTGTTGGCAGGGCTGTGTTCCCTTCTGGAGGCTCTAGGAGAGAATTTGTTTCCAGGTTAATCGGTTGTTGACTGAATTCAGTTCCATTCAGTTGTAGATCTGAGGTGCTGTTTTCTTGGTGGCTGTCAACTGGAGACTATCCTTAGATCCTAGAGGCCTTTCTCCGGTCCTTGCATGTGGCCCCCAGGATGTCAGAACCAGCAAAGTTGAGAAAAATTCTTCTAACAACTGTCCATCTCTTCTGCCTCCTCTTCTCCCACAACATCTCTCTGACTGGCTCTTCTGAATTCCTCTTCTATTTATTTTTAAGGGCTCATGTGCTTACTGATACTCCATGATAATCTTTCTATTTCAAGGTCAGCTGATTAGTAACCTTAATTCTACTTATAAAACCCCTTCACAGCAGTACCTAGATTAGCATTTAATTGAATAACCAGAGGATAGGCATCTTGGGGGATATCTTCAGAATTCTGCCTGCCACCATATTTAAAATGATTCATTCAGGAGAGAAGATATTCACAAATGAATGGCTAGTATCCAAAATCTATAAAGAACTTATCAAACACAACACCCAAAACCCAAAAAAATCCAGTCAAGAAATGGACAGAAGACATGAACAGATATTTCTCCAAGGAAGACATACAAATGGCCAACAGACACATGAAAAAATGCTCAACATCACTCAGCATCAGGGAAATACACATCACAACCACAATGAGATACCACCTCACACCAGTCAGAATGGCTAAAATTAACAACTCGGGAAACAACAGATGTTGGTGAGGGTGTGGAGAAAGGGGAACCCTCTTACACTGTTGGTGGGAATGCAAACTGGTGCAGCCACTCTGGAGGTTCCTCAAAAATTGAAAAATAGAACTACCCTATGACTCAGCAATTGCACTATTAGGTATTTATCCAAAGGATATAAACATAGTGATTCGAAGGGGCACCTGCACCCCAGCAATATCCACAATAACCAAAATATGGAAAGAGCCCAGATATCCATTGACAGATGAGTAGATAAAGAAGATGTGGTATATATATATATATGTATATATATATATAATGGAATATTACTCAGCCATCAAAAAGAATGAAATCTTGCCATTTGCAATGACGTGGATGGAACTAGAGGAATGGATGGAACTTGATGAATCACTAAATTCTACCCCTGAAACTAATAATACACTATGTTAACTAAATTGAATTTAAATAGATTTTTAAAAAGAAAGAAAGAAAATGACTCATTCAGGTACGCTTCATGAGCCATGCCATGAGCAGATTCCTCACACGATGAAAGCTGTGCTATCTTGTAGTTGGTCAGGCTGGTGGGTCTGAATATCCTTGGAAATCCTGGATTCCAGCAGAATTAATGCAATCCCACTATATTCTGCCTGAGAGTTCCCTCCTAGGTACCTCCAGGGCTCTATCTCAGTCCTTTTTCCACACTGGAGCTTCCAATAATCTATCATCCATAAAAATACAATAAACTAAGAAAATAACAAAAAAAGGGGGTGGGTAATTTTCTGCAAACCTAATATGATACAGTTAGGCAGCATGCTCTCATTTCTGGATCATAGAGGTGACTGATCTGAATGTGGGATTCTGGTTTCCTTTCTGATGCATTGGGAACTCACACTAATAGAAGGAGCCTGGGTGCTGAGAAAAGAAGAAAACCCAATTTGTGCACTCAGGTTTGTTACTACTTAACTGCAATTATGCTTTCAAGACAGTGTTGCTTTAAGAACCGCCCCTTTAATTTCTTAGACTTTGAAAACCTTCTGGTAGAGTAATTGCCTGACACAGAACACCTAGGAGGCAAATTGAAATAAAAAGCCTTTTACTGAGTGGCAAAAAAGAAAGTATTAAATGCTTGATTAGAAGTTCTATTTCACTAATAGTGAATGCAAAAAAAAAAAAAAAAAAACAGCCAGATAAATCCTATCTCACATCATGTCTTCTCTGTCATTAGGGAACATGCAAATTCCCAGTCCACAATGGGTATCCCAAAGTGGCTTTGAAATTCCGTTTTCCTTACTGAAAACAAGGAAACATAATTGATTCATTTGTTCTGTTGAGTATTATAATGTTCCAACTTCGTATCATGTAAAGATTTTGAGCCTGACATACCTGGGTTCTCTCACTTTCCACCATTAAAACCTTAGGTAACCATCTGAGCCTCAGATTTCTCAACTATGATATGGAAATGAAAACATCCATTTCTTGGATAGTTAAGAAAAATAAAACACAGAAAATTATCTGGCACATGGTAGACACTCAAACATTAAATCTCTTTTCCCTCTTCTCCTGTCTTCTTGTTTATGTTCTAGTTAGTCTCTGGCTTGTGCTTACAGGAGTACTACAAACAGATTATAAATCCTCTAAAACCAGTGGGATTCCATGAGAAGATTCTTCGACTGGCATTGAGGTGATTTAGGCCCAGGAGTGCAAAAGTGACCTTGAATAAGCCAACTGCCCTCTCTGTGTTGCAATTTCCACCTGTATAAAAGGTTCTTTAACCACACCGATTGCCTAGCTCTAAAATGTCATGTTAACACCTATTTTTCACCTCTTTAAAGGCCCTACTGGGCAGGAAGTAGGTATTCAATTAATGCATGCTGACTGCTTGCTGAATGAATGTACTCAATATGATAAGCTTAGTGGCAATAGATGCTTGGGTAGTAATGAGACTAGATTCAAGGCAAATTATTCTTAATTTTAACAAAGTATTTCTAAGAGAATTTGGAAGCAAAACATTTCTCCTCGGGATTCAAAGGCAGTAAATGGTGGCTGATGGGCAATCTTCTCATAAAATAGATTTGGATTCAGCCCAGCATCTCTGGCTTCTTTCTGCTCTAAATGATGTTATTGATTTATTTTGCACTTTGGAGTTGGATTGCTACTCATCATGGGGAATTGCTATGAGGAAACAATGGAGAATTCCTAAAGTTTATGAAATTTTACAAAGTTCTTATAGATCATGATCTCTCATCAACTTGTGAGATGGTAACTAGCATATGTAGTGCATTTTCTTGGGTTGTCTTTTTTTTCACTGAGTTTTAATTTACATGACAATAAATGCTCATACTTTAAGTGTACATTTTGACATATTATATTGTGACAAAATATACATCTTCACAAGTACCATCCCATCACCCCCAAAGTTCCCAGTGCACCTTTCTAGTCAACTTTCCCCCCAAAGACAGCTACTGCTCCTCACATTAGCTTAGTTTTATCTGTTCCAGAAACTCATATACAGCATACACAATAGGCAATGTTCATGTCTGACTTCTTTCCCTCAACACAATGTTTTGAGATTTATCTATGTTGTGTACATCAGAAGTTCATTCCTTTTTATTGCTGACTAGTGTTCTATTGTGAGAAAATATCATATTTTGTACATCCAGTCATTTGTTCATGGACATTTGAGTTGTTTCCAATTTTAGGCTTTTATGAATAAAGCTATGATGAAAATTGTGCTCAGTGTGGGCATATTTTGTATTTCTCATGGGTAAATAAACAGAAATAAAATTCTGGATCAATGGGTTGGACATATGTCCCAATGCATTTTTGTTCTTTTATTCCTGAAGGTAAATTATTAATTTATTATTATTAATCTCTAAAAATATGCAATGTGGATCTAGCACTCACTCACTTGTGCTAGGATCAGGGATAAGTTTTCTGCATGCATTATCTCATTTAATCTTTTTTAAGATTTTTTATTTATTCATTTGAGAGAGAAGAGAATAAGCAGGGGGTAGGGTAGGAGAGAGAGGGAGAAGCAGACCCCCCACTGAGTGGAGAGCCCTACTCAATCCGAGGGCCTGGGATCATGACCTGAACCGAAGGCAGACGCTTAACCGACTAAGCCACCCAGGTGCCCCCTCATTTAATGTTTTTTTTTTAATTTATTCATTTGAGAGAGAGAGAAGGGAGGGGGAAGGGTAGAGGGAGAAGCAGACTCCCCGCTGAGCAGGGAGCCCAAGGTGGGGCTCAATCCCAGGACCTGAGATTATGACCTGAGCCGAAGGCGGATGCTTAACCATCTGAGCCACCCAGGTGCCCCGCCCTCATTTAATTTTAACAGAACCTTACAATTATCATCATCTACAAAGACCCTAGGAGATTAATAAGGGAAGCCATTGTTAATCTTGTATAAGATTAGGACCCAATAGAAAGTAACTCCAAAACCTGCATTCTTCCCCACTTTACCATACTATCTCCTTTCACCAAGTTTTATCTTCTCAGCAAGACAAAATACTGAGTCTTTGGGGCAAAACAATGAGTGCCCTCCTAAGTAGAAATGTTTCATCTCCTAGAGCCTCCAAATGGAAGGTGCCAAGGAATCCGACTTGTGAAAAGTTATTCACTCCCCCAACTATTATGGTTACCAAGTGAGAAAGTGTTAATAGCTCTCAGTAGACAACACCCTCTAACAAGAGTGAAATTTACAATTAAGTAATCTTGACTGTAAATCATCTATAACCAAGAACACCATCTCCAGAGGATAAATTAGTACTAGTTCACAATCTTCAGAGTATGTCAAAATCACTTAGAGGACTTGTTAAAATACATATTTCTGGTTCCCACTACCAGAATTTCTAACTCAGTAAGTCTGGGATGGAGCCTGAGATTTTGCATTTTTAACAAGCTCCCAAGTAATATTGATGCCGCTGGTTCTCAGACCACACTTTGTGTAGCACTGGGCCAGATTATCTATATCGCTGTAATAAATCTCTGCTGAGAAACTGAGTTTTAGTTGGAGAAGGTGACTAAGAAGATTATCCAGCCAATTAACTGTAGGCCTGGAACTAGAAGGTAATCCCTGGAGTCTTAACTCTCTATCGCTGGCACCCAAAATTGGAATTCCAAGAACCAATTAAATTGCAAAGTTAAATGAGAATGATGTTGATCTGCCTCAACATTTTGAGATGGATAGATAGATGATGATGGAGATCGGTACATAGGTTGGTAGGTAGACAGATATGATACCATCTCAGAATGTGTACCTTTCAAATGAAGCAAAAATCATTTTGAGAAAAAAATCACTACCTTGCTCTTACTTTTATGCTTTCACCACAAAAGAGGGAAACCTTCAAGGGAATTCAGTGTTCTATGGGGCTATACATTATTCCTTTCTGAAACACTTTTTCAGTGGTCATATAGACCCCAGCTCTACACAGACCCTTCATCTAATTTCCAGACTGTTTAATTTTTTTTACCAAAGCAAAAGTTTGGCAAATTATTTCATTAACTTAACCTCCTTCTTCTTTGTCATTAGAACAAATCTAAATGTCTCCGCAGCTAAACACCACTTTAGGAACACCTTGATCCTGATAAATGGTTTCCTTAAATGCCTTAAAAGCATTATTAGCATAGATGTTGTTTGATTCTGATCTCCAACTCTTTGAGAGCCACCAGGGTGGGAATCATGATCCAGATTGGGAGGGAATTATCATGCCCTCGGGCAAAGTGTGAGATTAGTATGCAGAACCAGTACTGGTGACTCTGAATTTTTAAGGTCCTTTTCCTTTTTCCTCTATTTTTCCACTTTCAGGTTCCCAAAGGAGAGCTCAGTTATTCACTGTTACAAAAATGGCCACTGATTATCTTGAAAATCCAGGGAAGAAAAAAAAAAGTAACAATACTGACTGCTCAGCTGCTTAAATAGTCAGCTTTTTATTAAGAGATATAATTGTTTTTCACACCTTACTAAATAACATGAAAAGCAGAAAAGAAACAATATTATTGGTGATTTTTAATCAAGTTTCTGTAAGTCTCAGTTATAAAGTAATTACTCAAACAAATGAAGGAAGACAGCAGAATCCATAACTGTACTAAATATCTACTGAAGGAATAATGTCTCGTTTTAAGATAAAGTACATAAATGATGTATAATTCAAGTAAAGCATCTTTTTTATGAACTTTACCACTTCATAAAAAACAAATCACAAGTAACTCTATTTAATGATTAGATGTTATATACAAAATAATGCACCATTACTATTTCTAATATCTTTAGCATTAGGATTACATTTGTTAATATTAATATTATTATTAAATACAACAATAGCTCACACTTTTTCTGTACAAAGCATTTTTTGCAGCACTACTGAAGTTAATCCACACAACCCTAGTGTTAGATTCTCTTCATTTCTTTTTTAAGAAAGTGAGGCCAAAACAGTTTAAAGACCTAAGTGTCAGTCAGTCAACAACTAGAAGACTTGCCTAGGAATTAAGTTCCTGTCTGCCTGACTCCAAAATCCATGCTTCTAGTCCCCCCCACACTACTACCAGCTAAGGTTCAAAGACAGCACACTTGATGGCACCTGGGTGGCTCAGTTGGTTAAGCTTCTACCTTCGGAGGCTCAGGTCATGATCCCAGGGTCCTGGAACCCAGCGCTGAATTGGGCTCCCTGCAGAGGGGGGAGGGGTGCCCTGCTTGTCCCTTTCCTTCTGCCCCTCCCCAACCTCCCCTCACTCCTGCTCATGCTCTCTCAAATAAATAAAATTAAAAAAAAAAAAAAAGGAGAGCAATCTGGGTGGCTCAGTTGGTTAAGCGACTGCCTTCGGCTCAGGTCATGATCCTGGAGTCCCGGGATCGAGTCCTGCATCGGGCTCCCTGCTCAGCGGGGAGTCTGCTTCTCCCTCTGACCCTCCCCTCCCATGTTCACTCTCTCTCATTCTCTCTCTCTCAAATAAATAAAATCTTAAAAAAAAAAAAAAACCACACACTTGATATGATTCAGTGCTCAATGAGAAGACAGAGGTGATTCTCCCTCTGTTCTAGCCCAAAGTGGCCCGTAGGAGCAGAAGGGGTTTCCATGCAATGTTCCCTATCCTCAGTTTCCGGTTTTCCTTTTTAAAGCATCAACCCATGATACCTGAGGTCCATTCTGAAATGTCTCATTGACCAATGTTCCTGCTTCTATATCCTAATTCCTGTTCCTCTAACTTTACTAGTAGAGAAAAGCTGTAATATTGCTTTGTCTGTTACTATTAAACTACTATTAAAATACCACTCAGCCTCTTACTCTCTCAAGAGTCTAGCAAGACAGATTAGCCAGATAGCTAATCCAGTGACCCCAGGACAAGAAAGGGCATGCACTAAATGGAGGAAACCCAAGAGTTCTACCTATGTAAACATTTTTCTTAATATCCTAAAGTGAGTCCCTATTTCTTCACTGCTTCCCTTTCACAATAAGTGTCTTAATTATTTCATCCATACAAGTCACTTTGGTATCATGGAAAGAAAATGGTCTCTGGAATCAGATAGACCTGGATTTTGTTTTTTAAGACTTTTTTTTTTTAATTATTTTGAGAGAGAGCCAGTGTGAGCACGGGGAGGGGTAGGGGGAGTGAGAGAGAGAAAGCATCTCAAGCAGACTCCACGCTGAGCATGCAGCCCCATGTGGAACTGTATCTCACCACAATGAGATCATGACCTGAGCTGAAATCAAGAGTCAGATGTTTAACTGACTGAGCCACCCAGGCACCACTACACCTGGGTTATATAAGGCTGGTTCTATATTTGAACAATTCTGACTACACCATTAACTTCTCTGAGCCTCAAATTTCATGTCTGCAAACTACTGCAAAGAGATGTTTTGAGGATTGAAGGGGCAATTATATATAAGAATCTGGTACGTCAAATAATTAACATTTGCTTACTTCCCTTCTCCCTCTTCTGGGGCTGTAAAAAAACTTTTTTTAAGCACATGCTTACCATCAATAAAATCTCAAAGTACAGTAAAGGAGAGAGAGACCTAGAAGTAAATCAGCATAAAACCAATGCTCAAAAGGTCAACAACTCATCTGCCTGTTTCTTTCCTTTGTTCAGAAAGTATTTACTGGCTGTATAGTATGCTCCATGTACAAATCCTGTAATCCAAATATTCAGAGCTCTAAGACAAGAGTTCCAGAAAGTGGGGGAAGTAAATGGAAGGGCCCAGAGACAGAAATATCTGATAAATTCAAAGATCAGGAAAGAAATTAATACAGCTGCAATGTGGTGAACCTGGGGCATGATATGAAATGGCATGACAACCAGGCAAGTTCTAGGCAATGGGAAGTCTGATATGGTCCCTTTTCTCTCACTGAACTAGTCATCTCCTTAGAACAAGAGGGCTTCACATTTTACAGAACTACATAATACGAATTTTCCTTAATTTCTGGACAGTCCTGTCCCTATTAGCTATTTATTACAGTGGGCTTTTTTCCTACTGTTGCTATAGAGATTCTAAGTGCATATCATAATTGAAAAATATGACCAGAGCATTTTGGACTTTTCAGATGACCCAATCTGGCACAACCTCATGATGGCTAAAAGCATCACTTCTAGAGTAGGAGCAACCAAATTTAGATCCTCAGCTAAGGCATGTGATAGTTCTAAAACAGAGAATAAGCCCTTATCTTCTCTAGTCCTATTTCTTCTTCTGCACATGAAAGCAAATGGTTCTATGAATTAAATTCTCTACAAATGCACTTAGCATAACACCTGACACACAAAAACCCAATGCAGGATAGTCACTGATAGAATTAATAGGTAGTATCACTTCTCAAAATAAACATCTCACTTGACTATTGCTCTCAAAAACCAGATAGTATAGGGGCGCCTGGGTGGCTCAGTTGGTTAAGCGACTGCCTTCGGCTCAGGTCATGATCCCAGAGTCCCGAGATCGAGTCCCGCATCTGGCTCCCTGCTCAGTGAAGAGCCTGCTTCTCCCTCTAACCCTCCCCCCTCTCATGTGCTCTCTCTCATTCTCACTCTCTCAAAATAAATAAATCTTTAAAAAAAAAAAAACAGATGGTATAGTCTTTATTTTTAAGATAAGTTTGTAACTGCCAACATGTGTATCTGTGGCTTCTCTAAATTAGGTAAAATTATGAGTGAATTAAATATGAACAGTGATAAGTTTCTCTGTTTTCACAAAGTTTCATCTTCTGGTAACAGGCATGATTCTAAAGAGAGTTGTACAGTTATGTTTTAGCAGCACAGCCTCGGGCTGGAAGAGCTCTTATGCATTCATTTATTCATTCCTTCACTTACATATTCATTAAACACCTATTATGTGCTGGACCCTATGTTATGTAGTGGCTATAATATAGAAAGGGATAAGTCACACTCCTTATGGATGGAGATTATGACTTACATCCTACTGGGCTTTAGGAAAGCCTTTCTGAAGGAAATCACACATGCACCAAATTTTAAAGGGTAATTATAAATCTGTAGGATAATGGAAGGAGAAAGTATATTCTAGACAGTCCGGTAGGAAACCTAGTTAGCAGATGAATGGTGATCAAAGATACAGTGGGATATAGGGTTATACTCAGAAGGATAGACATGAGTAGAGGAGTCACAGGGGACATGGCAGGGGCAGGTTTAGAACTAAGAGATCAGACTTCCAATGGTGATAGTGGTCTTCTGAACTCAAATCTGGGTCCAGCAATTGAAGAGCTTCATGTACTGCCCATATAAAAACTAATCGATGAGGTAACTTCTGGAGAATCCAAAAATGGGGGATCCTCCTACCTCCCACCATGCTTAATTCTCTCCTTTTTCATTTTGGAGGCTCCAGAGTTTGAAGGCTGTCTTCTTTCCATTTAGTCCAAATGTGAAACCAAACCAAACCACTGGCAAGTTCCATTATCTAGTCTTATTCCACCTTTTCCTGCTGGGTTCCCAGTGAATTTAATCTTTAGGGGACATTTTGAAGGTTCAGCATGGATCACTCATCCTCTGTTCTCAAGCATAACACATGACACTATGCCTCCTGATAAAGTCCCTGGGGGAGTACCAAGGTCAGCCAAAATGTCTATGTCCTCAAGGAACATATACTGAACATGCTTATGACTACACCCCAAAAGAGGCAACTGCTGTTCTAATCTTTCTCTGTTCTCATTGGAGGAGATCTTGCAATACTCTCTTAGATTTTCAGATTAAATTGCTGGTAGGCTGTCTTATTTGGGAGGCTGTCTTATCACTCAGCAAGTCTGGGAGACAATATTAGAAGCACCTCAAATTACATAGTTGCCCCTAGCTCTAAAATTCAAGAAGTCAAAATGGACCTCATTTCTCTAATCTCTATAAGCTCATAGAAGGCTTCTCTCCTGAATACTTGTATAAGGCTGGTCTCTTAGTCACAGACCTGAACATATGGCTTGTTAATATCAAAGACGGGGGAGGGGGAGGGGGAATTAGCATTCAAAAGAAGACGAGCCTCATTATTTCCTCATTCCCCCATCTCACTAGGAAACATATGCCATAGCCTATAGAACATAAAAAAAATCATTCATCTTCAGGCACTTTTTAGGGAATTTTTTAAAAATTAAGACAAACCATTTTATTTTTAATGACAATTGAAAGAAACCCTAAATCATATTCTTAATTGATCCATATGATTCTACCATCCATTAATGTATCTAATTCCATTTTCCCAAAATACAATTTCATTGGAGAAAAGAAAATACAGTTATACAGAGTAAGTTCACTCTCTTGAACATTTCTGGTAATTTTTTATTCCTTTTCTAAGCTGCTTATATTAACTATCTGAACTGTCTTATCAAATAACATGGTAGACAGAATAACTGCTTCCCAAAGATGTCCACACATCCTAATTTTTGGAGCCTGGTGAGTATAAAAGAAGTTTACAGGTATAATTAAGGATTTTGAGGTGAGAAGATTATCCTAGATTATCTAGATGGGCCCAATATAATCACAAGGGTCCTCATAAGATTGAGACAGGGCAATAGGAAAAAGGAGTTGTTATTCAATGTGTAGAGTTTCACTGTTCCAAGATGAAAATGTTCTAGAATCCTGATGCAATACAAATGTGCACATAGATAACACTACTGGAGTGCACAATTAAAGATGATAAGACGGAAATTTTATGTTTTGTGTTTTTCACCACAATAAAAAAGGATGAAGGAGAGGAAGGAGTAGAAGATGGTAAATTTTACGTTGTGTGTTTTTCACCACAATAAAAAAGGATGAGGGGGAGGAAGGAGTAGAAGAGTCAGAGAAGGCAAACTGACAGCAGCAGAGTTTAGAGTGACACAGGGCTACAAGCCAAGGAATATGGGCAGCCCCTCTAAACTTGGGAAAGGGCAAGAAATGGCTTCTTCCCTAGAGCCTCCCAAAGGCACATAGCCTTCCTTACACCTTAAGTTCAGCCCCATAAGACTAATTTTGGGTTTCTGACCTCCAAAATGTAAGATAATAAATTTGTGTTAAGCTAAAAGTTTGTAGTGATTTGTTATAGCTGCCATAGGAAATTAATACAGATGATAATAATTCCTTCCATTTGCCCATCATTTGGCCCCACTTTCATATACATTATACACTTGTGTTCTTGTAACCTTCCTCTGAGTTCAGCAAAACTTTTATGATTTCTATTTTTCAGATAAGGAAACCTAGCTTTAGAGAACTGATGTGTCCACAGGCAGACAATGGTTAGGGCTATACAGCAAATCTGAGTCCTATCCAACCACCTTTTCACGATGGCACACTGTCTATGATAACAGATCCCATGTTACCAAGTCTTGTATCACGACTTCTTTTTATTGCCTAGTCAATCTCTCAAATTATAAAACAGTAAAAATGGCTATCCTGGTCCTATTATTCTGGAAGTTCACTTTTGCAGACCTGTCATGATTTGTAGCCTTTAAGGATATGCTCTCATAACCCCTGGCATGGACTGAATGTTTATGGCCTCAAAATTCTTAGACTGAAGCCCTAACTCCCAATATGATGGCATTAGGAGGTAGAGCTTTTGGGAGGTAATTAGATTTAGATGAGGTCATGAGGGTCAGGCCCTCATGATGGGATTATGGTCCTTAAAAAAGAGGAAGTGACACCAGAACTCAACTTTCTCAACCTCCCGAGGGGATGGAGGTTGTTCTTCATTGCATCACTTCATCCTAGCCAACTGATTGATCGCCACACAACTCACTGTGGGGCAACGCTTTAAAGGACACTTTCCTGATAGAACAAACACAAGATTTGGTGTTTTATGTACTTCATTTCATCTACTCTTTACAACCATCTGGTGAGGCACATGCTCCAGGAGTGCTGGAATGATTGATCAAGCAATCAACTGATTGATTTTACTATTTTCACTACCCTAAGACAAACTACGTTTTGAAGACATCAAATTCTTAGCTGCCTTTGTATATCCATGGCTTACTCATCAGTATTAGCCACTTTTGTGAGTTTTTTCTCTTACCTGCTTCAGCTTACAGTTAAGAGTTGGAGGAATGGCAGGGATGCCTTGCAATTAGATTTTTACATCAGAATGGATTTGATTTTTGACATCAGTGAACAAACCCATTTGTCTATCCCTGCATTTCAGTACTAGAAATCCATCATAGTTATCTGCCAGCTGTTGGTTCACCCCGCTCATGGCTTCTTATTGAAAAATGCTTCCTAACCTCCAGCAAAGTCCTCACTACATTTGTAGTTTGCAGGTATCTAAAGAGCTTGCATTTTTAATGAATTCCTGATGTACTCACTCAAGCAAACAAGAAAATTATAACCATGGAACATTACATTTCAGACATTAATCATAATTACTTAATAATACCAAACAAGGAGATTTTATTACCAAGTGAGACTTCTTATTTAACTTCAGAATCAGAATAATTGTCACATTTGCACATATTCTAAATGATACCACATATTTCCAAATGCCTACATTAAACAGTTTAGTCATAAAGAAATATTTTGTCAGCTAATTTAGTTTAATTGCATGGCATAATCATTTCACCCATTTCTCTAAAAACAGATATTTTAATAAGAGAACTGCAAGAAGGTTATAAAAATCTCACTTTCTCAATTGCTGGGAAAGGTCTCTACTGAAAGTTACCAGACAATTACAGATTCGGGGTGTTTCTATAGTTCTTCAATGTATTTGTTATATACCATTAGTCACCAGGTGAAGCCCTTCACTAATAGCAATACCCTTCAACAATAGCTCCAGAGAATTTAACACTGATTGATGGCAGGTCACCTGGAATTGGTTGGCAGAATTTCCAATTTTCTGTTGGGAAATTGCTTATTTCTTCAAGTCTATTCCCATTTTTACAAGTGGACAGAAGCTGAGATTATACATTATTATGTGTCTAAATATAAAATTGTGATGGATGGTGTCACACATTTAAAGAGAGTTAAGCATTTAATTTAAGATTTTAAAAGTTTAAATAAGTTTAAAATGTATTTTTAATCTTTCTTGGGAATTCATAGGCTGATCCATATTGGGGGAAATTCTCAGAGATTGCCTGAGGATTGCCACTTAGATGGAGAATTATTTTCATAAAATTACCTTTTTAGATTCTCAAAGCAGTAGCACCATAACTTTCTTGTAAATATATCTGAGGATCCCAGGCTTATCAAAGGACTAAATGGATAAATAGATTCTTTTCGTGAGGGCACTATACTAAATGTGACAAAGAGGAGAGGAAAGTAAACAAAACTCAAAAGCCACATTTAAATCAGAAGACAAATTTGCTATTTACATTAAATTGTTATTTGTTTGAAAACATATATTAGGTATCAGTCTTATTTTTATTTTTAAAGTAAACTCTATGCCCAATGTGGGGCTCAAGCTCACAACCCAGAGATCAAGATTTCCATGCTCTACTGACCAAGCCAGTCAGACACTCCTTAGGCGTCAATTTTAAAAGTGTGTATTTAGGATGCTAAAATACTGTACAATACAGTAATATTACTCTGCAAGTATTTTTGCACACAGGAACGCTACCAAATTCTTGGATTTAGCATTAAATAACTGGCTACCTATATAAAGATATTAGAGGCAACAGGTAACAATCCAATGACAAGTTTGAAACTTAGTCAATATGGGTCATTCTGGAGAAATGAAACTAGCAAAACCCTCAAAATCCTTAATGCTGAACATGATTGCTTAATCTATCTGACAACTAAAAGTGCCTTTATGATTTTATACTCTTTTATACAAAAAAAATACTTGTAAAAAATATAGAGAAGCACAAAGAATAAATTTAAAATATTACAAAACATTCAAAGAACAAGTTAAATTGAATTCTCTCCACTCAGAAATAATTACCATTAACATTTTTGTTTCTTTTTCATACATAGATAAAAACACAAAAATATGTATGTATATGGGGAGAGAATACTGAACAGTGAAAAGCCTGTTTTGCAAACTATACTTTTTTTACTATTATTAACAACCTACCACATTAAAAAAAAACTGTATATATTTATAACAATGCCATTTTAAACAATATGGATATGGCTGCACAGAATTTCATTACACAGTTATCTAATGCATTGGGTCAATAATCTACTGATGAACATTTTGCTTGTTTTGTTTTTGCTGTTTATTCATTCGACAAATATTTATGGAATATGTGTTCATTGCTCAATATTTACCTCATCCCAGACTGGGAATGAAAAGCCTCTGTTCTCATAGAGTTTGCATTTTGGGGACTGAGAGAGAAAGACAAATCAGAATAACAATGCACACAATTAAATATGGCAGTTGGTGTTTAAGTCCTACAATAAAACTATAAGAATCATAAAATCTGAATCTGAATGAGGGTATATATGGTGCTAGCCATGTGGAAATCTGAATGACAAGCCTTCCAAATTCAGTTTATAAAAGACGGAAGAGGGAGTAGGTTGGCTTATTAGTATAATAAAAAGTGTTAAAAAATTAAAAAATAAAAATAAGCCTTTGTGTCTGGGTCTCTACACTTACATTTATATCTTTGGAAGACATTCCTGGCAGTATATTTGTGGGGTCAAAGATATGCTAATTTTTTAAAAATCAGAATTCTCTCAATATTTTGTGAAAATAATTTTTTATGGAAATAGTTTAAAAAAAGGAAAAAAAGAAACTCTCAACGTTATATCTCATTACTTAGTGAGGTATGGAGAATCTCTGCAAATTAGTGCACTCGCAAGAATCTGCTGTGTATATTTCTGTCATTTACATGTACAACCAGGCTTATTGTTTGACATTATTCAACAGTTGTTGGTGATAAATGTCAGCATGCTGTGATTTATATGACAGTTATTTTGCACATGTTCCCTACCAGACTATGAACTCAGAGAGGATAAGACCCTGACTGCATCACCAGACATGACAGCACTGCACATTCTAGAGATTCTATAACTGTATGACTGATGTTGTATCACATTTCCTTTTTTATATTAAATATACTCCTGAAGCAGTAAGAATGGTGACCATGCAGTCTTTGTCTCAACATCCAGCAGACCCCCCCCAAAAAAAAAAATCCAGCAGAAATATCTACTACCCGTAGATGCTCTACATGTTCTTTGGATGAATGAATAAATAAAAACAAGTTCACCAATATTATAATTGAGATAGGACTAGATAATAGCCAGAGAAATAATTATTTTTAAATGTTCAATAAGTCATCAAAATGTACCAACAATCTTCAGCCCCAGGAGTCTCTATGATTTCTACTCGCTCAGTGGGCACTCAAAGAGTGTATGTTGTTTTAAAAATCTCTCATTTGAAAAATCTTATAATCTTATGTGCCAATCCCACAGTTCCAAGCATGCTTTATAAAATAGGAAACATAAAATACTTTCCAGCAATTACATATCATGTGTATATATGTACCGAATGCCTAGTGTAGGCCAGGTGTTGAATGAGGAGCTAGAGATGGTGTACTGACATGGTTCACGTGCATGGGAGGAGACATATGAGCACATAGTTCCAAGGATGTGATACTTCTCCTTCTAGTTTTAGAAAGATACAGTCTTCCCAAATAATATAAAAATACTAATTCAAAGGACACACCCCAATGTTTATAGCATTATCTACAATAGCCAAATTATGGAAACATCCCAAATGTCCATCCACTGACGAATGGATAAAGATGTGGTGTATATACAGACAGTGGAGTATTACTCAGCCATAAAAAAGAATGAAATCTTGCCACTTGTAATGACACAGATGGAGCTAGAGAGTATTATGCTAAGCAAAATAAGTTAATGAGAGAAAGACAAATACCATATGACTTCACTCATATGTGGAATTTAAGAAACAAAACAAATGATCATAGGGAGAGAAAGGGGAGGCAAACCAAGAAACAGACTCTTAACTATAGAGAACAAATGGATGGCTACCAGAGAGTGGGGGGATGGGTGAAAGAGGTGACAGGCATTAAGGAGGGCACCTGTCTTGATGAGCACCTGGTGTTGTATGTTAAGCATTGAATCACTACATTGTATACCTGAAACTAATATTACACTGTATGTTAACTAACTGGAATTTCAATAAAAATTTAGAAAAAAGGAAAGAAAGAAAGGCATAGTCTTCTTGTTCATTTATTTTGCGTTAAGGATAGGGGATAAAAGAGGAAAGCTAAATTTACTATCTCACATAAACACAAAACTAGCCAAATGAGCAAAGAGAGAGCCTTGAAGGCCCTGCCTAGTTTGCCTCCTGCCTACTTCTCCATTTCTTCTGACATTCCTCATCTTTTACTCATTTATTAAAACTAAAATAAACCCAGCCCTTTCCAGACTTGAGACCTTGGCGTTACCTATCTTCTTCATGTTCTGAACAACCTGCTCCTCGATTTTCAACATGGTGGCTCCCTGGTCTTTAAGGCCCCACCATCAAAATCCCCTTACCCGAGATGCATTCCCTGACCACCCTATGCTGTGCCACACTTCCCCCATATACACTTACTTCTCCTTCCCAGCCTCTATTTCATTTCCATCATAATTCTTACAACTAGCTGTGACGCCACTGTTCATTAATTTCTTGCTTCCTTGTTGTCGGGTGACTCCCCCCCGCCAACCACGAATATGAGCTCCAGTTGCCAGGTTTCTCCTGCTCCCTTCAGTGCTCAGTGCAGTGCCTGCCATATAAGGGACATTCAGTAAATATGAGGATTAAAATACAACCAAAGGAATGAAAGAATGTTTGAGGAGACTTTAATTATAGGCATCCCACAAAGAACTGGTTTCCAAATACAACCTACAGCATGTAACTTGAATAACATTCCACAAAAAGGAGCATGCCCTAAAGAACTCCCTAACACCTGCTCTAGAGCTACCACATATTTGAATGCACCCTCAAGATACTAACACAAAATATGCGATGATACACTTTTAATCTTTATGCAAAGCATCATATAGGATAATACATGAAACTACTTTCTTCTTTCAAAACATCACAATCCATCATTCTTACCAGGGCAGCTATGCACCCAGCCCTGCTGGCAACTGTTTACAATTTCTTTGGTGTGCTACCATATACCTGCCAACTACACAGTCCTCCATATCACATCAATACCAGGAATCAGACGCTAGTAATAAGTGTAGGTTCCCTTTTTCTTTAGCAATTATGTCTAAGAACTACTGGTATTGTAATTAGTCACAATTATAATTTGATTTTATTCAACGTATTCACTGTCATTTGAAATTATATTTTTTATTTATTTTGTCTCACTTTCCAATAACTTGTCAGGTCCATGAGAGCAGAAATCTTGTCATAACTGTTCTCCTTATATCCCTCACCCTATCCCATCCCCATTGCAAACAGGACTGGACTCAAAGCTGGCATTACACAAATTTTTGAATGAAAGAAGAAATGACTGAATGAATGAATGAACAAATGAACTGTGTCTCAGTGTTGCCTATGGATTCTACGTGTAAGATGTCTTTCCATTCTTGTCTGTTTCATCAACTTTAGCTGTACAGGAGTTACCCATATAAACACAGGCAAAATGTAGAATCCTAGCTTCAGTCAACAGTCTAGAGTTGTAGAATAAACCTAAATTACATGATGTTAAAACTGTGTCCCATGTTCCTCATATGCAAACTCAGTGCAGCAGATGCTGCCATAGCTCTGACACCATCTGCAACTCCCTATATATCAAGGCCTACTTCCTATATCTCCCTGTTTTTAGAATATGGTAATATGACAGTGGGTAGGAATTAATGTCCCAGAAGCAACTCTTAGCCAATGAGGGGTAGAAGTTGGTGGATAAAATACCCAGCTTCCCCATTCTTCAGAGGAACAAATCTGCATGTTCTATACAGATCTCCAGTGGTATTTGAGCCCTGGTTGCCCACAGCAAACACCACTAATTAACAGAACTTTATATAGTTTTCCTCCCTTCCTTTTTTTTTTTTTAAGATTTATTTATTTATTTGAGAAGGGTCGGGCAAAGGGAAAGAGAAACCCAAGCAGACTCCACGCTGAGCACAGAGAAAGATGAGGGGCTTGATTTCACGACCCTGAGATCACGACCTGAGCTGAAACCAAGAGTCAGATGTTCAACCGACTGCACCACCCAAGTGCCCCTCCTCCCTTACCCATTCCCTCAAAGAAAACAGAAAACCTGGGATCATTTCCCTGGGATTAAACCCAAATTCCTGTCTTTGGGTCTCCTTTGAGGATAATCCAAGGTTAGACATTGTTAAATAATATAAGTATCACATAAAGCTGTTGAAAAGATTCACTGAGTTAATACAAGTAAAGAGTGCCTGGGATGTAGTCTGTGGTCCCTAAGTATTGTCTACCAATTATTATCTAGAATTATCGGTCTCTCCTCTGATCCCCTTAATTCCTCTTAATTTTGTCAATCTTGGCTCTCTATTTGGGTCCGCACCTTTCTTCTGGATAGTTGTCTCAATCCCTAATTAATCTCTGAGATTTGTAGACTAAGTTCAACTCCTTTTGAACTGTTGGTAGTCACCTTTCCACTTGTCCTTCTCTGGAATGAACAAACCTGGGTCATCCCCAACAGCTTCAGAGGTAGGAAAGTGAAATTGGACAGATCTAACTAAAAAGACTTAAATTAAAAAAAAAAAAAAGACTTACATTACTGCTAAAAAATAGCTGAGAAGACTTAGATTTTCCAGGTGGCCTTTTTTCCTCTGGAAAAATATATTGCTAAAGCAATTCCTAGGTGGGCATTTAAGGATCATTATAGTAGATCCAACTGGCCAAGTATTTATGTTGCTGGGAAGCTCATTCTCCTTTTTTACTGGCATCAGGGCTCTAGATACCAGTAAATTTCTGGAATTAATTCCCAGCCAGGATTCATTCTAGAACAATCCCAAAATGTCTGACTTTACAAAGCAGCTCTGTCAATTCCCTTAATGTATTATGAGCAATGACTTCACTATATAAAAACCCTCAGAATGTAGTCAGATATTCACCTTCTTGCTATTCATCTTCAACTTCTCTCCCAACCACCAAAGGCTATGCAACATTATGAGTATGCAATAAATACATCTTGATGAGTTGGTATTAAAATTATAAAACAGTAAATTCTCTTTGCATGTGGATATCTCTGAAACAACCAGATGGTCTCTATTTAGACTAGCTGGTCCCAAATATACATATTAAATACCTTTATAATGGATGCTCTGACATAATTGTGATGTGTAAAATGAGGATGACTTCATTTTTTTCAATTATTTTAAGTTGTGGTAAAATATATATAACATAAAACTTACCATCTTAACTATTTTTAATTGTACATTTCAGTAGTATTAAGCACATTCACACTGTTACCCAACCAATATGTAAAATTCTTTTCATCTTGCAAAACTGAAACACTATACCCATATTAAACAACTCATTTCCCCTTCCCCTGAAGCCCTGGCAACTACCCTTCTATTTCTATCTCTAGGACTTTGACTACTCTAGGTTTTTCATATCAAAGGAATCATACAGCATTTGTCTTTTTGTGTCTTAACATAATGTCTTCAAGTTCCATCCACGTTGTAGCATGCATCAGATTTTCCTTCCTTTTTAAGATTGAATAATATTCCATTGCATGTATACACCACATTTTGTTTACCCAGTCATCTGTCAGTGGACAGGGGATGCTTCCTACGTTTGGTGATTATGAATAACATTATGAACACTGGTGTGCAAATACCTCTTTGAGACCCTGCTTTCAGTTGTTAGGTATATCCACAGAAGCGGAATTGCTGAATCATACAGTAATTATGTTTTCACTCTTTTAAGGAATTGCTATGCTGTTTTCCATAGCACTGGCTTCATTTTACATTTTTACCATCAGTGCACATGGGTTCCAAGTTGCCCACGAGGTGACTCCATTTTTTAAACTATTTCTGAATGTTACCACATCTTGGTCTCCATTTTCTTTCAAGCTTTCTTATTAACTGTAAGGATCCTATTTACATACTCTTATTTACCTTTGAACAATTTTTAAAAACTAATATTCACTGAGTGCCTACTTTTGATTGTGAGGATTTTTAAAACTAGCCCCTAACCTCTAGAATCTCTCTGACTTGTATGAGACATGTAAAAATACTTGAAAATTACAATGTGATAAGAAATTGCCATCATATCCATATGTAAAAATTACTATAAGAACTTGTACAAAGTGATTACCTTTGTTAGAATAATCTCAGTTGGAGAGTTTCAAGGAGAAGACAGCATTGTGTTTGAATCTAGACTGCTGAGGAGTTTGAAGTTGAAAAAAATAGTGTAAGGAGGAAGTGGCATTACAAACTAGCAATAACATATACTTAAATGTATAACATACTTGAGATACTATGATCAAGTCAGTCCCAAAGACCATTAAATATCACAGAAAAATTATTTTTTATGTTTGCATCAACAATGCATGTATTAAAATTTCACTTATAAAAATATAAAATGGACTGAAGATAGAGTCTACCCACCAGGGATTAGTTGCCTTTTACAAACCAAGCCCAACCCAGACTCAGGCATACAAAGTTTAACACTGTTGTCAAACCACTGAGATTCAGTCAGTCATCTGGGATTGTGACAGGGGCAGAAAGTAGACATCCCACAGCCAATCTGATATAGAGTGTTTAAAGTGTTTAAAAAGCCTAATGAACCATGCATCCATTAATTTGGTCATGTCATAGAACCATTGTTACCGTAATTAAGGGCCTCTCGGTATGGGGCACCATGACAGACACTCCTGAAAAAGAGTCCTCACATACTTGCATGATTAAAATCAAAGTCACAGAAAACTGATAGAGACAGATTCCAAGGACAGGTGAATGCAAAGTTCCATCCAATTACAAACCCATATAAAGGTATATTTATACACACACACACACACACACACATATATACATATATGACATGTAAACATATATATATATATATGTGAATGCAAAGTTCCATCCGATTACAAACCCATATAAAGGTATATTATATATATATACACACACATATACATATATATGACATGTAGACGTGTGTGTGTGTGTGTGTGTGTGTG
>NW_027397099.1:13748730-13855189 GCF_003265705.2 Callorhinus ursinus
ATCTCGTAAGAAAGAATGCAGAATGTAGCAGAGAGGATAAGTAGGTGTCATTGGCAGGTATGTATATTAATAGATTGGATCAGTGGACCTTTGGGGAAAAGTCATTACTTCTTGGATTTACCAGGAAAGTTCACTCAAGGATGTTTTGGGAAAGTTCAATTTTTAAACATAATCATCTCCTTTCTACACTTTGCACATAAAGAGCTAACCATTAAGGTAGTAAATCATAGATCAAAGTTAGTTAGCATGACCTAGACAGCAGAAAAAGGCATTTTTCACATGTAAAAAGTAAGAAATTTACTACCAAGGTAATATTATCAGGTGCCTGATAATTTTCACCCATGAAAATAAAATATGATACACAAACCTCTCCATAATATTTGGGTGCATATGAGCTAACCTTATTTTCTCTGTCCCCAGAGCCAACACTTATGTAATTATTTGATATATATAATTTTTTTATCAAAGGCATTGGTGCATATCAGTAAGAACTTTCAACCACCTTGAAAATGACTTTTAGAATATTTCATTAGCAGGCTGTCTTTCAGAGCCTGAGTTGACATTCATGTTTCTTCATACCAGTCTTTCATCCATAAAACCCTTTGTTCTACTGAACAGTTTCCAGACAATGTAGGCAATCAAAAAAAAAAAGAAAGAAAGAAAACGTCCATTCCAGTATTTGATCAGTCTTATTCAAATCTCATCTATTAATATCTTTTGAGATCTTTCTAAGAATTTTATTTCCTTTCTTTCAGGAATCATATTATTTCCTAAAAAAACTCCCCAAATTTAATGAAACGGAAACTTGATATTTCATAGGAAATAGGCACAATTCATGGTTAAATTTTATCCATTTCTATCACTTTCAATAAAGTTTATGGGAAAATAACTGCTGTGTTGAGCTCAAAGATTTATTTTTAATTACAGAAGGTTGAATTTTCAGCAAATTTTTAGGAAAAAACTCTCAGTTACTTAAATAGCATTTTATACACACCAAAATATATGGTCAAAATGAAACTATCTAAATAGTCAAATATTTTTCAGTATTTTAATAAAAATAAAATGTTAACTGAGTATTGTGAGGATATGTTTATAACATATCCTATAAATCAGGTTTGTTTTAGAACCACAAAGATAGGACACATACAACATAGAAATCCATTGTGTCTAGCCTCTGTAAAGCAAAAATCATGTTGGCTTCTTCAACCCTTCCAACATTTATGTGCAGATGTGTATCATTTTAGCTGATGTACTTTGGAACCTTAAAAATGAAGCTGTTACTAAACAGGTAAAATTTTGATGTATCCTGGCATCACACTGTGTGAAATATGTACGTTTCAGAAGCAGAAGATGCTGCTTTTGCTGCACGACTATGTCTATTAATCCTACCACAGTAATTTAAACAACCACTAGGAGAGTTTGCTTCTAAAAGTTAAAACAAACCATTAAAATCAGAGAAACACCAAGTTCAGTTTGATTTATTATCTCTTAAACATTGTGCTTCTGCCTATTGGATAAGGGGCCCCAGTAGCAAGACTGAAATTTGTGAGGTTCCTTTTTTTAATAGAGATACTGATTTTGCCTTTTGTTCTAGAACTTAGAATATCCTAGTTTCATTATGTTTTAATATTTTGTTGTTCAAGCTAGTTTGCTTTTATGGTACTTCATAACATCATGTTTTGTGAATGACATAAGAAGAAGAAATAGAATTTGGTTTCAAATAATGTAACTTAGAAGAGACAAACGGGGATTGTCAAAAAGTCGAAGAGTTAAAAGAAGCAAGATTCTCTTTACACTCTTCTTTCAAAAAATATTACTGAAAACTTCTAAATATGTCAAAATACTTTAATTTTTAACTTTAATTCCAGCTAGTTAGCATACAATGTTTTATATTAATTTCAGATGTACAATCTAGTAATTCAACAGTTCCATCCACCACCCTGTGTAAATCATGACAAGTGCACTCCTTAACCCCCAACACCTATTCAACCCATCCCCCCACCCACCAGTAACCCCATCAGATTGTTCCCTATAGGTAAGAGGCTATTTCTTGGTTTGCCCCTCTCTATTTTTTTCCCTTTGCTTGTTTGTTTTGTTTCTTAAATTCCACATGTGAGTGAAATTATATATTTGTCTTTCTCTGACTGACTTATTTCATTGAACATTATACTCTCTAATTCCATGTCATTGTAAATGGCAAAATTTCATTCTTTTCATGGCTGAATAATATTCCATCATTTATATATCACATCTTCTTTATCCATTCATCAATCAATGGACACTTGAGCTGCCTCCACATCTTGGCTATTGTAAATAATGCTGCTATAAACATAGGGGCGCTTGTATCCCTTTGAATTAGTGATTTTGTACTCTTTGGGTAAATACCCAGTAGTGCAATTGCTGGATCGAGGGTAGTTCTATTTTTAACTTTTTGAGGAACCTCCGTACTGTTTTCCACAGTGGCTGCAGCAGTTTCCATTCCCACCAACAGTGCACAAGTATTCCTTTGTGCATGTTGCTGTTCAGTTTTCGGGACACACCATCTGTTGAAGAGATATTCTTTTTCCCATTGGATATTCTTTTCCGCTTTGCCAAAGATTAATTGGCCATATAATTATGGGTTCATTTCTGGGTTTTCTATTCTGTTCTAATTGATCTATGCGTTTGTTTTTGTGTCAGTACCATACTGTTTTGATTACTTATAGCTTTGAAATGTAACTTGAAGTCTGGAGTTGTGATGCCTCCAGCTTTGCTTTGCTTTTTCAAGATTGCTTTGGCTATTCAGGGTCTTTGTGGGTCCATACAAATTTTAGGATTGTTTGCTCTAGGTCTGTGAAAAATGCTGTTGGTATTTTGATAGCTATTGCATTAAATGTGTAGGTTGCTTTGCGTAGTATAGACATTTTAACAATATTTGTTCTTCTAACGCATGAGCATGGTAGGTCTTTCCATTTCTTTGTGTCATCTTGAATTTCTTTCATCAGTGTTTTATAGTTTTCAGAGTACAAGTCCTCACCTCTTTGGTTAGGTTTATTCCTATGTACCTTATTATTTTGGGTGCAATTGTAAAGTGGATTGTTTTGAATTCGTTGATCAATTCAAGCAGTTTTTTGGTGGAGTCTTTAGGGTTTTCTATATGTAGTATTATGTCATCTGCAAGTAGTGAATGTTTTACTTCTTCCTTACTCATTTGGATTCTTTTTATTTCTTTTTGTTGGCTGATTGCTGTGGCTAGGACTTCCAGTACTATGTTGAATAAAAGTGGTGAGAGTAGACATCCTTCTCTCGTTCCTGACCTTAGGGGAAAAGCTCTGTTTTTCCCCATTAAGGATGATGTTACCTGCGGGTTTTTCATAGATGGCCTTTATTATGTTGAGGTATGTTCCCTCTAAACCTACTTTGCTGAGGGTTTTTATCATGAATCAATGTTGTACTTGGTCAAATGCTTTTTCTGCATCT
This sequence comes from Callorhinus ursinus, assembly GCF_003265705.2. Lineage (NCBI taxonomy): Eukaryota > Metazoa > Chordata > Mammalia > Carnivora > Otariidae > Callorhinus > Callorhinus ursinus. Next base: position 13,752,190 of record NW_027397099.1, read on the forward strand.
ATTCAAATGATCGTATGGTTCTTATCCTCTTATTGATGTGATGTATCACGCTGATTGATTTGTGAATATTGAACCTCCCTTGCAATCCAGGAATAAATCCCACTTCATCGTGGTGAATGATTTTTTTAATGTATTGTTGGATTCCGTTTGCTAGTATTTTATTGAGAATTTTTACATCTGTGTTCATCAGGGATATTGGCCTGTAGTTCTCTTTTTTAGTGGTATCTTTATCTGGTTTTGGTATCAGGGTAATGCTGGCCTCATAAAATGAATTTGGAAGTTTTCCTTCCTTTTCTATATTTTGGAATAGTTTAAGAAGAAGAGGTATTAACTCTTCTTTAAATGTGTCGTAGAATTCACCTGTAAAGTCATCTGGGCCTGGACTTTTGTTTGTTGGGAGTTGTTTGTTTTTGTTTTGTTTTGTTTTTATTACTGATTCAATTACTTCACCAGTTATTATTCTGTTCCAATTTTCTATTTCCCCCTGTTACAGTTTTGGTAGTTTATACATTTCTAGAAATTTAACCATTTCTTCCAGGTAGTCCAAATTGTTGGCATATAGTTTTTTGGAATATTCTCTTATTGTTTGTATTTCTATGGTGTTGGTTTCAAACTATTTCTTAAACAAGAGAACCAGATGGTTATAGAGTAACTTAAAGCAACTTTCTACCCCCTTATGACCAGGGAATATTTTTCAGTCTTAGAACTCAGACACTGTAATATCAGATTGGAATGGAACCAGTAAATAGAGGAGAAAAATCACCAATAAAACCTTCTGAAGCACTTCATGAAAAGAAACAGCTTAGCAATGAACTTAAATTCACAGGAGAGGTGTTCCAGCATTCATGCACAGTTGAGATGACTTGTCAATCAAGAATCAAACTCTCTCCTGATAAGATGGGATAAAACTCATTTAAGGAAACTACTTATTGAAGGTGCAGAAGAGATGGTAAAAGTGAGATGTGGAGTATATACTGAAGAGGGATGGGGCTATAAATGGCTTTTTTAGCTTTCCTAAACATAACCAAATCATCTTCATATGTCAGATTATGCTTTTGGAGTGTTTCGATGGGTCTTGAACATATGAACCTTTTTGTGTTCAATAATTTTCACTGAGCACCTTCTATGTTGCAAACACTGAACTAGGCACTAAGGTTATAACAACATGTCAAGTGAACTCTCCCCTAGGCAGGGATGGAGACAGTGTGTGAGAGCTCACGCACATATATCCTCTTACAGACTGGTCCTAATGAATGCCTCTTTATGTTGATCTGGGCTTTATCCTCTTCACAATTCTGGAAAACTCAAAAGAGATCATGGGAAACTGAGGCACTAGTTTGAGTCAGTAACTCTGCATTTCTCAGCATGTAATCATGAATAAGGGTCTGCCACCTTGACTCATATCTGCCATACACTACCCAAAATTAATTTTCCAGTCACCCCCCAACTCTCCTCTTCACTCCTATTCCATCCCCAATTTATTCTTCACAATCTACACTCTGCCTCACTGTTACACTGAAGGCTCTTTCACCAGAGTCCCCAGTGACCTCTTATAATCAATTCCAATAAACATTTCTCAATCTGTGCTGTGTGCATTTTGTTCACTCCTTTGGAATCCACTCCCATCTTTCTTCCAATTTGCTCCACACCAGAGGCTGATCTGTATGGACTACCTCACAGACTTCCTTGCTTTTGATTGGGCTTGGCCAGTGGAGAGCACATGCAAAAGAGTGAGGGGAAGAGTCAAGCCAGTGTCAGGATAGTTCCCCTCCAGCCTCACCTGGCGAAGCCCCTCAAACAAAGTCCAGAGCTCCCTCATGCCAGGTTCTGGTAATTGCTCCCTCTTCTTGCCCATGTAGGCTGAGGAGCAGTCACAGCCTCACTCGCTTACTAGCCCTGGTGAGAGGCACTGTCACCATGGAGTTTCCCCCACATCTTGGTAAACAGCCTCTTTATTAAGCACTCCTCAAATTAACCCATTTGAGAGCTCAATCTGTTTCCTGTGGGCACCCTGACAAACTACAGTCCTTATCTTACTTAACTGCTCTCCACCATTTGATAACCAATGTCCCCTCTCTTCTTATCTCTGACTCTACCTTCTTAGTCTCCTTAATGAGTCTGTCTTAGTGTGGTCAAGAAAGAGTGACTCTATTAATCTTCAACAGCCCTCCCCCATAAACATATAGTCTGAGTAAAAACAATGTGCTTTGATGGAAACAGAGGTTCAAAACAAGTTCCCTATGCAGTGCCCTTACTCACACACACACACACACACACACACACACACACACACACACACACACACACACACACACTCCAAATTCATTTTATGCCCCTGGGTACCTCCGAAATAAAGTCTAGATTCACTCAGTAGCTTCTCTTCCTCTGCTTATCCCTTAAATACTGTTACTCTGTTACTTTCCACATGCACGTTGTACGTTTTCCATGCTTTTATACATTCTTTCTGTGAAACTTCAAGCCTATGGATTCAATTTCCATACAAATGTTGAACACCTACCATTTTACCAGTCCTCTCCTCTGCTCTCATCCCAGCAATCCTTCTGAGTACACAGTAGTCCCTTTAGGAGGCCCCAAAGAATCTCAAACTCAAAAAATTCACACCAGAATCATTAAGAGCCCTCCAAGACTTACCCATTCTCCAGTTCCCTATCCCAGTGAATGGCATTGATATCTGCTCAGAATTCCAAGACAGAAATCTGTAAGCTGTCCTTGATGCTCTTACTCCATCCCCCTTCACCCATGAAATCATCCAGACAGGACCATTGGTTCTATCCTCTTACATCCTAAACCTACCCCTCCCCTTTCCTCAACGTCACAGCCTCCTAACTATACCATCTGAATCAAATCTTACCCTTCTATAATCAATTCTCCATACCATTTCTCTCTGATGTTAAAAAAAAAAAATCTTATCCTGTTACTCTCCCTTTGTATCCTTCAAGGACTATATTACATTCAGGAAAATATATTTGAACTTTCCCAGAAAAAACACGCAAGATCCCTAACTACATTTCTAGGCTCAAATCATCACAAAACACACATATACCATAAAATCTAGTCATTTCTAATTAATGTTATATGGTCATGTATACCTGCACAAGTACACTCCCATTTCCAGACTCTCCATTCCGTTATAGTGTTCTATTTGTCTATCTTTATGCCAATAATTATCTTTACTGTAGCTTTACAAAAGTCTCACTGCTACCAACACACACACCCCATAGTCTGGGTGCTTAGTGCACTATATTTCCTCATAAATACTGCTTAGCTGGCATGCCACAAATTTTGGATGTTGCATTTTCCTTTTCATTCAGTTCAAAATACTTTTTAATATTCCTTTTGATTTCTTCTTTGGTCCATGAGTAATTTAGAAGTGTGTAATTGAGTTTCCAAGTTTTGAGGGCTTTCCAGGTATCTTTCTGTCATTGGTTGGTAATTCAATTCTTACATGGTCAGAGAACACACATTGAATGCTTTGAATCCTTTTAAATTTATTAGGACTAGTTCTATGGTCCAGAATTTAGTCTAACCTGATAAATGTTCCACAACTCAAAAAAAAAAATCTGTTGTTAGGAGAAGTATTATATAAATGTCAATTAGAGCAAGGTGGTTGATTAGTACAATAAGTCTTCCACTGATTTTTAGTCTTATTGATTTTTAGTCTTCCTTTTCAGTAGGTTATTGAGGGGAGATATTAAAATACCTAACTATAATTGTGAATTTGTCTAGTTCCCCTTGCAGTTCTACCAGTTTTTACTTCATATATTTCGCAGCTCTGTTATTAAATGCTCAAACATTTAGGTTGTTATGTCCTCCTAATGAACTGACCCCTTTATCATTATGAAATGACTTTCATTTACCCTGATAACATTCTTTGCTCTAAACCCTACTTTATCTGATATTAATATAGACAATCTAGCTTTCTTTTGGTTAGTGTTAGCATTGTATATCTTTTTCTATTGTTTTATTTTAAATCTATTTCTGTCTTTGTAAATTGTGTTTCCTATAGGCAGCATATAATGGGATAATGTTTTCCTATTCGATCTGACAATCTCTCTTTTAGTTTTGGGTTTTTTGTTTTAGCAGTTGCCTTGTGGCTCATTATATATACTGTAGTTATATAAACATTGTATTATATGTAAATACATAAATATAAATATACATTTATATATATTGTATTGTATATATAGTGCATTTATCAACTCCATATGAAGAATTAAAACCTTCTATTTCTCTCTACTCGGCCTTTGTCATACATTTCTTTTTTATATATGTTACAAATTCTACAATGTACTGTTTTATTTTTGTTTTAAAAATCAATAATCTTGTAAAGCAATTTTAAAAATAAGGAAATAATCTTGTATATTTATCAATGTAGTTGCCATTTCCAATGCTTCTATTACTTTATGTAAATTCATGTTTCCATCTAATATGATTTCCTTTCCCCCTGAAGGACTTCCTTTAGCATTTCTTATAATATAGGTCTGCTGGTAATTAATTATTTCAGCTTCTATATTTCTGAAAGTCTTTATTTTACCTTTAATTTTGAAAGATATTTTACGGAGCATAAATTCTAAGTTGATAGCTAAATTCTAAGTTGTTTTATTTGTTTTTTATTATTTAAAGATGATATGCTTCCATTTTTTTCAATTACACTCTCCACTGAAAAACCTGTTATCTTTGTTCTTCTATGTGTAATGTGGCTTTTTTTTTTCTTGACTCCTTTAAGATTTTCTCTTTATTCACGGTTTTAAGCAATTTGATTATGATATGCCTTGGTGTAATTTTCTTCATTTTCCTTATGCTTGGGGTTATTTGAACTTCCTGCATTTGTGGGTTCATAGTTCTCATCAACTTTGGATAATTTTAATAATTATGTCTTCAAGTATACTTTCTGTGTCCCCCTCTTTGTGGACTCTAGTTACATGTATGTTAGGCTATACAAAGTCCCATAGCTGATTCTTTTTCTCATTGTCTTTTGTTTTGGATATTTCCTATTGTTATGTCTTCAAGTTCACTAATCATTTCTTTTGTAATGTCTAATCACACTAATTTCATTCAGTTTGTTTTTCATTTCAGACATTGTAGTTTTCATCTCTAGAAGTTATATTTGGATCTTTTTTGTATCTTCCATGTTTCTATTTAACTTTTTGAGTATATGGAATAAAGTTATTTGAACTTGCTAATGTCATTTTTGCTTAATTCCATTATTTGTTAGTTCTGGGTTCGTTGCAATTGGTTGATTTTTCTCAATACAGACTGTATTTTCCTGCTTTTTTATCTGCCTCACAATATTTTATTGGATGCCATACATTGTGAATTTTACCTTCTTACATGCTAGATTTTTGTATTCCCACAAACGTCCTTGAGCTTTGTTTGCGGATGCAGTTAAGTTACTTGTAAACAGCTTGATCCTTTCAGGCTCTGCCTTTAACCTTTATTAGACATGATCAGAGCCATATTTAGTCTAATGATAATTATTTCCCAACACTCAGGCAAGAACCTTCTTAGTAATCTAACCCATTGTCCCATGATTTATGAAATTTTCCACTCCAGTTTGTGGGAATAAGCACTATTCCTGGCCCTGTGTTCTCTTTAATCCTTTCAAGTGGCTCTTTTCTCAGCCATGGGTAAGATTTCTCACACATACATGGTGTCGATCAATACTTCGCTAAATATTCTACAGACCTCTGGATTTCTCTCTATGAGCCCAGGTCTCACATCTTCAGTACTTTTTCCTGATAACTAGTTGCCTTTGTCTCTCCAGACTCTCAGTTCCAACTTCTCAACTCAGGCAGTCTTCTAGGCTCTACATGGGTTTTCCCCTCTTGCACTGCAGTTAGGAGACCCTCAGGGTTAATCATAGAGTTCATATCATTTGTTTCCCATCTCTCAGGGATCATTGTCCTCCACTGCTTCACACCCAGTAGCTTGAAAACCAGTTTCCTATATTTTGTCCATTTGTTGTATTTCAAGTGGGATGGTATATATATCCATCATCTGTTACTCCATCTTGGTCAGAAGTATCTCTGAATAACCTTATTTGAATCATTTGTGAGAGCCCTAATATTACTACTATTTTGAGTTCACTATGTGCTAATTTTTTGACATGCTCCTTTCCACTTATTCTATTTAAGTTTTCAGCAACCCAGTCAGTTAGATGCTATTACTATAAGTACTTCATAAATGGCAAAACAGAGTTCAAGAGAATTTTTCTTCCTCATCCAGCTATTAAATGCTGAGCCATATTTCAAACCTGGACAGTTTGATTCGAGTTGATATCTATACCTGTATATATAACACATTATAAGACTAACCGCAAACTACAACGTTTTTAATCATTATATGAGAGATTTATATATCTATCTATTTTTCAATCTTTGGCTGTGTGATGATTAATTTTGTGTGTCAACTTAACAGAGCTAGGGATGGATGCTCAGATAGATGGTAAAACATTATCTCTGGGTGTACCTGTGAGGGTTTTTCTGGAAGAGATTAGTATTTGAATTGGTCAACAGAGTAAAGCAGATGGCCCTCCCCAGTATGGGTGGGCATCTCTTGAGCAAGCAGCTAAATAAAACAAAAAGGTAGAGGAAGGGTGAAATCCTCTCTCTGCTTGAGCTGAGACATCTACTACCTTCTATCTCAGACATCAGCACTCACTCCTGATTCTGAGGCTTTCACACTCAATCAGAACATACAATACCAGCCCCCACCCCCACCCCTAATTAAAAGGCTTTCAAACTCAGACTGAATTATACTACCAGCCTTCCTGGTTCTCAAGCTTGCAGATGGCAGATCATGGGACTTCTCAGCCTCCAAAACTGCATGATCCAAGCCAATTCCTATAATAATTATTGTACATATATTATTTCTGGAGATAAATATGGGAGAGGGGAAGGGAGAGAAAATCTTATTGGTTCTTTCTCTGGAGGACCCTGACTGATACAGGCTATTACTTAAATAGAAATATAGTTCATGGGGTGCCTGGGTGGCTCAGTCAGTTAAGCATCTGCCTTCGGCTCAGGTCATGATCCCAGGGTCCTGGGATCGAGCCCTGCACTGGGCTCCTTGCTCAGTGGGGAGCCTGCTTCTCCCTCTCCCTCTGCCTGCCGCTCTGCATACTTGTGCTCTCTATCTCTAACAAATAAATAAAAAAACCTTTAAAAAAAAAAAAAAGAAATATAGTTCATATCACCACCCAGCACAATACACACACACCCCTAACTATGTAACAAAACTAAAACCAAAATTTCACGGCAAAATATTTAGTTATTATAGCTGCTGATCTCCTTTTTTCTTTTATTATTAAGGCCTATGTGAACTCGTAAATTAATTTTATGATTAATTAATAGGTTTGACTTTCAGTTAGAAAGACAAAATGATGTAATGTTAATTGAATCATTTATTCTAAGACCTCCTTCTGAGATTTCAATCTTTTCCCCTGACTCTTGTTTTGATTTTATTTGATTGAAATTCTGCAGTGATCAAGTAGATCTAAGGGACAATTATAAGTTGGTCATATTTATTCTAAACCTTGAAGTTTTGAATTATTATTAATAGTATTGCTCTTATTGTCTTTATTTATTTTTCAGCTTAATGAATTTTACCACAAATTGGTACAAGTATACCTTTTTTTTTGCACATTGCCTTACTGTGCTTCACAGATGGTACTTGAAATTTTAGAAGAGAGTTTATCTTAAGTATAAGAATATTAACTAATACTTTAACACTTCCCTTTTGATGTCTCACCTGATGTTTCTTACTGTTTCCTGCCCGTATTATCACCTGTGTGCTCTTTGTTTTTCATATTTAAACTTCCAGGTAAATAATAAGACTGGCTCAGAGCATCATGAATGTTCCTCTTGGTCACAGTTTTGTTCTACACTGTTTCATAGGTCAAGTGGACCTCCAAGCCCAATCAGTTATGACCATAGAAACAAGTTACAGAGTCAGGAAGAATGACAAACTCTGTAACAACCCCATCCACAGGGGGGGCCTATTTTTTTCTGACAAAAATTTAAAGCAAAACTGGCTTCCCTCCTTTTTATTTGAAATTACATTTCACTATAGGTAAACAGCATTGAATACATTTTATGTAACCACTGGTCATTTGATTTCTTATTTCTTAATGTTAATATATTGTATTCCAAGACTAAAATAAATAAAATGCAAACTTATTATTATTTAACAGAAAATATTTAATTAACATGATGTTTTATTTCCTGTTTGTTTGAATCAAGCAACTTTGAAGTTGGGAGAGTACACTAGAAATCCTTAAATCACTTAAAATAATTTAGATCTGCTATTAATTTTATATCACAAGTGAGCAGTTAATGCACAGTTAGCAAGTTCATCACTGCTTTTTAATTAAACATAAGTTGATTGTAAAGAAAGAATTATTGAGCATTTAAGAGATATATCTAGTGGCTATATAATTAGATGAAAATTACATAAGAAAGGAATGCCCAATTTAATTTTTGGTATATTAGCTGTATAGGAAATATGGAGATACTTCATTCACATTTATCAAAATAGCCTACAGCAAGATAATTACAGATCACTTTTGAAAATAGTGGCATTTAATAGACATATTAATTGATATCAATCTTCCTTCAAATAGCCCATTAAGTGGAAAACTCTTACACAGAAAATAGTTTATCTATAAAAATCAAAATGCATATCTTTTATTTGCAATGTTAATTGACTCTCACTCATATATTTTCATTTATTGAAGTTAAATAATGATTTTCTTTGCTTTCTTGATAATTAAATAGCCATAACACTCAAAGATTCTCAGTTAAATCATGATGGTAGCTAACAATCAATTTATAACAATAACGATGATATATCAGGTAATCAGAAACAATAAAATCTGAATTCATTATACTGAAATAAGAAAACTATATGACTAAGTTTTATTTGAGTGTATTTAAGATTGGGTAAACTTCTAATAACAATTTTTAAAATAATCTCTTTTTGAGGAGGTTGCAATAATTTGATGGAAAATCACATCAGAACTTTTGTCTTATGAAAGTAACTGGCTGGCTGAGGACTGCTGTTAGGAAAAGTGAACATTTCCATTCAGTTCACACTACCTACTACATACAGATATTTCAGGTTTGGTTCTAAAGCACCACAATAAAATGAGTAACACAATAAAGTGAGTGAAAGGAACTTTTTGGTTTCTCATTGCATATAAAAGTGGTTTACACTATACTGTAGGTCTTAAGTGTGCAATAGCTTTATATCTAAAACAACAATGTATATATCTAGGCAATTGCTTAAAATAAGACAAAAGTGGCGTGTGCCACATTGATCGACTCTTCCTTTCATAAGTGATTTCTCTGTAGCATGTGATGCTATTTGATTACATTTTACCCACAGTAGAACCTGTTTCAAAATTGGAGTCAATCCTCTCAAATCCTGCCCCTTCTTTACCAACTAAGTTTATGTAATAATCTAAATCCTTTGTTGCCATTCCAACAGTCTTCACAACATCTTCACCGGGGGCAGATTCCATCTCAAGAAACTACCTTCTTTGTTCATCCATAAGAAGTAGCTGCTCGTCCGTTAAAGTTTTATCATGAGATTGCAGCAATTCAGTCACATCTGTAGGCTCCACTTCTGATTCTAGTTCTCTTGCTATTTCTATCACATCTGCATGACTTCCTCCCTGAAGTCTTGCACCCCTCAAAGTCATAGTTGAGAGTTGGAATCGACTTCTTCCAAACTCCTGTTCATGTTGTTATTGTGACCTCTTCCCATAAACCACAAATGTTCCTCATGGCGTCTAGAATGATGAATCCTTTCCGGGAAGTTTTCAATTTACTTTGCCAAGATCCATCAAAGGAATCACTACCTATGACAGCTATAGTCTTATGAGATGTATTTCTTAAATAATAAGAACTGAAAGTCAAAATGACTCCTTGATCCACAGGCTACAAAATGAATGTCATATTAGCAGCCATGAAAACAACATTAATTTCGTTGTACATATCCATCAGAGCTCTTGGGTGACCAGGTGCATTGTCAATAATCAATAATATTTTTAAAGTAATCTTTTTTTTGGAGCAGGTCTCAACAGTGGGCTTAAAATAGGCAGTACACCATGTAATAAACAGAAGTGCTGTCATCTGAGCTTTGCTGTTCCGTTTATAGACACAGGCAGGGTCAATTTAGCATAATTCTTAAGGACCCTAGAATTTTTGGAATGGTAAATGAGCACTGGCTTCAACTTCAAGTCAGCAGCTGCACTAGCCTCTGAGAGAGTCAGCTTGTCCTTTGAAGCCAGGTTTTGACTTCTCCTCTCTAGCTGTGAAAGTCTTCTAATAGAAGGCTGTTTCATCGACACTGAAAATCTGTTGTTTAGTCTGGTGGCCTTCATTAATTATCTTGGCTAGATCTTCTGGATAACTTTCAATGTTTTTGAAAACTGTACAGTACTACATGTGGTAGAGCGTTTTCTTCAAATTGTCTATTGTAGCAAAAAATGTTTTTGTCGTAAACCTGTTTCGTCTCCTTTTTTTTGTTCTCTTGCCACTTCTCTCCTGTTCCCCCCACCCCTGGCTCCCTCCTCCCCCACCCCAACCCCAAGTAGTACCGATGTACATAGTAATTGTAATGTTTTAGACTTTACAGAAACTTTCCTGTATTCTGTATATAAAAAACCAAAATTCTTCAAAAAAGAAAAAAAGTAGCTTTCCCATCAGCTCTGGCTGCTTCACTTGCACTTTTATGTTTTCCTTAAGCCTCATGCACCAACCTCTGCTGGTTTCAAACTTCTCTTCTGCAGCTTCCCCACCTGTCTCAGCCTTCAGAAAATTAAGTAGAGTTAGGGTCTTGCTCTGGGTCAGGCTTCGGTTTAAGGGAATATTGTGGCTGGTTTAAGCTTCGCTCAAGACCACTCAAACTTTCTCCATACCAGCAGCAAAGCTGTTTCACTTTCTTACCATTTGTGTGTTCACTGGAGTAGCACTTTTAATTTCCTTCAGGAACTTCTCCTTTGCATTCACACCTTGACTGTTTGGCACAAAAGGCCTACCTTTTGGCCTATTTTGGCTTCCAACACACCTTTCTCACTAAGCTTAATCATTTCTAGTTTTTGATTCAAAGTGAGATACATACGGCTCTTCCTTCCCCTTGAACACTTAGAGGCCACTGTAGGGTTATTAACTGGCCTAACTTCAACACTGTTGGGTCAGGGGAAGGGAAATATAGGGAACAGCCGTTTCATGGAGCTGTCAGAACACACACAACATTTATCGATTAAATTTTCCATCTTATATGGGCATAAGTCATGGCGCCCCGAAACAATTAGAATAGTAACATCAGAGATCACTGATCACAGAGGACCATAAGAAATGTAATAACAATGAAAAAGCTTGAAATATTGCGAGAATTACCAAAATGTGACACGGAGACACAAAGTAAACAAATGCTGTTGGAAAAAAAAATGGTGCCAATAGACTTGCTTGACACAGGGTTACCATAAACCTTCAGTTTGTAAAAATGCAACACAGTGTACAAAACAGCAATATTAACTCTCGTCACCCTGCTGTACCTGAGATCTCCAGGCTTACTCATCTTAACACTGAAAGTTTGTACCCATCTCCCCACTTCCCCCACCCACCCCAGCCCATGATAACCACTATTCAGCTCACTGCTTCCATGAGTTTAACTGTTTTAGATTCCACATATAAGTGAGATCATGTAGTACTTTTCTTTCTGTGTCTGGGTGATTTTACTTAGCATTATGTCCTCCAGAATCATCCATGTTCTCACAAATGAAAGAATTTCTTCCTTGTTTATGGCTGAATAGTATTCCAGTGTGTGTGTGTGTGTCTGCGTGTGTGTGTGTCTGCATGTGTGTGTATACACACTCCATTTCCTTTATCCATTCATCTGTTGATGGACACTTAGACTGTTTCCATATCTGGGCTACTGTAAATAACACTGCAACAAACATGAGGCTGCAGATATCTCTTGAAAATAGAGACTTTATTTCCTTTGGATATATACCCAGAAGTGGGATTACTGGATCATATGATAGTTCGGTTTTTAATTTTTTGAGGAGCATCCATACTGTTTCCATGATAGCGGTTATCACTGGACATTGCACCAATAGTACACAAGGCTTCCCTTTACTCCACGTCTCACCAACACTCATCTTTTCTCTTTTTGGTAATAGCTATCCTAACAAGGGTGAGGTGGTATCACACTGTGGTTTTGATTTGCATTTCCCTGATGATAAGTGATGTTGAGCACCTTTTCATATACCTGTTGGCCATTTGCAGGTCTTCTTTGGAGAAATGTCTCTTCAGGTCCTTAGGCCTTTTTTTTTTTTTAGCTGAGGTATTTATTTTTCTGCTGTCACGTTGTTTGAAGTCCTCTTTCTTAGTCTTTTCTACTATACATGTAATACTACATATAAAAGCTGAGTTTTTAAGTTTTAAGAATAAAAAAAAAAAAAAGGGCACCTGGGTGGCTCAGTTGGTTAAGCGACTGCCTTCGGCTCAGGTCATAATCCTGGAGTCCCGAGATCGAGTCCCACATCGGGCTCCCTGCTCAGCAGGGAGTCTGCTTCTCCCTCTGACCCTCCCCCCTCTCATGCTCTCTCTCTCTCATTCTCTCTCTCAAATAAATAAAATCTTTTAAAAAAATTAAAAAATTTTAAAATTTAAAAAAAAAAGAAAAAAAGGTTAAAATATTTTTTTAAAACTCTCTTACTGGGGCGATTCGGTGGCTCAGTCAGTTAAGCATCTGCATTCGACTCAGGTCACGATCCCAGGGTCCTGGGATCTAGCCCTATGTTGAGCTCCATGCTCAGCCAGGAGTCTGCTTCTCCCTTTCCCTTGGCTGCTCCCCCTGCTGTGCACTCTCTCGCTCTCAAATAAATAAATAAAATCTTTAAAAAAAAAAAAAAAGCTCTCTTACTAAGAGCAGAAGATGAGGATAACTGTTAGCTAGAGTTGTACTTCATCTTGAAAAACCACCCTCTATCCAACTCAGCATCAGGCTCCTTGGTGCTTGGCTTTTCTATTATCCTATGAGGCCCAGTTAACACAAGCTTCCTCACAGTAATGTAAGTGAATAGCTGTTCCTTCCAACCAAATGGTCTTAACACAATAAGACCCCCTCTTTTTGATCAGGACAGTAACAAATATTTGTGTGATTCTAGGTAATGCCCAAGCATGATGATATGCAGTATACATGACAATTCATATACTCTCAGTAGGAATGAAAATTGTTCCACTTTCCTACACCGAAATTTTACTTGTAGTAAGTTATCCAAAAATTATAACTAAGATTGGGTGGATAGAATGAAGAAATCTTTCAGAGATTTGTATATAAAATTCCCATAATAAAAGATTGGTAAAATAAATTGTCATGTGATAGATTTCTATAGATTCAGTAAAAGTGTTATAAAATAATTTTATTGGTCTAGAAATATGAAAATGAAGTATTAAATGACCAAAAAATATAACATAACAAAAAATTATAATAATATGTATGGTTCCCTCAATTAGAAATAAAATGTATATCTTAAATACCTATATGCAAATACATACTCTAGGTAAGTACTGAGACCAACATGTTCAAAGTAGCCATCTCTTGGTGAAATTGTGAGTGATTACATTTCTTTATTTTCTTCATGTCGAAATTTTCTAAATTTCTTCTCTAAACATGTTTAACTTGTATAATCAGAACAAATTAAAGTTTAGAAATATGAAAGCAGTGCTTGTCCCTAGGTGTTTAGGATTATGCTTTTCCCTTATTTCTCTATAATAAACAAGTATTACTTTTATAATTGAAAAATAAATTGTATTTTTAAAAGAAAGGCATAAGTATAATATAAAATGAGAGAATAAGTTTGATTCCACAAGAGACTTTATCAGGATTATAATACACTGTTGAGAGATCCTGCATGAGCCATTCCAGTGTTAAACATGCCACTGTAGAAACAATTTTCCCCCCAAAATTAGTACAATATAAGCTGGTTCAGTGGCAAGGATTTCCAATTACAAACTGATCTTCATTGCCTTTTGTAATATACAAAGGTAATTTTCTTCTTCGGATATGAAAAACAAATCCCGAGCTATGTTACAGTAAATCCACCAGGGCTAGGATAACTGCCAGGAGTTGCCATTTGCCATCCTCACTGGATAAATCATTCTCTCTAGAAAGCCAGAAGTTGGGTAGTAATTCAAATATTGCCAATATATGTAACTATATTATTGCTAACATCATCAACAGAGTATGTTTGCTATATGGCAGTATGTAATGCAAAAGCATTCACTTAACAAGCAAGAAAAATACTTGTTTTGGATGGCTACACAAGTACTCTTAGTGTTATAAGACCAATCAAGGCTTTCAAATAGATACGCCTTCTAGAACTTCCAGTCCCTTACCATAGTTTTAATACAGGATATTCACTTAGTTATGTTTCTTTATATAGGAGTCAAAAAAAAATCTAACATTGTGTCTGTACTAAATACATCTAATTTTTCTCCACAGAATCTCACAAATTTATCCCCCCACATGTTTATTCTTTTTCAGACTCCAAGTTTCATGGATCCAATTCACACCCAGTCATTTAGATGTCTGGGTTAGATTAATTCTCAATTAAAGGATATTTCCAGTAGACTGATGTCATGGGTTTGATTCTCCAAAGTCAGTCAGTACTGCTTGATTTGAGGCTAATAGACTGGTCTTATAATCGTGGCCATCCATTTCACAAATGGTGACAGTGACAAAGTGACTAAGAAAAAGGGTATTGACAAATCAAACCTAGCTTTTCCCAACTTACTGAAAACAAAAAGTAGCACAACACCTTGACCATGGCAATCATTCATTCATTCAACAAACACTGAGACCTAGCATGTACCAAGCACTCTTAGAAGTTCTAGAAATACACAAGTAAATATAACAATGTCACTGCCTTCATGGAGCTCTTATTTTGGAATTGGCTCTAAATGTTGTAGATCAGATTGTCAGACTCCTTAACTCCTACCCCAAGGCAAGAATTCTCTAACTGCTCAATTAATTCTTAGTGGATTTTTCAAATACCTCAGCAGCATCCAAAAGAGATATGATGAGGGTCCCCATACCCCCTCCTCTCCATTCTCCAGCATCCAAACATCTAAAAACTACCTATTTCAAGCAGGAGAACAACTTCATTTTAAGTTCAACATATCAGAGTTCGGCATAAGATTTCATTTGCCAATTAGATTCCATTTGAAGGGGAAAAAAAACAAAGGACATCGATAGGGGGAAAAAGCAAAGACCCCAATGACTAAGATATCCTAATGGCCCTCCAAAGAATCAGATGTCACTCAGGCCACAGAGTCTCACTGCTTTCTGAGCTGCAGAGCATCCTGGAGGATGTAGCCCTGTGTCTGCACAGACAATAGGAACTTCTAAAAACTAGAGACTCACTGACTCCAACACATGTCAGCGTAGCGCCCAGCACCTAGTGCATTCATAAAGTTGACCCACTTTGACCCACACAAAACAGCTCCCTGAATTCTAATTCTACTCATTTCTATAGTGTAGAGAAGTTTGTCACTGCTATCATTATTCATTTTGCTTCCACACTAAACATCTTTCCTTTTTTTTATCATGTTGTTTTTTTCCATCATGATAAGCATACTCTTTAATCCCCATCCCCTCCACACTGACCATCTCTTCTGCACTGCTTCAACTCATATCACCCTCATCTCTTTTTCCAACCACTAACATGAATAGATTCATGAAGATGCAATCTGATAGCACACGTCTCATCCTTCTCCAGGTATCTCTGATGCTGTGCTCAACACTTATGGAGGAACAACCCGGGATGCACCTTCCTACCCCTTGCTACTTCAGACAGGTTTTGAGATACTCATTAAGATTTTCAAAAGGTCCCAAAAAAACAGCTGTCCTGTATCCTTAGCAAAGTTGGTTACACATCCTTGTATTAACAGTCCATCTTCCCCTGTTCTGCTACCCCGATTCCTCATACCTGCTCTCTGGGACCACATTCTTAAATTAACAATGTGCAAATAAGCCTTTGACTTTGGCTTTGATTTGGGGGAAGGGTAGCTTCTCTGTTGTCTTAGAAGGCAGCATGAAAAGTGACGTCAGCAAGATGGCATTCTAGGAGGTCTTGATGCTTCCCTACCCCCACCCCCACTGCAAAAACAATGATTAAACAACTACCAACCAGTGAAAATAGCTATGAGAGAACTCTGGAGTAGGAAGAAGAGGCAGCAACAACTGGATATGAAAAAGCCTAGGAAGCATTTTACCTGCGTCACCCCATCTCCTAGTCTAACACATATCTTCTCCCCTCCATGGGGGATAAAGAAAGTGAGACCCCAAAAAGACTCCACCACCATGGGCCCAAGCAGCCCTCACCATGGCTCTGGACACCCACAGTCTTGGCCACCTAGGAACCCAGCAGTGTTTGCTGACATTGACATCACTGACAGAGCTATGTGGATTCTACCCGGCTGCGCCACTCCCCCAAAGCCAGAGATGACGCACTTCACCCAGCTGGTGCCCTTGCACCCACCTGCAGGACAAGGTGTTTCCCTACTGAAGCCCTTCCCTTAAGGCAAAAAGAGGTGACTGCTCCTTAAATGCACACAGTATAGAAGTTCTTCAAAAAATTAAAAATAGAAAGGTGATATGATCCAGCATCCCACTTGTGGGTATTTATCCAAAGGTACCAAAATCAGGATATTGAAAAGATAACTGCATCCCCATATTCATTATAACATTATTCACAATCAATGACTTATGGAAACAACCTAAATGTCCATCAATGGATGAACAGATAAAGAAAATTTGGTATAGACATACAATGGAGTATCATTCAGCTTTTAAAATGAAGGAAATCTGCCATTTGTTACAATATGGATGAACCTCGAGGCATTATGCTAAGTGAAATAAGCCAGACTCAGAATGACAATACTGCATAATCTCACTCATATGTGGAATCTAAAAAAGCCAAATTTATAGAAGCAGAGAGCAGACTGACCGTTACCAGGGGCTGATGGGAAGGAGAAATGGGGAGATGTTGGTCAAAGGGTACAAACTTTCAGTTATAAGATGAGGAAGTTCTTAGGGTCTAATGTACAGCATGGTGACTATAATTAACAATACTGTACTCTATACTGAACCTTGCTAACAGGGTAGATCTCCAGTGATCTCATCACACACCCAAAAAAGATGTAACTGAGATGATGAATATGGTTAATTAGCTTGATTGTGATGATTATTTCACAATGTATACATATATAAATTATGAAGTTGTTCCCCATAAATATATACAATTTTTAATTGCCAATTATACCTCAATAAAGCTGGAAAGAAAAAAAAAAAAAAGGATAATGTAGAGAATATAAGCAGCACTGTGCAGACCCGGGTTTCAACCTTAGTTTACAACTGCTTAGCTGCAGGACTTTGCACAAGGCTCATAATCTAGGCACCTTTTAAGAAGTATGAGGAATAGAGGTGCCTGGGTGGCTCAGTTGGTTAAGTGTCTGACTCTTGATTTCAGTTCCAGACCCTCAGGTCATGAACTCAGGGTCATGAGATTGAGCCCCAAGTCGGGCTCCTTGTTCAGCAGGGAGCCTACTTGAGATTCTCTCTCTCTCCCTCTTCCCCTTCCCACTGCTCACAAAGTCTCTCTCCCTCTTAAAAAAAAAAAAAAAAAGTATGAAAAATAAATAAGGTAATATAGTTGTTAGCTTCCAGACACCCAGACTCCCCTCCCAACCCACGGCCATTTTCAGCACCTTGTAGACTCCCAGAAGATAAGAGAGTAGTAATTCAATAAAGGAGAAATCAAAATATACAGAATATTCTCCTATAAACGGTGTTTCCTTTTTTTCCCCCAGAAGTTTACTTATTTTGGAGGCTTTTCCCCTTTAGAATTAGATATTCTAATATCTAATACCTTTCAGAAAATGTTAGTTCCAAGTAGTTACTATTTTAAGATTCTTTCAGATTCTGCAATGCGGGTCCTTTTAATTTTTCAATGAAATTACCGGGGCTTGGTAGTAACTCTTTCAAGAAGACAAGTAAAGCAAGAAGTGAATAGAAAGAAGTCAGCAGGAAAATAGAAGGGTTGCTGAGAGTCACCGACATCCCAGCTGCTACTAGGTTGCTGGTGAATTCTGGTGAATTCAATCAATAAAGTTCTAAGAATGTGCCTTCTCTGATCCTACCAAAGCACACTTCACTGGCTTCCTATTCTTAACCAGATCATAAGTAGCTCTTAGCACACTGAAATTTCATTGTTTATTTCCTTGTCTATATCATTCATTAGAAAACTCTGTAAAACATAGGAACCTTCTGCCCGGGATCGGGGGAGAGGGGCATTCAGATATCCAATATTTTGCATATACTTTCAGGAAGTTCATTTTCCTAGATTAAGAATCTCTGTATTTAAAAAAATAAAAAAGAATCTCTATATTTGACTCTGAGCATCTTGACAGAAGTGTTCAAATCATGTTAAACTCCCTGTCTCCAATGCCCAATTCCTAATACATAGAATCTATTCAGAAGTATTACTAGGAAAATTAATGAAGAAATGTTTTTCAACTTGGGAAAAGAACTGAATAAATCATACAGGGGCTAAGGTTTGGCAGAGCAGGAATCATGAATAAACAAAGGGATGATGAGGTGTCAAGATGAAATGGTTTAATATGATTTCACTTATATGTGGAATTTAAGAAACAAAACAGATGAACATATGGGAGGGAGAGGGAAAAAAAGAAAAAAAAAAGAGAGAGGAAACGAACCATAAGAGACTCTTAACAATAGAGAACAAACTGATGGTTGATGGAGGGAGGTAAATGGGGGATGAGTTAGATAGGTGATGGGCATTAAGGAGGGCATTTGTTAGGATGAGCACTGGGGGTTGTAGAATAATCACTGAATTCTACTCCTGAAGCCAATATTGCACTGTATGATAACTAACTAGAATTTAAATAAAAATTTGAAAAGAAAAAAAAGACAAAATCATTTAGGTTGTGTGAAAAGGAAGGCAAAGAAGATTGATGGTCTGAGAAGATTATAAGCATGCTCCGTATACAAGGAAGAGAATGGAAAAAGAAACGGGAATCTTGTAGTCAAAGAAAGCAATCTAACAGTGAAGATATTTTGAATTATTGTCACATGACTCTCAGCAAGAGAAATAAATTCTTCGCATAGTGACAAACAGAAATATAGACTGGAAAAACTATTAAAGACACAATTTATAATGAGTAGAAAAGCAGATCTCATTTAACCTATAAAGGAGAGATTTGAGATTAAAAAAAAAAACGGGAAGCAGATTAAAATTTTACCATGCTATGATGATGATTTGTCAAGTTGTCCCTACTGAGGTTCAATCTTAATTGTTTTCTGCAGCCTAGAAAGCTGCTACCAGGAAAATAATTGTGTGGTGGATTTTGTTCTTGTGAAATAATTATTTAGCTCTCCAAAACATGGGAAGCCAAGAAAACACTGGATATAACCATCCATCCACCCATCCACCCACCCATCCATCCATCTACCCATCCTCTCATTCATTGAATAAGTGCTGTTTACCAATAGATCCCAGAGACTAGTTCATAGAATTTGCTTGATGAATCAAACACTTATGAACTGAGCACTGTGCTGATGGTAAGTTTACAAAGATGAACAAGACACCATCACAGCATTGAAGAGCTCACAATTTAGGAGAGAGTTGGAAATGTAAAGGAATAGCTATAATGCATTCTGAAGATGGATATGTAGCTGGGGGTATATAACTCTACCTTTTTAAAAACTACTTTAAGATTATGTAAATTCAGATTAATTGGGAGCAGATGTGGAGAGAGATTAGCAAGAATTGTAGGCATTTGTAAACAACATATTAACCAAGTTAGATCAAGTTTTAAAAGTCATTTTTACACTTCTGTGCAGTTGAAAGACTCTTTATCATAAAACTGATCATCTTAACCATCAGGACTTAACTCTGGCTTTTTCCATTGGGACTGAGCAGGTTACGAAGACTTCATTTCTGAGCAAGACATGCTGTGATGTGTCTTGAGTCAGCACTGCAAATGCTAGTCAAGGTTTCATATCAACAGTCCTCCTCACCCAGCATCTGTGGGTGACTGAGAATAAGCCTTTAAACAACTTGCAAGGAATCATTTTTAAAAAGAAAAACAGTAAAAGGAAAAAAAAGAATAAAAATTAAATAAATTTATGACCTTGGTTTTCCAACTTTTATCTGTGCACTTCTTGCTCAAATCATGTACCCTGGGTCCCTCTGTACAAAGGGGAATGTTTCTCTCTTCTGTATGACTAGGATGCCTGCATTTCTCTCTACTCCCGGCCCCAGTAGGATGTCAGCTTGTGATCAACAAAGAGAATAGATCATGGAGAAATGGGCTATCCTTCCACATGGCATGTTTCCCCATGACTGCCTTTTTCCTGGTCTGGAAGAAGAGTTTCCATGACAACCAAGTAGCTAACATTCACTCCCCACCAGATGACTTGCTTGCCTCCCAAGTGATCAGCTGGATATTGTGTTAAAATTATTTTACAGAGACTGGCTAATCTGCAGGGATTATTTGTCTTTTTATTTTTGAGAAACTGGCTCCTTGGTGAAACTTTTTAAGTGGACCTAACTTCCTTTTCTGATGCTTTAAGAGCATAATCACAACCTAACAGAACAAGCTTAAGCCAACATTACACAGTCACCTCCTGGGACATAAAATATGAATGTGAACCATCCTTCCCCATGAAGGGCACGTAAGTGCTTTGAGCAAGAACTAAGCTTTATTTTTCTTTCCCTCCTCATGTGCCTAACACATGGTCTAGCAGGTGGTATACATAAAATAAATGTTGAACATCCCAACACCCGAGCTTCTCCAAACAGAGTATTTATGTTTAGGTTGATGGGCTGAGGCAGAATCAACCTCCTAGTAATGTAATAATCTTACTTTTTTAAATGTCTGTCTATAAAAAGAGTGAGAAATTTGCAGTAGAACATTAGCACATAACAATTGTTAAACCTGTGCATGTAAGGAAGACTGGAAGGAAATATACGAAAATATTTACAATTATGTTTTATAGGTGGAAATATGAGAGTATGTCTTCTGATTTTTCTCAATTTAATTTTTTTTCTTTTTTGTTAACTAAACAAAGTTTTTTGTTGAGTATCGTCTTGGTCCTTTCAGGCTGCTATAACAAGATACCATAGACTGGGTGGTTTATTTTTTGTTTTTCTGACTTGGTAGTTTATCAACAAGAAACATTTATTTCTCATAGTTCTGGAAGCTGGGAAGTCCAAGATCACTGCACCAGCACGGTCACATTTTGGGCCCTACTCCTGGCTCATACCTT
The DNA here is from genome assembly GCF_003265705.2 of Callorhinus ursinus. Classification (NCBI taxonomy): domain Eukaryota; kingdom Metazoa; phylum Chordata; class Mammalia; order Carnivora; family Otariidae; genus Callorhinus; species Callorhinus ursinus. The sequence continues at coordinate 13,773,574 of NW_027397099.1, forward strand.
CTTGCTGGGTCCTCACATGGTCGGAGGTGTGAGGGATCTCTGGGAGGTCTCTTCTGTAAGAACATTAATCATATTCAAGAGGGCTCCTCTCTGATGACCTAAGCACCTCCCCAGGTCCTACCTTATAATACCATCACATCAGGCATTGGGATGTCACCATATGAATTTTGGAAAGACACAAACATTCAGATCACATAGCAAGAATCTACAATGTTCAAGGCACTGTACTACCCTCCCCCAGGATAAGAAAGATTACCACATCTCTCATATTCAGAGCCATAAAGACACCGAACTCGATGCTAAAGGAAAGGAGGTTTGTACACATCTGTATTTTATCGTTATCTGTGTGCCTATGATGTGGAAAGTGGAGTCAGGGAAGGGGATGGAAGACAGGAAAATCAGTGAAGAGTATGCTGAAGTGTTTTTGGTAGGAGGGGATGTTAGCCTGAACCAAACTGGGATAGAATGAGTGAAGAGCAAAGAAAAATCGAGACATTTTGGAGGCAGAACTGGTAACAACTTGGAGATTCACTGAATGGGGGGTTAACAGAAAGAAAGGGATCAAGGGAAACCTCAAATTTCTGACTTAAAGAAATGGGCAGAGAAGGCAAAATACGACAGAGCAGGATGCTTTAATGATTTCTAGATAAGGTGAATCTGTTTGTGGGACACCCAAATAGATATATAAAGGTAGCAGTTCAGTGCGGGGCTAGGACAGTGTGTGCGTGGACCCATGAGTAATACAGAAAAGCTTAGGGTACTGGCCCGGCTGTAACCAGAATTTGTAACAGTCTTTCAGATCTCAACGGTACAATATTATTCAGCAGTTATGAGATAGCATGGCGTATTTAGAGAGAACAAAGCTTTGAAGTCAGGCACACCTCAGCTTTGATCTCCGCTCCCTGCTTTCTTGCTACAAAGACCTGGGCAGGTTCTGTATCTGAGTCTCTCTCTCTCCCCATGAGAAATGGGACTGTTCATCACACTCTACAAGGCTGTCATAAAGGTTACAGGAGATGATGCACGTAAAGGCATTTGACACAGAGCAGGTCTTCAGTGAGTCTTTAGTTCCCCAACCCAAATAGCTTCTACTGATCTTTGCAGTGTCCCTCCCCTGCCTCCCAGTGCCTCCTGACTCCAGTTTTAAACTCCAACGGTTAACAGAAAGCATGGTTTCAATTACCTCATAAAGATAAGATCCTGCCCCCACCCTCCCTTTCTTTGTATGGTCTGGCCCTGCAGGTGTTTGGAAGCCTCCCCTGGCCTTGTCTACATCTAATTTACTTCCTTTCAGTTCAATGTTATCACAAGTCATGAATTATTCTCACTTCATGTTTACTGCAAACAGATAACCATTATCTCCAATGGGCCTGCTTGGTTTTATCTTAGTGGCTTCACATTCCGCAACTTTTTAATTATTTCATTTTATTTCTCCACATTAGGTTGTTTCTCTTCTGCATTTACACTTGGATTAAGAGAGGAAAACAAATTTGTAATTTAATATGCCTTTTCAAACATATTACTGCTAGAAACAAGCTGAGGCCGTAAAGTGTGTTCTGATTGTAAAGTTCAATGACCACATCAAGATTCTTTGGCTGGTAAAAGAGAAGTCTTTCAGATTCTCCTTTACAGGGAGCTGAGTCCATTTCAGCAAGGGATCGCAGTCAAGTGAAGCCAGGCTTGGTTGGTTCCAGAAGACAGGGCTCCTTCATTTGAGGATTTACACAGGGGAGCGGGAGTACATGGGATCAAAGAGTTGGTATCAGGCCATATCCAAAAAGGAGAATAATGGCCAAACTAGAGAAGAGAAAGCAGTTGCATAGGATAAGGGGGGGGGGGGGGGAACCAATACTCTGAAATTAGGTAAACCTAAGAATACAGGGAGAGGGTTCAAGTCTGAAACTATGAACCTGGGGCAGGGATATTTAAGCTTTCAGGCATGATGGTCAAATATCTGCAAATAATACAATTCAAACTACAATAGGTAAGGACAGACGCTTTTGTCCTCACCCTGAGGGGGGCTCTTTGATTCCCATCCAAGACAATTATACTAGAGCCTATAAAAGATCCTGCATTCTGTCCCTACCCACCTCGTGCATCCCTTTACTCTCTCATCTCAACCCTCCACCTATGTGTCCACTTCTCATCCCACACAACACACACCCAAACAATTCAGTTTCTCCTTTCTCTGCTCTTGATCGCCCCACCTGACTACGCGTTCCATCTACGCTCTCCTGGGTTGCATAGCCCATGTATCTCTGCCAATTAAGAGGTCTGAAAGAAAATACACAGATCAAAACAACAAACTCCTCATTTTCCTTGTTAGCCACATCAATCAGCCCTGATCAATGGAACTGAGGAGAAAGACAACCCATGTTTTGGAAGCACCAGCTGAGTGCCCGGCACTGAAATACTTTACATGCCTTACCCCACTGAATCCTCCTGATGTTCCAATTTTACATTTGGGGGAATTAAAATTCCCTTGGGTGAAAAAGCGGGCAGATGGAAGAAAGACCTAGAACTTAGACACTGGCCATTCTGAGTCCAAATTCCATTTTTGACAAATCCTCATTTATCCATCCCACTTTGATGGTGCAATATTAATCATTTCTCCACAGTAAACTGCCGGCCCTCCGTAATCAGCTATTTCTCCCCTTGTGTCAATGTCTTCCCAGTCTAGCAGAAATACAACATGAACTCGGGAATCACATTAGAGAGCAAAGAGCTCCCAAGTCCTTTATTCGCAACTCCAGGTCTCTGGTATGATTTGCATCTCTCATACCTACACTGAAATATAATGTATTTTGTGATGTTAATACTGGAGTGGCATTTAGAGACCCAAAACCTGACACTCAGCTTTAAAATCCTATCACGAGATAAATATCCCTCTTCTGTGCCAGAAGGAAAAAAACTCAAAATGAAAAAGCAATACATTTAATAACTATCCAAATGAACAGGAATGAGAGGCACTGTGCTGGCTGGTTTGATGCCAAGTCACCTCTGCCCTGTCTGAGGCTGATCTACCACTTCTGTCCTCGGCTGCTTATTCAGTCCACAGGCTTCACTTCCTGCTTGATATGCATCCCAGGAGCTGCCCGTGCCAGACATCCTGAAATAAATTAGCAAATGGACTCCGGGCAAACTTCTCATTCTCATTATGAATTCTGAGAAGTATAAAGAACTTCCCGTGGACCACAGCATAGTCCTTTCAGGTATGCCGAGAAAAGGTCAGTTTTCCTCTTCTGGAGGATGTATCTCCAAGAGCAGTAGTAAGACCTCTTGTGTTTACAACTCCTTTTGCAACATGGTTCAGAGAAAAGATCATGGGCTTTGGAGTAAGGGAGACTGAGTTCAACTCTGAGCTTTGCTACTATCTGCAACCTGATGCAACGTGCACTAATTTCACTGACCCTTGGGATCTTCCCATATAAGGTAGATGAGCAATTACAGTAGAAAGAGAGCATTGCAGTAATTTTGCAACTAGATAATGTCTAAAGATACCTTCATGGTACTGGGCATATAGTCCACTTATGAGAACCGTGAGCCCCTCTGACCTTTGAAAAGAGGCAGCACCTTCATCTTCCCAACAATTTTATGGAATAGAAAAAAAGGATGCAACATGTTGCATATGTTGATGAAATTGATGTATGAAGAGGTAAAATAATATGCTAACTGCCCTTCAGAAAATGGAGGAAAAAATTCTAGTCTTGCCCGGTCAACCTAAAGAGTCTCCCCAATGACAGAATTTTTTTTCCTACTAATCTGACTTCAGAAGCAATTAATGGTGCGATTACTGGGGTAGGAATCAGCTGCACACCTTCCCTAGCTCCCAAGGGAGTTAGACAGCTATAAAGCTGAGCCATATTCTTTGTTTACCCAGAATACAGGACCACTGGGGGACAATGCAAGGATCCTTCCCCACAGGGCGGGGGAAGAGGGGAAAGAGCCCTGACAGAGGAGTGAGAAGGCTTCCATTCTATATTGCTGCCCCTGCCCTTAACTCACCAACTCACAGAGTTTTCCGTCTTCTCTCTTCTTCTGCTTCTCTAATTTGCATCTGAAAAGGACAGCATGGGGTCAGTTCAGCTGGTCTCTGCATCATAATCATCTGGTGAACATTTGTCCTAATTAACAGACTTTAATGTTTAGAGTAGTTTGGGGTTCACAGCAATACTAAGGGAAAATACAGAGTTTCCCACATGCCCCCTCCAGGTACACACATGCAGCCTCCCCCACACCCACAACCAGCACCAGGGTGGTACATTTGTTACCAATGATGAACCAACAGTGACACAGTTTTGTCAACCCAAGTCCATAGTTTATATCAGAGTTCACTCGTGGTGTTGCACATTCTGTGGGTTTGGACAATGTATAATGGCATGTATCCACCATTATAATATCATATAGAACAGTTTCACTGCCCTAAAAATCCTCTGTGCTCTGCCTATTCATCCCTCCCCAAACCTCCACCCCGGTCAACCACTAATCTTTTTTGCTGTCTCCATTAATTTGCCTATTCCAGAATGTCATAGAATTGGAACCATATAGTATATAGCCTTTTCAGATTGGCTTCTTTCACTTACTAACATGCACTTAAGTTTCTTCCATGTCTTTTCACGGTTTAATAGCTTCTTTTTGCCCTGAATCTATTATATGAATGTGCCTGCATGGTGCACATTTTTTAAACAGAAAGCCCAGTTGAGATTTACTGCGTCAGAGTTTTTACATGCATTTTAACCAGGTCCTTGAGGTGATTCTGATACACATCTGAGCTAGATGATTGCAAAGATTTCTCCCGGATTGAAAAAGTATATGCATTAATGCTCCCTAGATTTAAGTTGATTATTTTCCTTTGAGGGAAAGTATTTCTTTCCTCTAAGATGGGCATGTTTGTGCTTCATCCCACATCCTCCACTCAGCCGATGAATCCCAGCCTGGGGAGAAAATGAGAGACTGTGGGCAGAGTGACTCCTCCCACCTGCTAGAGTTAAGTTTTGCTTTCAGTTCTTGATCAATGGTAAGGGAGGAAGGAGAGAAAGGTGTCAAGACAGAGTGGTGGAGAACAGAAAAAGTACTAAGCTATCTGATATCCTAATTTTTGCCACATGACAAGCACTCTAGAGAAACTGTCTCTTTTAGCTTTCTTTCTTTTTTTTTTAAGATTTTATTCATTCATTTGACAGAGAGAGAGACGAGAGAGGGAACACAAGCAGGGGGAGTGGGAGAAGAAGCCGCAGGCTTCCTGTGGAGCAGAGAGTCCGATGGAGGGCTCGATCCCAGGACCCTGGGATCATGACCTGAGCTGAAGGCAGACACTTAACGACTGAGCCACCCAGGCATCCCTCTTTAGCTTTATTCCTATAGGAGGTAATATGTACCCATTTATAAGGAAACCAAGATCAGAGACTTTAGGTCACATTTGCATTGACAGATGAAGATTCAATCTAATGTCTGCCTGTATTCCTGTATTATTATTTTACCCATTTCAATCTAGACTGTAAGATTTTTGAGGACAAGGACCACATGTGTCCATTTTAACGTAAGCACTTGACAGACACAAGGTACATAAGATTTATGAAATATGGCCTAAATGAATAACTGTTCAGAAGGAGTATACAGCTCCTCCTTGAATAGATTAACTATAGTAGAAAGTAGAGTGAATTTAGTTAATATTCCTGGTATTTTATGTGACTCAATTTTTGACATTTTTTGATAGCACAGGCCTCAGACAGAGACAACTCTTAAAGCTGTAGATGATTCAGTAAAGCCTGTTAAACCGCAAATTCATAATCACACTAGGCCATGGTGGCTCATTTCCTTAGCTCAACTTGACACACCTTTTGATCAAGGAGAGCCAGGCTAATAGTGCCTGCAATTTATCATGCTTCTTGAAGAACCACGGATTCCGTTCTACTATGCCTCAAACACATTTATAGCTTCTTTAGACTAAGCATCAATTCCCTCAACATTAAAAAACAGCCAACAATGAATAAGGAAGAGGCTTTGCTCCTAACTACATGGAGTGTGTTTCTTTATAAATCCTCTCCGAGGGCTCCTAATGACATATAACTCATATCGTAGTCATAGAATGAGCCACATTTGCCCCTGGGCCTTCTCAGTCTGGTAACACATTAGACATTTGGGATGCACTTTAATTCTCTCATACCATTCACTGCCTTGTAATTCCAAAGAGCTAGTAGCTCAGTGAGAATGAGGTCAAGGTCCCAGACTTGATTTCTCCCGGCACAAATGATTATTCGTCTCTTGTTTAGACATATAAATATCACTGAATCTTGCCAGTTCTATTTTTTCTTCATGGACAAGTTCTAATAGAGAAAAGAGGGTCATTTCATCCTCTGGGTCTCAATGTCCTACTCTATAAAGTGAGAATATTAATAATAAATCCTTATTACCTGTCTTGTAATGTATAAGGAAGTATCTAAGAAAATAATTTATATGAATGTACTTATTAAACATTATAGAAAGAAAAGGAGGAGGAAGGAGAGAGGGAGGAAGGGAAAGAGAGAGGGAGAGGGGGGACAGTAAGGAGAAGTTTTGGTAAGATGGTATTAATAGACTATCATAGTGGCCTTTTATTATTTTTCCCTACCCAAGGTCCATCTTCCATTCGCATTATAATAGTAACCTACTATTTATCTCCAAAACTCACATCCTCCCACTTTGTGTGTATACGGTTTGATACATCTCCTAGATCTAGGTCTGGACCTATGTCACAGGTCACACCAATCAATGTAGTTCCATTTCTTGGCCATGGCGATTATTTCAGAATTGGCACAGACCTGTGTAAATCCAAAGTCAGTCTCAGAGCCTTTCCACAACAGTTGGCCAAGGGGCCTTCTCCACGGACTTGGAAAGTGAAAAAGTGAGTCCACAGTGTCTTGGAACCATCGTGAGTTGAGAGCCTGCCTGAAAATGAAACCCAACAGAACTGTAGCATCTAGGGATATAGAGAACTCGCCTGTGATGATACTGTTTAAGCTCCTAGATCTAGCTGTGCCTGAAGCTAATATTTTAAATTGTCAACCTATAAATTTCCTTCTTATTTGAAGCCAGTTTAGAGTTTGGTTTCAGTCACCAAGACTGGAAGTGTCCTGCTTGGCATGAGGACAGAAAGTAGGAAAAAGGTTCCAGCACCTCCGACCGGCTACCACACATTTGCCAGCCTATGCATGGAAAGAGAAAGGACAGAAGCAGCACACGGAACTCACTGAAATCTTGACTCTATTAACCACTGGTATTGTAACTAGGGCTGAGCACATTACTTAATTTCTCTGAGCTTTATCTCTGCAGCAAAATGGAGAGACAGTGAAGACCCCATGGGATTACCCAGAGGATTAAATGAAATGAAATATGTTAAAAGTGTGGCACATTGTGTGTGCTCCACACACTGTCTCCTACCTTCCTGATTACCTCTTGGAAACCCAGAGAGGAGAGGAAATTGGACAAGTTCTCAGTGATTGTGCCCTTGAGGCTGTCAGCCCGCATGCCGAGTTCCAGGTTCAGTTTTCCATTTGCTTGAGTTCCAGCGCAGTGTGACTAACCAGATAACTATCTCCAACCAGCTGGAGTTATTGTTTCATTCTCCATAAAACCCAGAATCCTTTCATCAGCATAAATATTTTTTTTTAAACAAAGAAGTGGGGGAGGGGGAGGTTGTGCAGCAGAGAGAATATCTCAGGCAGTTGGAAGCACAGCAAGAGGGAAAAAAGAAATCCTTCATCTGGAGAGCTTTGTACAGGCAGGCATCTGTGAACAGAAGGCACTTATTTGGTCTTTTTTAAAAAACTTAGCCAGAGAACAAACAAGGAAACCCTGAGCAATGCAGGAAACACACTAAAAAAAAAGAAAAAAGGCAATGAGGAACCTGCATATATTAAAATAGAAACCAGGTGAGCGCTGTGCATTGTGTAAGACTGATGAATCACAGACCTGTACCCCTGAAACAAATAATACATTATATGTTAATAAAAAAAAAACAGAAATCAAACTCAAAGATGATAGCTCCTAATTTCTATACTGCTTGTGTGTTGCCAAGCTCTCTGTGTGTTTGTTCTGCAACCCTCAACATCCCAGGATATGGGTGTTCCATTTCATCCTTTTACCAATGAGGCTGGAAAGGGTCAGAGAAGGCTCAGCAAAGTTAGGCAAGCCCACTGTGTCCCCTCCCCATTACTGCCTTCTTATCGCAAGCCTTGTCCTCCTCACCTCAGAGCTGGTGTCTATGTAGCAACCCGATAATCTATGTCCCAAAGACCATCTAGAATGGTCTTACCAAAAACACACAATAACAAATCAGATCATCCCTGCTTAACACGACCCAATAGCTCTGGACAATATGTTGGCAGCTTCTTTAAAACTACACACGCAACTACCAGATGACCCAGCAATTGTTCTCTTTGGACTTTATCCAAAAGCAATGAAAACTTACGTTCGCACATATACCTGTCAACAAGCGTTCATAGCAGCTTTATTCAGAATAGGCAAAAACCAGAAACAACTCAGTGGGTGACAATTATAGAAATTGTGGTACATCCATACCAGGTAATATTACTCAGCAATGAGTAGAAACAAACCATTAACACATGCATAGTGATACATATTGATGTTGAAAGAAAGCCAATCCCAGAAGGTCATATACTATTAATTCCATACATATGACATTTTTTAAATGACAGACTTATAGAAATGGAGAAGAGATGAATGGTTGCCAAGGGTTAGGGCTGGGTATGGAGGTGGCAGGGACACAGATGTGACCATGAAACTGTTCTGTATCTTGACCATGGCAATGGATACATGACTCTACACAAGTGATAAAACCACACAGAGGTAGGAGCATCTGGGTGGCTCAGTCAGTAAAGTGTCTGCCTTCAGCTCAGGTCATGATCTTGGGGTCCTGGGATCAAGCCCCACATTGGGCTCCCTGCTCAGTGGGGAGTCTACTTCTCCCTCTCCCTCTGACCCTCCCCCTGCTTATGCCCTCAATTGCTCTCTCTCTAATAAATTAAAAAATCTTAAAAAAAAAAAGACACACAGAGCTAAATGTGCTTGCAAATGCGTGCATGCACACACACAAATAAAACTGAACACATCAGAATAAGATCAGTGGATTATATCTATGTCAATATGCTAGTTGTGAAACTGCATTACAATGTTGCAGATATGAACACCAAGGGAAGCTAAGTATAGGGTACACAAGAGCTATTGGCATTATTTCTTACCACTGCATGTGAATTTACAATTATCTCAAAATAAAAGTTTTGATTTTTTTTAATCACCCAATGTATTCTCATCACATTAAGAATAACACTGTACACCTGGGTTGTGAGGTCAGTTTAGCCTGGGACTCTTGGTTTCGTTCAGACCCTGATCTCAGGATCCTAAGATCCAGTGCCCCAAGTAGGACTCCACACTCTGGGGAATCTGCTTGGGATTCTGTCTCCCTTTCCCTCTGCCCCTCCTACTCATGCACTCTCTCTCTCTCAAATGAATAAATAAATCTTTTTTAAAAAGAAGAAGAACATTGCAGTGGTGCCTGGATGACTCAGTTAGTTGGTCTCAGTCTCAGGGTTGTGAGTTCTGCCAGTATTGAGCTCCACGTGGGGCACGGAACTTACTTAAAAAATAAATAAATAATCTCTTCAACAAATGGTGTTGGGAAAATTGGACAGCCACATGCAGAAGAATGAAACTGGACCATTTCCTTACACCACACACAAAAATAGACTCCAAATGGTTGAAAGACCTAAACCTGAGACAGGAGTCCATCAAAATCCTAAAGGAGAACACAGGCCAGCAACCTCTTCGACCTCAGCCACAGCAACTTCTTCCTAGAAATATCGCCAAAGGCAAGGGAAGCCAGGGCAAAAATGAACTATTGGGACTTCAGCAAGATAAGATGCTTTTGCACAGCAAAAGAAACAGTCCACAAAACCAAAAGACAACCGACAGAATGGGAGAAGATGTTTGCAAATGACATATCAGATAAAGGGCTAGTATCCAAAATCTATAAAGAACTTATCAAACTCAACACCCAAAGAACAAATAATCCAATCAAGAAATGGGCAGAAGACATGAACAGACATGTTTCCTAAGACATCCAAATGGCCAACAGACACATGAAAAAGTGCTCAACGTTGCTCCGCATCAGGGAAATCCAAATCAAAACCTCAACGAGATACCACCTCACACCCGTCAGAATGGCTAAAATTAACAAGTCAGGAAACGACAGATGTTGGCGGGGATGTGGAGAAAGGGGAACCCTCCTACACTGTTGGTGGGAATGCAAGCTGGTGCAACCACTCTGGAAAACAGTATGGAGGTTCCTCAAACAGTTGAAAATAGAGCTACCATACGATCCAGCAATTGCACTACTGGGTATTTACCCCAAAGATACAAATGTAGGGATCGAAAGGGGTACGTGCACCCCGATGTTTATAGCAGCAATGCCCATAATAGCCAAACTGTGAAAAGAGCCAAGATGTGCATCGACAGATGAATGGATAAAGAAGAGGTGGTATATATACACAATGAAATATTATGCAGCCATCAAAAGGAATGAGATCTTGCCATTTGCAACGACATGGATGGAACTGGAGGGTGTTAATGCTGAGTGAAATAAGTCAATCAGAGAAAGACATGTATCATATGACCTCACTGATATGAGGAATTCTTAATCTCAGGAAAGAAACTGAGTCTTGCTGGAGTGGAGGTGAGGTGGGAGGGATGGGGTGGCTGGGTGATAGACATTGGGGAGGGTATGTGCTATGGTGAGCGCTGTGAATTGTGCAAGACTGTTGAATCACAGATCTGTACCTCTGAAACAAATAATGCAATGTATGTTAAGAAAAAAAAAGAAGAAGAAGATAGCAGGAAGGGAAGAATGAAGGGGGTTAAATCGGAGGGGGAGACGAACCATGAGAGACAATGGACTCTGAAAAACAAACTGAGGGTTCTAGAGGGGAGGGGGTTGGGGGGATGGGTTGGCCTGGTGATGGGTATTAAAGAGGGCCTGTTCTGCATGGAGCACTGTGTGTTATGCACAAACAATGAATCATGGAACATTACATCACAAACTAACGATGTAATGTATGGTGATTAACATAACAATAATAAATAAATAAATAAAATAACACTGCAGGCGCATAGTGGGAGCAGAGAGCTGACCCCACAGAAACATGAGCAGCCCCACCACCTCTGCAGCAGACCTAGTTACCATTACACGCAATGGGGAGCCCCAGCTATTCCAATCACCATCCCCTGCAACCAAAGCCAAATCCCAGCACCCACCCTCAGCGCTCCCCACATCCAGCCCCCGCCACCTGCAGCCACTCTGGGAGCAGAGGGCTCATGTGGGTGGCGCCTGACTTGGGGCACAAGAAGGTCTTGGCAAGGATGGTCTGGGAACTGTAAAGAAAGAAACAGACGTGGCTCCATCAACAGGGATGACTCCAGAGAAGACATATTTGTACAGCAGCCCGCCATAAAGAAGAACCCCAGCAAGTAGCTTGGCAGTGTGCAAGACAGAAACTGTGGAGTCTGATGTTGAGAAGAAAGGGTGCGGAAGTGGCAAAAGTCATAGGACCTGGTGGAGTTCAAGGCAGGGCTGTAATTATGCTGCAGTCCAGAACCGCTACAGATGCTACCCACCCCCTCACCCATGTCCCGAGGGCTTTCCATGCAATCCCAGAAGAGGCAGGAGGGGAGAGAATGAGGGATACAAGAGAGAGCTCCCAAAATCCAGGCCCAACTACAAGGCCCCACCGCAGAGCCCCACCTTCTTACCTGCGGAGACCCCAGGGCTACCACCAGTGTTGGAGCCCTCCCCTGAGGGGAGGAAGAATGGGGGGACTGATAACCAGGGTGCAGGAGAGCAAGGCAGACCAGTGAGGCACAATACGTAGGGGGTTGGAGACCACTATGCCACAGAGCCCCCTCCTCGCCAAAGACAACCTGGAGAAGACAATGAAGGAGACGAGAACAATCAAGGAGAAAAGACCCGAGGTCAGCAGCCACCTTGACGTGGGTAGCACTGCAGCTCAACTCCCAGCCCAAATGTCAGAAAACCCTACACCACAAGATGGCAGAGACAAGAGCAGCCGATCCACCAGCTGACAATTGTCTACACCTGCCCACCCTCATCTCTACCATCATCCTGTTTAGTCATCCAACAAGAAGAAATGACCTGGAAATGTCAGCAATAAGAAGTGAACAAAAGATTGCAGCCAGAGACCTTAAGTGCTTGCTTCTTGCCCACTGATCAGACAACCAGAACTACCTGCATTATATATGCAGCATGGTTTTCTATTGTTTTTACCTAAAGACACCTTTTTTGGGTAATGACAATCATGGTTTCATTTTTCTTTTAAATCTTTTTCTTTTTAAATTGTTTTATACCTGGTTGAGATTTTTAAGAACATCACTTTAATTTGTAATAAAAGTTTGCAATTTGATTTCTTAAAAAAAAACTATAATACCTGTTAACAAAGGTCTTAAATAATTGATAGATGATTGACAGATAGATAGATAGATAGATAGATAGATAGATAGATAGATAGATAGGACAGATAGATAGCATTGCATTACTTGCCCTGGCTTACAGAGCTCTACCCAACCTGGGCCCAATTTCATCTCTTACCATGCCCTCACCCTGCTCCTGAAAGCATCCCAAGGGCCTTGGCAAGAGATGTTTCCTCTTGTTGAAATGCTCTTCCTCTAACTTCTGAAAGACTAGTTTCTTGTCACTCAGTTCCCAGCCTGTTTCCTTCTCAGGGAGGCTCTTCCTAACTACACACTCAGAGGCATCCAGCTACCTTGTTACATCACCCTGATTTAATTATCATTGTGGCATCTCTTATTTTTTTGTTTATTTTTTCATGTCATTTACATTTGTTTCCCTCCACTAGAAAGTAAGCTCCTTAGGAGCAGGGATTCTATTTGTTATTTGTTATTTTCTGCTATGCTTCTGTCATCTGAAACAGTATGGCATACATAGTAGGTGCTCAATAAATGTTTATTGAGTGGATATAGATATGCATGCATGATAAGTTGTGGAAAGAGGTCTTGTTTAGTACCTAATCATGTCCCTCTTGGTGTTCCAGGTGCCCTACCTCCAAGGAGTTCAAAGTCCCCATCTAAATATTACACCTTAGTGTTTTAATGAAAGTCTCAAAATCAGTAGGACAGCCCAGACCTGAAGGAGCCAAGAATTCAGAGAACAGACACATTTCAGAGATGGGCAGAAGAATGGGGAAGAACCCAGGAATATAGGTGGTACTGGAAAGGTGGACAGAATGGAAAATCCAGGTCAATTTAGCAAGCACACACTGACCTCCCCAGGTTCCCAGCATGGTGCTATATATATACACTGTAGAGATAAGAGATGAGAAAGTCCTAGTCTCAAGCATATAGGTGGTCCCTGAGACTCTACCTGAAGGGCCCAGAAGGAAGGGGCATCATTTGAGTAACCTGACAGGTAGGATGAACAACCTGAGCAGAATGGCCAGAGCTAAGAGAACTTTAAAATTGTCATCTTATACTGGGATGCCTGGGTGGCTCAGTCGGTTGGGCGTCAGAATCTTGGTTTTGGCTCAGGTGGTGATCTCGGGATAGTGGGATCCACACTCAGGGCAGAGTCTGCTTGGGACTCCCTCTCCCTCTCTCTTTCCCTTCCCCACCCACCCCCCATGCACTCTCTCTCTAATAAACAAATCTTTTTTTTTTTTTTAGAAAGTCATAGTACAGATGATAATCGCTGGGCAAATAACATAGGAACAAACACAGTGACACCTACTCCCCTTCAACAGGAACAGGTCCACTTGTACTTATATCGCTTACTGGGCTTCTCTGATCCACACATGAGCCCACAGTTCCAACAGTCAAAAAGTGTTTGAAGCCACTCTATGCAAGGCAGACCCAGATCTTGGACTAGCTTAACAGTAAAAGGTTTTGAAAACATTCCATCATTTTAAGACAATATTTGCTTTAAACCTTTTCCACTTCTGTCTTTATGAAATACATAAATAGAAGCAATGCACTGACATTCTCATTTTCAAGTCCCCGGTGGATTTCATTGCCAGAGTCACCTGGGGTTATCAAGTTGCTTCCTTCACAACTGCCGGCCAGGCCAGACCCAGAACAGGCTATCATATGCTTTGCACACCCCACTTCAACTGGAACAGATCTGTCTCATCCTTCAGAACAGAACAAAGCCTGGTATTGATTTCTCCATGAACAACAGTGCTTAACTCTTGTGCTTTCAGCCGGAGGGGCCCTGGAAGCTTCAAGTATTTTTCCTGGAAGAGAGTAAGTCATCCCTCTTTCTTTTGGACTGGGATGCTTGCTCCCATGGCTCCTCAGATCTGCAGCAGAAAGCACCATTCATGAGCTGAAAGGCCATACTGCAAAAAAAGCAGTGTGTCGTGTGTTTACCAAGTTGCCACATTCTCACCAGCCACCATGCCTCAGTCTTTACCAGGACTGGCCATTCTGATTCACTAACTGACCAGATCGAATTCAGAAAACAATGGTTGCCTCTAAGATAAGTATAGGGTTCCTTTGGGGGCTGGGTGGGTGGCTCAGTCAGTTAAGCATCTGCCAGGGAGATCATCACAGGTAATGATCTCAGGATCTTGGGATCAAGCCCCATGTTCAGCTCCCTGCTCAGTGGGAAGTCTGCTTCTACCTCTCCTTCTGCACTCCCCCTCACTCATTCTCTCTCTCTCTGTCTCTCTCAAATAAATAAACAAAATCTAAACAAATAAAAAGTAACTATAGTATTCCAAAGGATAACATAGGACATTCCAATCTTTTGTCTGATACAGCCCTCCCGGCAGCCCTATGTAAGAGTGAAGGCAGGGGGGTGCCTGGGTGGCTCAGATGGTTAAGCGTCTGCCTTCGGCTCAGGTCATGATCCCAGGTTCCTGGGATCGAGTCCCGCATCGGGCTCCCTGCTCCTTGGGAGCCTGCTTCTCCCTCTGCTTCTCTCTCTCTCTCTCTCTCTCCCTCTCTCTCTCTCCCTCTGTCTCTCATGAATAAATAAATAAAATCTTAAAAAAAAAAAGAGTGAAGGCAGGGATTTTCATACCTATTTTACAGATGAGAAAATTGATTCAACAAAGCGTTTAGAAAGTTCAGGCAAGATCCTAATTCTTTGAATTCTATTCACATAGAATAGATGATGCTTTGCACATCCCACTTCTTCTCATAAAAACCATCTGCCTATTTTTTCCCCTGAAATGAAGAGTTATTTGAACCAAACCGATCAAAATGATTGTTTCCTTTAATCAGAGCCAACTTTAACCCCTATCTAGTAAAATTTAGGTGAAGAAAGGCTCTGGTCTTGACATACATCTCTATTTCTCAAATCTGCACTTTCCCATAGGACCAGCCAAAACAGTTAGTCCTTCCATGACTCTGTCAATATTGGAAAACATCTATCGGTTTCTCCTGATGCAGAAGTTACAAAAACAGTTTGCTCAAAAACAGTCTCATGTGGTAAAAAGAATAATAATGATGAATAATTTACTTAATGTTTGTTGCCCTGAATTTCCACACCCCCCATGTTATTTATTACAACACAGTGAAGTAAATATTGGGAGCTTATTTTATGAGAAGAATAGATGAAGAAATGGAAGAGACAAAATTAGCAGAGCCACATGAGGTGTCCCACCTACTCAAGGACAGATCTGAATGCCAGCAGCTTTACTGGCCCCTAAAATCTGTTCTCACACCCTCATACCTTGTTTCTCAGGCAGAGAGGTTGGGAAGAAAGTACCTGTCTATGTTCAGCAGAAAGGATACTGTCCAATTTACTCTTCTTTCCACAAATATGTTTTGAGTGTCTAATATATGTCACCTATCAGTCTGCTCACTGGGGCCATAGCAATGAACAAAACAGAGTCCCCACACTCCTAAAGCTGGCATTCCAAACACAAACATTAATGGTTTATGAATGATTGTTACTCCTTGCCTTCTATTCTCCCCACAAAAAAGAAAATAAGATTTCTTTATATACATATCACAAAATGAGAAATTATACCTCTAGTCATAGTCAAATGTGAAGGCAATGGTTCTTGGTCTTTTTATTCCAAGGTGCTATTCAAATACATGAGCCACCACTCTCATTCACTACCGTGACACAGACACAGCAGGCTGGGGTTCTGTACAATCCCCTGCACGTCAGCTATATCTTAATTGCTTTTGCTCTTTCTTAAGACAGCACAGCAGAATGGAAGAAAGTATTCTGTTATTATAGGATAACTATGACTCCATAAGTAATTATTTGCAAACTTCAATACTTCTGAATGCTACAATGAATAGTAACCAATTACTTGTGACCCACTCACCCAGGGAGGTAGATATTGAGATACTATATTTACTATATTCTGGGCCAAGTCATTATTCTTAGGAATCCTGTGAGATTCCTGCCCTAGAGAGAGGAACAATGTAATAAATCATCATAAACCATATGTATTTTATCATGGATCTATATATCATATATGTTGATGCCAGGCTGGAAATGCATAGCATTTAGGATAATTTTTTTTTTTAGTTTCCTCAGCTTAGCACACAATAGCAATGTGAGAAGTCAGAAATGGCCTTCCCGATAGGAAGCAAGAGGAGGGAATCAGGAGGCATGCAAAACCCTCCCGTAGATAAGAAAAGTGGTGCTTTTATTGGACGTAGCAGGTGTACCCTCAGCTACCTAGCTTTAGAACCCACCTGAATAAGTTGGGGTCCCTGCAGGAAACAGAATTCATCCCAGATCAGTGAGATGAAGATATTGTAATTTAGGGACTGCTTACAGGAGTACAGGCATAGTTCGGGGAACAAATCAAAGATGATGGGGCAATAAGAAACAATAATATGAAGACATTAAGATCCCTAAAACCAAAGCTAGTACTGTCCAGGAACCCAGTGAGAACTGGAGCCATAGAGGAGAAGTCTCCAGAAGAAGTGGCAGGATGCAGTTCTTGCCTGACAGGGCACCAAGGCAGGGACGAAGTTAGAAGAGACACTCCCTCGACCCCCCTCTCTCTCCAGACTTCCATACCCTGCCATTGCAGCCCATTGGTTAACCCCAACAATGAGCCAGCCAGCAAGGAAGTCTGGGTGATGCAGTCTGCAAGAGTCAACTTTGCAGCACACAGGAAAGGGCAGAAAAGGGAAAAGAATAGAAGTGGGGAAACAAATTAATAAAAAGGACAGGGGACGGGGATAGAATGTACTCATCCTTCCAGCTCCATCTCAAGCCAACCTCTTCCTCCTTCTCTGTATCCCTTCCCTGAGCTACTGGCCTTCCCAGTGGCTGTACTACTCTCCTCAGGGTTTTTGCACCTGCCACTCCTTCCTTCTCGGATTCCTTCTCACCTTCCCCTTTGAGGCGCGTAGCTTCTCCTCCTCTTTGGAGGCCCCACTCATGCACCATTTCTCAGAGAGACTTTGGGAGACTTCAGCATTTCAGAGTCCTTCTCTATAAAGGGTTCGCTCAAAATGAAATGACACGAAGACAGATTGAATTATGAAACCCCTGCCAAGTACGTAATGTGGTACTGGGTAGAATCCAAGGGGATTGATCAGCTAAAACCAGGCAGTTGCTAAACTTCCTTGAAAGAGGATGGGTTTGGTTAACTGCAGGACTTCTATTACACTGAATGGGGTGTGCAGTTGAGAGCCAGGTGTCGAATCACCTGGGACAGGAAAGGAGAGTCTCGGCACTCCCACCGCTGCTCCTCTGCTCAGCCCCTCCTGCTGTTGAAGAATTCTCTCCCAAGTATCCATCTGGGGGGGGGTTCTACACGACTAAGTTGCTCAAATTTCTAAACCCAGCTGGAGATTGGGTATGCTTGTTATGTGCTGCTTTACGGTCCCTCACTCTCCATCGCTAAAAGGTATCAGATGTGCAATGATACAAGTAGCATGTATCTTCCCCACCCAATACTGTAAGATTCAGCTTTGTTCATTCTCCTTTGACACTGTATAGTGTTTAGCCCACTGTTGGGAACCTCCTAGGTAGACCTTCAAAAATTGTATCAAATAAACAAAAGATGAACCCAGGATATTTACAGATACATATACAGATATAGGTATAGATATTTTCTAAATACTATCAAGTGCACTTGCACAGAAGAGTTTTTCTTTTTAATTTTTTTTAAAGATTTTATTTATTTATTTGACAGAGAGAGGGAACACAAGCAGGGGGAGTGGGAGAGGGAGAAGCAGGCTCCCCACGGAGCATGGAGCCCAATGCGGGGCTCGATCCCGGAGATAGATAGCTTACTCATTTGTATGTGTACGCCATGTCTACCACTTCTTATCCCAATCATGAGATTTTGAGATTGTGAATGTTTGCATGAACTGGCAGGACAGCCCGAGAGATAAGGAAACGTGCAGTTTAAAAACCAAAAGCTCACGTTTTTACAAGTCTATTTAGAGCGATTCTGCAACCAAAACAATGCATATGCTCATCATAAATGTGCAGCTACAAACCAAGGCACACTATTAATCCTTTACCCTAAGTAAATAAACTCAAAAAAAGTAAAAGGAGGCAACATAATACTTAGCAGTTCATCTTTTTCCAAAGAAAAGGTCATTTCCCAAACTAAATTCTAAGAAATATTTACAAAGAAAAAAAATTTTTTTTTCTTTCAGAGGCATTTTCTACTTTTGTGCTGGCAATATACACTCCTACTACAAGTCAGCTTCTACCAAAATAAGTTTATATTCATGCATCTTAAGAGCATGAGGTATAGCTCTGGTTATGTCACTTAGCTGCCAACAGGAAGGCAGGGAGACACAGCGCTTTATGCATTGTAAACATGCCGGGCTGAGACATAAAGGTCCTGGGCAAGTCACACAGGAGAGGATCCGTGCATGTCCTTTCTCCCTTCATTTTGGACTGCAGTTAAAGTCCATGCTAATATCATTTCCCATTTCCTAGGAAAGAAATTAAAAGTCAGAAACAATTTAAATTACTTGAATCCTCCCCCACGAGAGGAATTTGTGTAACTCAGAAAAGAATGTGGCTCTTTGATGGGGAATGCTTATTTGCTGTTGACAGCTTTTTAGTGAAAAAGATAGAAATCAGATTGAATTTTGACAGTGAGAAATTGAGAGCTTGTTCTGCCAGCAGGAGGCTGAGGCCTCTAATTTTACCTCTGCAAAACAAAGATGAACCAAGAATATAATCTACCCACTTTTCAAAAACAAAACATAAAAATTCTTCATGTAGCCTGCTTCAAAGTAAGAAAAATTGCAGAGGGCCAGCTCTGTTCTATCTGTCTTGGTATTAATATAATAGCTGGACTGTATTCAAAACCAGATAGAAGAGATTCCAAATTCCATTATACTCTCTATTCTGAACTTTTTATTTGAACAATGAAGTCCACAGTAACCCCATCAAACTTCCTTAAACCAAAGGTCTGACAATCTCTGAATACCAAAATATCTCTAACACATAAAATTAAATTCTATTCTACACACAAAATATTGATTGTCAAAGGTACATTTTTGCAACAGTGGTGATATATAGATAGCCTTTGTTAGACTCCAGTAAGCTCCTAATTATATATAATAAATCCAAATAGACAATGCTTGTTTTGTAATAAAAATAAAATTTGGTTTTGGTGAGTCTGTCAGATTCTTCAAAGACATTTAGTTTTCTAACAGCCAGATCTGAGACAAAGACAATGCTTATAAATTTCACTTCCCAAATGAAGCCTGAGGAGGACAAATGTCAACAATTTTCCAAGTTAGTATACTATTGTTGTGGAAGATTTTTGCTAACAGAGATTTTTAACACAAAGGAGTATCTGCTTTGATGCCCTGACCCTGTGTGTATTATCTTAGGAAAAAACAAGGTAGATGTTATTATAGACTCAAAACAGGGTTTTATCAAATAACATCTCCTGGGATCTCCTATCCCCCCTTAACAGAACAAACAGAGAAAAATATAACAATAATAACAGCAACTACTGTTACTACAAAGCTGCCAGACAGAAAACCATGTGATGTTTCAGGAGACAAAATTAATCAAACACAAAAGTAAATATGATGAAAGGAAGTAGTACAGTATATTAAACAAAAATCCAAAGTAATTACAAGGATAGGAGGAAAGGACTGCATAACTACCAAATAATATAGATATGATATTTGATTGAGAAATGAAAATAGTCTTACAGATATATACAGATTATTCTCTTTTAGCAAGTCTCAATTAACCATGTGTTTACCACAGTTTTTTACAATAATTTTAAAAGAAATGAATTCCCTGCATACAGAAGTATTAACACTGCATGACAACTGAGCTAAAGAAAATAATTGAAGTCTTAATTGACCTTATTAGTTCAAAATAATTTTACTGTTATTGAATTTGCATTAAAAGTAATATCAGAATAATAATTTTAAAAAAAGATCTGAGAGCTCATCCAGTTCAATCTCAGAATTCTACAATAGAGAAAGTGAGTCCATTTCTGGACATATAGCTGGTCATATTGAAAGATCTCCTAAAAACAATTAGAAATACTGCAAAAAAAAAAAGAGAGAGTAAGCATTCTTTTAAAATGTGTTGGCTGGCCAGAAAGAAAATGATCTTCTAGTAGAAGATGGAATAAAGAGCAAAAAAGGGGGTGAAAAAAAGTGGCTGAATCTAAATAAATATTTATTGTACTGAACAATAATAGTAATACATTGTGGTATTTGATATATGTAGGAAAGTGTTATTTAAAACAATAAAACAGGCAGGAGACAAATGGAATAAAGTGTTCTACAGCCCTGTAATTTTTATATAAGTAGTAAAAGTACTAAGTTATATTACATAACAATAAGTTAAAGATGCATGCTTTAATTTTTAGAGGAACCATAAAAAGAATAGTAAAATTAACAATTTAATAAGTGATGGAAATAGAATAATAACTTTTAAAATGATTAATCAGAAAAAGGCAAAAAAAAAAAAGAAAGAATATTGTCAATGGGATAAATAGAGAACAAACTGTAACCTTATATCTTCATATTAAAAACTCCATACTTCAGGGTGCCTGGGTGGCTCAGTCGTTAAGCGTCTGCCTTCGGCTCAGGTCATGATCCCAGGGTCCTGGGATCAAGCCCCGCATCTGGCTCCCTGCTCTGCAGGAAGCCTGCTTCTCCCTCTCCCTCTCCCCCTACTCGTGTTCCCTCTCTCGCTGTCTCTCTCCCTGTCAAATAAATAAATAAAATCTTTAAAAACTCCATACTTCATGGAGTTTCCTCAACAAGTTAAAAATAGAACTACCCTACGACCCAGCAATTGCAGTACTAAGTACTTATCCAAAGGATACAAACACAGTGATTCAAAGGGGCACCTGCACCCCAATATTTATAGCAGCAATGTCCACAATAGCCAAACTATGGAAAGAGCCCAAATGTCCATCAACTGATGAATGGATAAGGAAGATGTGGTGTATATGTGTATACACACACACACACACACACACACACACACACACACACACACACACTGGAATGTTCCTCAGGATCAAAAAGAATGAAATCTTGCCATTTGCAAGGACATGGATAGAACTACAGGGTATTATGCCAAGTGAAATAAGTCAGTCAAGGAAAGACAAATACCATATGATTTCACTCATATGTGGAATTTAAGAAACCAAACAGATGAACATAGGGGAAGAAAAGGAAAAATAAAATAGGAAAAAAACAGAGAGGGAGACAAACCATAAGAGACTCTTAACTGTAGAGAACAAACTGAGGGTTTATGGAGGGAGGTGGGTGGGGGATGGGCATTAAGGAGGGCACTTGCTGGGATGAGCACTAGGTGTTGTCTGTAAGTGATGAATCACTAAATTCTACTCCTGAAACCAATACTATACTATTTGTTAACTAACTTGAATTTAAATTTAAAAAAAAAAGATGTTAAAAAAAACCTCCATACTTTAAGGTAAAATAGTAAAATATTTCTCCAAAATCAAGACTCATAAAACACCAACTCTTACCAATTCTATTCAACGTTTAATAATGGGGGGGTGGGGGCATTTAATAATGGAATGGAGCCTAGCCAAGGCTTTAAGTTTTTTTTAGAAAGACAAATATAGAAAAGAAAAACTAGGTATGTCATTATTTACTGACAACATAGCTGTGTACATAGAAAGTTCAATACTCTATGGACAACATATCAGATATAAGTGGACTTTGCAAGAATTCCGAGACAAGGTCAATATGCAAAAACTAATTACATTACTGAACACCAAAAAAAAAAAGAAAATTTTTTTCCAAAAAATATTAACTAAAATACCATCAAAAAAGTCAAAAACCTGGTGAGAGATGGTAGCTACATTTGTGGTGAGCATAGAGGAACACAGAGACACTGAATCACCATGTTGTACACCTGAACTAACATAACATTGTGTGTCAACTGTACTTCAATTTTTTAAAATGCCCAAGAATATATCTAAGAACAACATGCAAGACTTTTGTGCTGGAAACCGAAAATTATTACTGTACTGAGAAAAAATTTTAAAGAACTAAAAGATGAAAAGGAAAAAAAGGAGGGCACATGTTGTGATGAGCACTGGGTGTCATACGCAGCTAATGAATCATTGAACACTACATCAAAAACTAGTGATTTACTATACAGTGGCTAACTGAAAATAAAAAAAAATAAAAAAATAAACTGGCCTCAGCTTCCAGAACCCCCCCCACCAAAAACAAAAAGAAAAGAAAAAAAAGATGGAAAGAAGAGTCCTATTCATAGGTGCAAAACTATCTCAAGTTATCAATTCCTCTAAATTTACCTATAGATCTGATGCAATTCCAATAAAATTTCAGGGGTGGGTGTGTGTGGGTGTGTGTGTGTGTGTGTGTGTGTGTGAATTGATAAGCCAAAACTAAAATTTTATAGAAATGCAAAGAATAGGGCACCTGGGTGGCTCAGTCATTAAGCGTCTGCCTTCGGCTCAGGTCATGATCCCAGGGTCCTGGGATCGAGCCCCGCATCGGGCTCCCTCCTCGGTGGGAAGCCTGCTCTCCCTCTCCCACTCCCGCTGCTGCTTGTGTTCCTGCTCTATCTCTGTCTCTGTCAAATAAATAAAATCTTAAAAAAAAAAAAAAAAGAAATGCAAAGAACAGTCAAAACTTTGTTTTGAAGAACAAAGTTGTGCACTTACACCACTAGGTATCAAAACTTATTTATGAAATTACAGCAATTTAAATGGTTGGATATTGGTACAAGGAAACATTAAAGAACCAATGAAAGCTTTCTTTTTAATCTATGTGAGATGATGGATGTTAACTTACTGTAACCATGATGTATCAAATCATTGTGCTATACACCTTAAACTTATAATGTGCTGTATGTCAATTATATCTCATTAAAATCGGGGGGAGTGGGCCGGGTGGTATCCAGAAGTGAAATTGCAATGCAATGAGAAAAACACAGCCTTTGTAATAATTGATGCTGGATCAATTGGATATGCAAATTTAAAAACTGGCCCCCTGCTTCACACCATATACAAAATTCAATTTTGTATCAATTGTGGATCTAAAAGCCAATGATAAAACAGTATGCGCCTAAAAAAAAAATCCTCATAACCCTGAAGTAAAAATATAAATGGGATGCAAAATTGCTAATCTTAGAAGTAATTTCTGCCTTGGGGCGCCTGGGTGGCTCAGTAAGTTAAATGTCTGACTCCTGATTTTGGCTCAGGTTATGATCTTAGGGTTGTGGGATCGAGCCCCACATCAGGCTCCAAGCTGGGGGTGGAGCCTACTTGAGATTCTCACTATCCCTCTTCCTTAACCCCTCCCCTGGCTCTCACCCCCCCTCAAAAAAAAAAATTCTGCCTTATCATATCACTTTGGGCCCAGCTACAGTGTCACACCAAATGGTATGGTACATGGCTTCCATTCTGCCTGCCAACAGCAATAAAAGAAGCAAGCAGAAGCAAGAGGAATAATTTCCAGTGAGACAAACTTTGACCAATAGGAGACGGAAAATAAGGAGGAGCCAGGAAATAAATTATGTTGTCCTTTTTCTCTCCAAGGTATTATTCCAAGGAACAGCTTCTCTATCCCAAAGCATCCTGTGATCTCAATCAGCTGAAGTGCTGATCAGTCAAACTGCTGTCTATTATGGCCTATTGCAAAGCAGTGGCCACCTTCCTTTGAATGCCTCTCAATTTTCCCCATCTCATTTGCTGTTTCCCCATCCCCACTGCCAAGTGAATGCATGATTGCTTCAGCACTAATCCTTGCCTCAGGCTCTGTTTTGGCACAGACCTGTGACAAATGCATTGATGGATGGATAAATGAATAAAACAAATATTTACTATTATACCAAGTTTGTCAATAATTATGACAAGCATTATTGTAAAAATCACATGCAGCTCCCTAACTTTGAGTCCAGTGATCATAACTGTGAATATATATCTATTTGACCCTTTTAAAAAATGTTTTGCAGTTTTATTAAGATATAATTGACATATAACATTGTATAAGTTTTAAGGTGATGATTTTATATATATGTATAATATATACAAATATATAGTTAATATAGTTAACTAACCTTATTGTGCTATATAGTATATATTTGTCCATATTATAAAATGATTACCACAATAAGGTTAATTAACACACCCATCACCTCACAGGGTTACCTTTCATTGTGGTGAGAACATTTTAAGATTTGCTCTCGTCTAACTTTCAAGTATATAAAACAGTATTATTAACTACAGTCATCATGCTGTACATGAGATCCCCAGAACCAATTCCTCTTGTAACTGAAAATTTATACCTTTGACCACCTTCACCTATTTCCCCCAGCCCTACCCCACCCTCCCATCCTACCCCCCACCTTCAGGTTCTAGAGGCTGGTTCTAGAGGCTGGGAAATCTCAGATCAAGGCCCCAGCAGATTTGGCGTCTGGTGAGAACTCCGTTTCTGGTTCAGACAGTGGTTGTCCCACTGAGCCTTCAGTGGTGGAAGGGGCAAGGGACATGGGGGGTTTTTTGGAAGTCCTGTATAAAGGTACTAATCCCATTTGTGAGACTTTGCCCTCCTGACACAATCACCTCCCATAGGCCCCACCTCCAAATTCCATTACACTGGTGATTAGGTTTCAACACATTAACTTGGGAGAGACCCAAACATTCCTTCTATAGCAGGGTTGATGCAAAAACAAAACAAACTGAGGGTTGCTGGAGTGGTGGGGGGTGGGAGGGATGGGGTGGCTGGGTGATGGACACTGGGGAGGGTATGTGCTATGGTGAGCACTGTGAACTGTGTAAGATGGATGAGTCACAGACCTGTACCCCTGAAATAATACATTATATATTAATTCAAAATTTAAAAATTAATTAATTTTAAAAAACAAAGCAAAAAAAAAACAATTCCTATGTACATTGCAGGGTCTCTGAAATAGAGGATGGTAAAACCTGGTGAAGCCTTCAATAATAGCTGTATCTAGAGAAAGGTAAAATCTTTAAAATTGTTTCTGCTTTTTTTTTTTTTTGCATCTCTTATCTGCTTATCTGCAAAGATCATTTGTGCACTGGCCCAACTTTGGGAAAATAAATTTTAGGCTAAAAGAAGGCTTTACTGACCCTGTAACATGAAAAAAAAAAGCTGGTGAAAATCAACCAAAAATGCTTCCAGGAGAAGCTTATGAGTATGCTTCTTTCTCACCTCAGAAACAAGGCTCAGGGAAAATGTCAGGAAGACCACACCAGAGAGAGACTACATAAACCTGGCAGGAGCAGCTAAACATAAGGTTATGACAGTGGGAACAGGAATAAGTTTTTTCTAGTTACCCTGCAACTTCTATTATCCTGCAAACTGAATGAAGAAGACCATCTGATGGAAGAAATAAAATAATGCATTCCTCCCCACTGTGTGCCTATGAGCAAAATCTATAGGAACATCCATTTAGGAAACAATTCTCAGAATGTTGATTTTAGAAGAAAGGGAAAAAACGGAAGAAGTAGGTAAGTTGTTGTTGTTGACTTTAGTTCCTGGAGTGTGATTCTTTTTAAATTTAATCCATTGGATTCAGGTTTGGAATTCGTATTTGATTTAGATCAGGTCCTGTGCTGAATTTGCCATTCAAAAAGTTATATATAATTTTAATATACGTATAAAACTACTACATGTATGTTTCTGTGTTCACATATATGATTTGTCTATTTTTATAAGATTTAGGAATTAAGGGATTCAATGTTCATTTTTTGAAGCAATGATAATAGAGTCGAGAGAGCAAAGGTGTTTGGATTCTGAGTTTCTTCTTAAAAGACAGGAACAAACAAAATTAGATATTTTTGAAAACCACATTGCGTCTGCCTTTTTCTCACTCTTCATTTCTCTACTTGCTTAGCAAAAGGCTTCAAGCATTTTTTGGAGTGGCAGGACTAAACAAAAGGCAAGCATGTTTCTCCAAAGACTTCCCCATGTTCTCTCACCTCAACTTTTAATTAAAATATTGTTAGTTGGGGATAAGGGGAGCAAAATACAAAGGCAATTATGTACAGAAAACAAATCAAAAAAAGCATATTTCACCAGAGCACAAGCTATTAGCACTTTCTTAGCTATCTGATCATCTGAATTTAAAATCACATGCTGAGCTCCTGTGGGACATGAGCGACCAACTCATGAGCACAGAGAAGTCAACACCAAAGCAGGAAAAAGGAAAAAGGAACAGGGTGCCCTTGTGAATGCACAAAGGCCACAGCTACGGAGAGGGTGTCAGGCAGCCCACAGTAAATCCACACATGCCCAAACTGCATCATGAAGGGTGCCAACAGTTATGTGGATCACAACGTACACACAACAGAAGAGTACTAGAGAAGCAGAAGTCCTGGTTTTAAGAGAAACTAACTTTGGCCAGTGAGTGCATTGGTCATAGTTCCCACTGTGTGGTTTGGATGCCATGATTCAAGCAGTAACTTAAAGAGATGATAAATTCAAATGGAGCAAGGATCAGGCTTGCCCCTTCCCTCATCAGTGACATTCCCTGACACTTTCTAGAGAACCCTAAGCTCTCTATTTTAGAAGTCACCGATCTGAACCTAACTGTTGCCAGTACTTAATTCTCTCTACCAAATCTGCATGACAGATTTAACTTTTGGTCAGTACTGCCCATACTCTGCAGATGGGTGACCTGATTTCATCTGGCTGAAGATTTCCACCTTTTTTCGATCAACAAAACTTATAGGCATGTATTTTGTCTTTGATTTCCCAGTTTGGTTGACTTTATAATGTTACATCAGAAATACAGAGGTGCATAAAGGTAATGACAACAGAGGTACATGAATGAATATTCTTAACATCTACTATGTGAAAAGTGCTTTAAACAAATGGGTCAATTAATAATCTAGATGAGATGAGCATCGTGTCTGTCATTCATATGGGAAAACTATTCTGGATCATGCTGCTTGACCTCTTTGAGCTTCCAAACAGTTAATGAAGAAGGAAACTTAGATCTGAAATCATACACACATGTCACACACACACACACACACACACACACACACACACCCTTATTTCCTCAACAAATGATGACCCATCAGGGCCCTAGGGAACAAGAGTCACTTTCTTTAGATCTTTTTGAGCAGGCTAAGTCACCTACTGATGTTCATCACAAAAAGAAGCAATGAATTTGAACTGATGATTGGGTGTAGGCTTTGTTTTAAAAAGGATCTGATTCCTGTTTTGGAGTGTTTAGTGGCAAGCAAAATTGACTCTTCTAGGTATACTCATAAAATCTGTGTACTCATCTCCACTATCTATAAGATTTGTGTCTTTGGTAACTTAGACACTCCAACTCCACTGACATTCAGCTATAAAATGGGAGTCACAAAGACTCCACGTAGGGTGGACTGGAGCTCTGAATTTAATAACAGATGTAAAACACCTAACACAATGCCCAATAAATGAGTTCCTCTGCCTGCCCCATTGTTAACAAAGAAATGATGAACTTGAAGAGGGAGAGAGAAAATAAGCAATGACATACGGCTGCTTTAAGGGTACACAGTTTTAGTAGGATCAGAAAGTAGTTTCAGGTAATGGACCCCAACCATAGACAGCCCAAGAGGTAGAGTAACAAGCATCTTAGTACTTTCAGCATTTTTCTTCCATGTTAAAAGTGAGTGACACCAGCAGATACAGAAGCCATCTTATCAGCAATTCTCACAAAATGCCCTGAGCAGGCATGACAGCAGACTCCAAGATAATGCAAAGTGATGTCAGTAAACAAGTATAGCCCACTGTTCTGAGGTGCAGCCTGGACTCCAAACCCGCTCCTGTGTAAATACATGTGGTTGAGGGAGGCAATTAGTGGAGGACAGAGCATTGTACGATAATTCAAATAAGCTCCCTTGACTCAGGGTTGAATGCTATCAGGAAAGTCTGAAAAGTGAAGGAGAGACATCTAAAATATTTGTGCTGGTGAATTTCCAGAGGTACACTGGCCCATGAGGATTTTATGATTCCAGGGAACTGTTGATTCCACATAATAAGCAGCCAGCCATGCGGGTAAGTAGAGAATCTGCAGGAAGAGTCTACCATCCCTCTGCCAAGCATTAATGCAGTTTCTAATTGAGCATCTCCAGTTGCCTATTCAGTGTTCAGACAATCATGTGGGAAAGTGTTTCCAAAGTCAGGCTAAAATCTTCTTCACTGTAATCAGAATCCATCGTTTCTGGTCTTACTTCTAAGGGCAACATGAATCGAGACTCACTCTCCACGGGGCAACTCTCTAATGTCCTGCTTCCTCATCCCTGGAAATGTCCTAGTTTGTCAACCTTCCACCTACAGTACCCCTGAAATACTTACTTCAAGTAAATGAGAAGGACTGACGGACAGTGCAATTTTGCAATTTTCACTCCCTTTGCTTTTAATGTTTTACTTCTATTAATTCATTCTGTGCACTCAGCTTTCTGATAAACCACATATCAGATTGATGATAAATACATTCATCAATGAAGTGGGCCAGAATTTACTGAGCTCTTGATATGTACTTTAGGTGCTTTACTTTATTATTATTATTTTACTTCATCCTCTATTGTATTCTGGAAAGAAAGTGTTGTTCAAACCATTTATGAGTGAACAAATTAAAGCCAGCCTAAGGTCACAGAGCTAGAAGAAGTTACAACTTTCCGAGATCAAATCCAGGTCTATCTGCTCTACAGTTCATGCCCAAGCCCACCAGTTTCTTCTATGGTCCTTGTTCAGATAAGCTGCAAACCCAGATATAGACATCTCCAACACGGGGTTACACAGGATTGGTTTAATTTTCTGTCAATCAACAAAGCACTCTGACATTGATCAATTAAAGAAAAACAAGTATTTTCTGACCTTCAGACTTGTGGGGTGCTCAGTCTCAAACATCTTTCTATCTGGGAGAGAGGAAAAGCAGAAAAATGAGAGTGGGGGAATGGGAGAGGGAACTTGCCTTTGAGGAACTTTCGGTGGAATTAGGTATTTGAAATAAATTAACTTAATTCGGTTAGAAAAAATTACCAGGCCTTACATGTTAAGAAGTATAGGGCCACATAAATTCAAAGAGCGCAAAATCAGCACAGAATTGAAGCAGTCTTACAGGGCTCCATCCAAGAGCTGGAATGTAAGTCAGGTTTTTGTGTTTTTGTGTGTGTGTGTGTTTTTAAGTAGGCTCCACATCCAGTGTGGAGCCCAACATGGGGCTTGAGATCAAGACCTGAGCTGAGGTGAAGAGTCAGACACCCACGTGCCCCAGTAAATCAGTTCTTAGAGGATAAGTCAAATCAGGATAGGCAGATAAGCACATCCAGAAACTGTTGTTATTCAGTCTACCAGTCGGTTTTCTCGATTATATGTCTCAGAAACCAAATTCTAACTTACACACAAGAAAGAACTTATTGGAGGATATATACCTCATAGAATCAAGAGAAAGTAGAGAGGTAAAAAATGCACAAGCATATCATATCATATCAATAAAACACAGCCAATATCATCTGGTAGAATGTCTGAAGACTCCACCAATGACATGCAACCAGAAGAGTCTCTGGACAGCTGATGCCTCTATCAATGACTCTTCCCTCTGCTGCTACAATTATGAATTTCTAAACTAATCTTCAAAACTTGTATAATTCCCTCAAGATTACAAACAAAAGAGAAGATGGAGGAGGGATAGGCAGGAAAAGGGAGGAGGGGAGAAGAAAATGAGAAAGAAAGACAAGGAGGAAGGGGAGGAAAACTCCTTGTTAGTAGATTCCATAAAACAGGTGTCCTGGATACCCAGGCGGGAAAAGAAAGACACCCCCCCCCACCAACTCCTCAACCACAACCACCTTCAGCTTACAAGATGTGAGGCACTCCTACATTATATACAATAGGGAGCTTACTCTAAACAGTTCTAATTATGGGTAGCCTCAAAGTTTAAACTCCCCTCTTCCCTTAAAAAGAAAAGGGGAAAGGGAAAGGAAAGGAAAGAAAAAAGTTCCAAAAGACCTCAAGACTTCAAGTGCTGAACACTTACTTAGTTAAGAAATTGTGCATTTTACTCAGGAAACAAACTGAGGGTTGCTGGAGTGGTGGGGGGTGGGAGGGATGGGGTGGCTGGGTGATAGACATTGGGGAGGGTATGTGCTATGGCAAGTGTTGTGAATTGTGCAAGACTGTTGAATCACAGATCTATACCTCTGAAACAAATAATGCAATATATGTTAAGAAAAAAAAAGAAAAAGAAGATAGCAGGAGGGGAAGAATGAAAGGGGGGAAATCGGAGGGGGAGACGAACCATGAGAGACGATGGGCTCTGAAAAACAAACTGAGGGTTCTAGAGGGGAGGGGGTGGGGGGATGGGTTAGCCTGGTGATGGGTATTAAAGAGGGCACGTTCTGCGTGGAGCACTGGGTGTTATGCACAAACAATGAATCATGGAACACTACATCAAAAACTAATGATGTAATGTATGGTGATTAACAATAATAAAAAAAAAGAAAAGAAATTGTGCATTTTATGTATGGTTAAACAATACTTTTTTAAAAAACAAGACACATAGAATTTAAATTATCTTACATTTAACGTCAGTGTTGGAAGGATTCTATACAGAAATTCTTTAAGAATTTCCAGGATCTTTTAATGCTTCAAAAACCAGCATCATGATTCTCAAGCAGAAACACAGCAATGCTGGGAATTCTGTCCGAGTCCCTCCATGTTAGCAGTTTCATCTTTTCCAAGAACTGTGAACAACCACATGGAATACATCCATGAGAAGGCTAGAAAACACTGAGATCTTAGGAAAGCAAATTCCCTAACATAAATGAATTCTTCGTCAGTGGGCTGCTGAAATTATCATGGAGACTGTAGCACAGAAACCAAAAAAGAAAATCAAGTCACTAAAGAATGCCTAAAACCTAGAAGATAACAGGGAGACTCCCCAAAAAAGCAAAAAAAAAAGTGGAATTACCATATGATCCAGTAATCACACTACTGGGTATTTACCCAAAAAATATGAAAACACTAATTCAAAAAGATATATGCCCCCCTGGGTTTACTGGCAATAGCCAAGATATGGAAGCAACCTAAGTGTCCATCCATCGATGAATGCATAGAGAAGATGTGGTATATATGTGTCATGGAATATTACTCAGCCATTAAAAAAAATGAAATCTTGCCACTTGCAAAAACATGGATGGGTCTACTGGGTAATAATGCTAAGTGAAATAAGCCTGTCATAGAAAGACTCTGCAATTTAATATGTGCGATTTAAGAAACAAAGAAAAAAAGAGACCAAAAAATACAACAAGACTCTTAAATATAGAGAACCAACTGGTGATTACCAGAGGGGAGGTGGTTGGGGGATGGGTAAAATAAAGGGGACTAAGAGCACACTTATCATGATGAGCACTGAGTAATGTACAGAAGTGTTGAATCACTATATTTTACACCTGAAACTAATATGACACTTGTATGTTAATTATACTGGAATTTTTTCAAAATAAAAAATTAATGCATAAAATATTTTTAAAACACTGCAATGTGTTTTGACTCAATGACTCATATGTAAATATATACAGTGCGGCAAATACGGTAAAGAGACTACAATTATTGAGACCCTGTGCCTATCACTGTATCAAGAATTTTACATGTAGCCTTTTACTTCACTTCTTTTAAGCCAAATATTCTTGCCCCAATTATCACACTGGATTATTAAAGAGATCAAATGAATGCATAAATGTAAGAAGTGTTTTAGAAACCCAAATGCAAGGGACTGTGATGATGACAGTTACACTTGATGGCTGAGCCCCCATCTGAGCTCTCCAAACATTCAGGGCAACGTTCTGTTCTTTGCTTTGCTGCTCCTCTGAGAATCTCAAGCTGGAAGGTAGCATACTTTTAAATGCAGCCCTGCTGGCTCCAGGAGGCAAATCCACTCTGTAAAAGATAAATTAAAGCTTGTTCCTAAAAGTGCACTGGAAGTTACCAAGGGAGAAGACTTATCAAAGAGAGGACATCAAGATGTCACTCATTTTTCCCAACTGCACCTGTGATTGAGAAAGATATTTTCTTTAACACAACTTGATATTTGAAAAGAAAATGACAAAATGAGATCCCTTCCCTTCATCATTTACATTATGCCATAGGGGTATATATTTGATCTAAGACATTATGATTTATGCCAGTCGGTAGAATGTGTCCAATAATGGAAACAGTCTATTCCTAGGAAGTGTCTGTGTGTGTAGAAAAATATACACACATATACAGATGTATGTGTGTGTGTTAGATCAGGTAACTCCCTTGCTCAAAAGTACCCAAATGTTTCCTGTCATGTTAAGAACAAGATACAGGGGCACCTGGGTGGCTCAGTCAGTTGGATGTCCCACTCTTAATTTTGGCTCGGGTCCTGGGATCAAGCCCCACATGGGGGTCCACACTCAGTGGGGAGTCTGCTTGAGGATTCTTTTCCTCTCCCTCTGCCCCTCCCCCCCCTCCCCCTTCTCTGTCTCTGTCTCTGTCTCTCTCTCTCTCTCTCTCTAAAATAAATAAATCAATCTTTAAAAAGAAAAAGATACAAAATCTTTACCAAGGTCTACAAAGTAGCCCTTGAACATCTCTCTAACTGCATTTCTGTGGCATTCTCACAACTCACATTGCCCAAACACACTAGCTTCCTTGTTCCTTAAGCACACTCAGAATACACCTGTCTTGGAGACTTTGCTTTGACTGTTTCTTTTGTGTAAAATACTGTCTTCCTTGTATTGCATGGTTCAGTCCTAGCCTTCCCTCAAGTCTCTCCTTCAGTGTCACCTTCTCAGATGTGCTAATCATACATCCTATCAAAATAACACCCCTGGGGGCACCTGGGTGGCTCAGTCAGTTAGGCAAACAATTCTTGGTTTCAGCTCAGGTCATGAACTCAGGGTCGTGGGATTGAGTCCCGTGTTGGGCTCCATGCTCAGCGGGGAGTATGCATGAGGATTCTCTCTCCCCTCTCCCTCTGCCCCTCTTCCCGCTCACTCTCTCCCCGCCCAAAATAAATAAATAAATCTTAAAAAAAAAAAACACCCCTGATTACACTTCCCCTTACTTTCCTTATTTTCCTCACCTCATTTATCATCATCTGAAAACATGTCATATATCAATTTATCTGTTTGTTGTCCATCTCCTCCACTGGAATGCAA
This sequence comes from Callorhinus ursinus, assembly GCF_003265705.2. Classification (NCBI taxonomy): domain Eukaryota; kingdom Metazoa; phylum Chordata; class Mammalia; order Carnivora; family Otariidae; genus Callorhinus; species Callorhinus ursinus. The sequence continues at coordinate 13,807,236 of NW_027397099.1, forward strand.
GTTAAAAAAATGCATGACTTTAACTATTGTGTGCCTGACATTATTCTAGGCACTGAATATAAACAGTGAACAAAATAGACAGCCAATGAGTATGGTAAACAAAAGAAAGGAGAAAGTATTCCAGATCAGAAAAGTCTGAATGCGCATCTCCACGTCTTCCCCAATCTCAGGTTACTTAAGTACGGGCTCTCAAAAAACCACACCCTTTTCTTTCAAATAACTTGGTCTGTATGTAGTTATGAATTTATCAGTAGATGAGTGCCTGTCTCCCCACCAGAGCTACAAGCTCCTGAGAACAGAGGTCACATCTCTTTTTTATTTATAATCGTTTCCCCAGCTCCTTACAGAGTGTGTTACATACAACGAACATTTGCTGATTGAGCAAATGTGTGCACTGATGAATGCATGGCTGGCAATGACGCAGTTGTGGCCAACAGCTGAACGTTTGCCCTCCACTATTTAACAAGGCAAAAGGCTTCCCCATGAAACAATTTCTGTTACTTAAAACAATCATTCGTTTTGATGACAAAAATACCCTCTTTTGGAATTGAGGTATCTGGGAAGCATGATATGGAGAAGAGTAGGGAATGGTATTTAGATAGCCCTGGATTCCAAAACCTGATTCCCTCACCTAATAATCTCACCTAATAATTTATATCTAACTCGTAGAATTTTCATATACAAAATGGATATACCAATACCTACGTTTTAACACCATGAAGTCAAAATAAGTTCATGCATGTTTAATCGGAAGATAAACTATGGCCCTGTGGTCTCTGTGCCATCCAACCCTAAAATTGAACTTGGAAATTATGAAGGGGATCCATTCTTCACATGAATCTCTAAAAATACATATTTAAAAGGATCAAATTCCTAATTCACAGTCACCTCTCCAACTTCCCACCCCCACTTTCTATTCTCGGGAATCTTATGGCCACAGCAGACCCCTCGTGGGACTTACTCAAATTTCTCACAGTCCTGTAACTCTTTCTTCTTTCTTTCACCTCTTCATTATTCCACTTTATTCAGGCCTTTTATTGAACTCTCCTGGTCCCCTTTCCGGGTTCCCCCTCCCTCTCTTAATCCAGGCCTCCCAATTACCAAGGGGGGGGGGTCCAACTACCAAGAACAAAATAAAACAAGCAGGGGGAAAAAAAACTCATCCAGTTGTGAGGGGTTGGGGGAGAGTAACACTAAAAATATAATAGATCTTGGGACACCTGGGTGGCTCAGTCGGTTAAGTGTATGCCTTCAGCTCAGGTCACGATCCCAGGGTCCTGAGATGGAGTCCCACATCAGGCTCCTTGCTCAGCAGGGAGCCTGCTTCTCCCTCAGCCTGCCACTCCCCTGCTTGTGTGGGTGCGTGCTCTCCCTCTCCCTCTCTCTCTCTCTCTCTCTCTCTCTGACAAATAAAATCTTTTTAAAAATATGTAATAGATCTTATCCCTCAAACTAAAACCAGGGAAAGAAAGGCACCTGATTAGATTCCTCAGCTCATAAACATTGGAGCTAAGATGAAAACTCAGGTTTGATTCTGAGCACACACTGGACCTTACTGGGAGATTCTGAAGCCCCAAATATGCCTGAACATTACCTTGAAACCACATCCCAACCAGTGAAGCAGGAAGGAGGAGGTTTAAGCTGCCTAGTTCCTTTTTGCCCTTTTTTTGGAGTAATCTAAGTAAAGGAACATGAGACACATTCACATATGTATTTATATTTACTCTTTTCAACTGGTGGCCTCCAGAAAGAGAGCTCAGTGGCAGGGTTTGATTTAGCTGCAATCAGCTGTTGCCATGTTCGCTCTGTTTAAAAAGGGCAAGCTATGTCTATCTGCTCCAGCCCATTGCGTGGTGCGCCAATTTGGTGAGGTTTATCATCTGTCTCTAATAGCAGTGGGCCCCAGAAATGGCACAGGGCAATTTTCTGCTTTCATTTCCTCAGCACTTGACAAAAATCTGGGGCAATTTTCTAGTCTGAGGCAATATTTCTTAATGTTTTTATCTCTAAGAATTGCTACTGAATTCTCTCCTTGACTCACTTTCAAAGTTTAAGGCAGAGTTGACTATCTGGTGGTTCAATTCCGATCAGGAGGTATAAAAGGGGGGCAGTGGGCAAGGCACTCAAGATGGGGGAAACTGAGGTGAGTCAGCCTGATCACATAGCAATTTCTGGCTGAACTCCCCCCATCCCTTGATGTGGCACAAATTTGTCTGCAGAATTGTTTCCTTGACTTGTGTATGTTTGGTGCCTCAGAGTCTGGCATTTCTTTTGTCTTTGTCATAAATGTGAACATTTCTATCCATCTTTTTAAATTTAGAAGTTTATGGACTAAAAGTATAGCAACTAGTTTGTTCAAGCTCCCAACACTGAAAGAGAACCCTCAGAACTTTCCATTGCTTGCAGTCTCATATCTGGACACATTCTTAATTGACACAAAGGGGCACGTACTATTCAACTTGCTACCATCAAACGGTATAACATAATTATCCTTCAAAGTAACTTTTCTTTCTACTGCCCTTTTTTTTTTCTACTGCCTATATTTTTAATGGCTCCACAAACCTTGTGGTTTATTTTGCTAACCATCTGTGGTTGTCCACACACTTTGTTTAGAAATCATTCACTTAGACACGCTATTCCAGTCAATACCCTTGTAGCTTAATATTAAGATGCCATTGAGCAACTGGTAGTTTTTTCCTAGTCCTCCGTATGGTGGAAAGCTAATGTTTACCCTTCGGATGGCAACCAAAATTAACCTCAGGACTTGGAACCCCACTTAAAGTTCGCAAGGGAATCAATTCCCTTGGGGCTCAGCCCACAGGCAAACCCAGGTGTCCCAACTTGATTCCATTAAACCAGGAGGTTGCTGCCTTCCTAAGGTCTGTCGATAAAGGAAGTATGTGGCTTGCTAACAAGGGGTTACTGAGGAAGTTCTCTTAGGTCAATTTTCTCTACTGACTCTTCTAATGCCACAAATGTTGGGGTGGTATGTTAAGGAGAGGAGAGGCATGTAACACGAGAGTAGCGAGAAGGAGCAAGAGTGAAAAAAAAAGGTGAAGGTAAGAGAGAAAAGGAGAGAGAGCCAGAGGAAAAGCTACTCGTCTCTCTCATTCTCTAACAGAATGGTGAGGTTCCGTTATTGCAGCAACTCTTAGACCCCATCCAATTCAAACCCTCCCTGGCAGTGATAGGAAAACTGTGGACTATTGAGAAATTACGTGGATTTTAGAGCCCGCTTTCCCAAATCCTCACCTTGTGGTGCTCTTCCCCCTCAAGCTTGCTCCCTTTTACCAAAATTTTAAACTTACACTTATAAAGAGCTTATTAACACTGAGCGAAAACACTTTGCATATAGTATTTGATTTAATACTAAAGCATTTGTTTTAAGCAGCCACTGGTACCATGTGAGGAAGGCCACTTACCGTCCCGCAGATCTCCCAGAACCCGCTGGTGAGGAAGCTGGATTTGAATGCAATCACACGGGCTCTGAGATACTTTCTCACACACTGTGATTGGAGCTCAAACCTTCTCATTGGTTCTGCGAGCAAAACCACAGATGTTCCTACTCTGACACAATAAATAATGTGCTTTTCTGGGGGATATATTTTAAAAAACAAGCCCCAAAGAGAGCTTTACAGAAGATGCAAACCTTTCTGAAATAAAAGGTATTTTCAGCAAAACAGAAAATCTCCCGTGTATATTATAAGTAGTTTGGTATATGAAGACAAAATTTTGGCAGGAAAAATTTGGCTCCTTACATACCCATAATTTAAGAGTTGTACCCAACAACAGACAAGAGTTAGAAAAAAGAAAGAAACCATCTACAGGAATTTATCAATGATCTGGATCTACTACACTTTAACTGGAAATGATCTATTTATAGTACACAAATGCATCCTATCTTCTTGCCTATTTGATGTTCCCATTTAGGAACTTTGAGTGCAGAAAATAGTGACTGCAAATAGTCTGATTATCTTGACAACTGCCATACAGCTTCTCAGGCTGGACACTCCCACAAGCCTCTTCAACCACGCCCCCCCCCATGAAATTCGGAGTACTTCCCCTACAGGGAAATGCAGTTCCCATGAAAGGAGTTACCTGTTGCTGGTGCAGCTGACAAATGCTGGTCGCACTTGGTCGCACTCCCTACAGGGAAATGCAGTTCCCATCAAAGGAGTTACCTGTTGCTGGTGCAGCTGACAAATGTTATCTAATCAAATCTATAAGCATCTCAGACAGGTGCGTCTCTCCCCCAACCTAGGAAATCACCCTGAATAATTCATTAATATGTTTCTCTAAGTGAACATACCTGAGGAAAAGAATATCAGCCGTGGCACTCTTTATGTGGAAAAAGTAAGGGCTTTAGAATCCTCAAATTCTCACAGGAAACATCACAAAACCCTCCCCCCCTTAAAAAAAAAAACGGTATTAGGGAAATGGCCGGCCTTACTGCTCCATAACCAACTTCCTAGCTGATTTCCACATCCATATCTTGGCTCTATCCTGCTTCTAAGATAATGCCCTCTGTTGGTTTAAACCCATTTCCAAGTCAACATCCTCTCCACACAGACATGAACCCGCTCACTTTGTAGCTCCTGGGGATGGTGCCTCAGATCCTTTCCCCGCCCACACTAGAGGGGAGTGCAGACAGGTTCCCAACTCCCCTTCTGGGCCAGCTTCTCAGCTCCCACCAGTACCCTCACTTCCCACTGTCACAACTGGAAGCTGGTTTGCTTTTGCTTTAACTCTTCAGATCTCAGACCAGAGTGGGCAAGGGATACTCCCATCTCCCTACACCCCAATGCAGGCTGTCTCCTTTTATCAAGGATTCTCAAATGTTAGTGCACACCTGGAGAGCTTATGGATATACAGATGGCAGGGCCCCGCCCCAGAGTTTCTGACTCAGTAGTTCTGGAGGGGATCACAAAAGATGTATTTCTATTTTTTTTTTTTTAAGATTCTATTCATTTATTTGAGAGAGAGTGACAGCGAGTGAGCATGAGCGGGGTGAGGGGCAGAAGGAGAAGCAGACTCCATGCTGAGCGGGGAGTCCGACCAACACGGGACTCAATTCCAGGACCCTGGGATCATGACCTGAGCCAAAGGCAGCCACTTAACCGACTGAGCCACCCAGGCGCCCCAGAAAAGATGTATTTTTAATAAGTTCCCAGATGCTGCTACTGGGGATCACATTTTCAAGAACCCGGAGTTATACTGATGTTTCCCACACAGGTTTGTTCTTCAGAAGCACCTGAGAGTGGGTGGGGGAGGTGTAAGGGACAAGAAATGCAAAGCTTCAGACTGCACTCCTGTGGATTCCCATTCTCAGCAAAGCTCTAGCTTGCACAAGCTCTCCAGGTGTTTATTATAAACAGGCACGTTGGAGACTGAGTTGTCAAGAGCACAGTGCAGTTCTGAACCGGCAGGTGTCACATCAGCGTGATTTGGGGAAACGGGTGGAGAATATCTGCTCCAGTAGATCACTGGCATTCTCACACTGATCATTTATATACTTGACTATTCAGTAGCAATTGCAAGAAACTACGTTCTTTGCGGGCAAGGCTTTATGTGTTTCCTCCCAGATTTGCACAGTAAAGACTAGGAAAAAGAAGGAAGATAGGGAGGAAGGGAGGGAAGGAATATACATATTTTAAAATACATAAGCACGGGCCCAACCTTAGAGTAATTCTGATTTAATTGGGCTGAAGTGGGATCCAGGCAACGGTAGTTTGAGAAAGAACTAGGGGATTGAGATCCATAGCTGAAATTGAGAACCCCAATGATCTGCTGTTCTTAGAATCAGCATCCCTCTGGGTGGCTCAGTTGGTTGAGTGACTGCCTTCAGCTCAGGTCATGATCCTGGAGTCCCGGGATCGAGTCCCGCGTCGGGCTCCCTGCTCAGCGGGGAGTCTGCTTCTCCCTCTGACCCTCCCCCCTCTCATGTGCTCTCTATCTCTCATTCTCTCTCTCTCAAATAAATAAATAAAATCTTTAAAAAAAAGAGTCAGCATCTCTGTTTTGTGCTAACATGAAAAGAGCAGAAAGCAACTAAGGTTCCAACTGAGCCTTATCATGCCACATGGGTGAGTCACTTAATCTTGCTCAATTTTAGTGTCATCATCTATAAAATGAGGATAAAATCTCTACTGCATTCAGTTACTTATGAAAAATAAATGAAGGGACGCCTGGGTGGCTCAGTCAGTTAAGCGTCTGCCTTGGGCTCAGGTCATGATCCATGTCCTGCATCGGGTTCCTTCCTCAGCAGGAAGCCTGCTTCTCCCTCTTCCAGGCGCTCCCTCTGCTTTTGCGCTCGCTCTCTCTCTCTCTCTCCCCCCCGCTCTGACAAATAAATAAATAATAATCTTAATAAAAAAAGAGTAAATAAAGAGCATCCATTCACCCACAGCTTCACTCTTCCCTTCATTACTTCATTCACTTAACAAGTATTTATTGATCTCCCACCACATGCCACGCAGTGGTATACGGCCATGACAGACCAACACAGCTCTGCCCTTGTAGGAGTTAGCCCTATGCAAACATAGTTCACGCTCCACAAAGGCTTATCACAACCGTTACCCGAACTGGACATGACCGTTACCGACTCAACACGAAATGATAGAACGGAAAGCAACATGCTTTATCTATTTCCAAGGTATATTCAAATTAATAATTGTAGTTGTAGTTATGGTTATAGATGACATTGTATGAATGTGCCCAGCATTATACATGTGAGATTCACTTATTTTTTTTTCTCCTTTTCTGTTCACAACCCAAAGGATGATATGGTCATGGAATCACAGAACGTAAGACCCAAAGAGGATCCTAGAGAGCATTCAATAAAACTCCTTCATGGTGCAGAGGAGAAATCCACAGCCCTCTGAAGCCAAGTCCCCTCCTATTGGGCTGGTTAGCTCTCTCAGGTCAGGCCTGGAGTGTTTTTCATCAGCAAACACTCCACAAGTGCCTGGTCAGTGCCTTACAGAATGTAGATTCTGAATAAATGTTTGTTTGCTAAGAGAATGAAAGAGAAATGTATAAAGGTCAGTGGTAATCTTTGTGTAAGGGTTGCACATCGAACATTAGGCAGCCAAGTGGGCAGCTTTTCAATTTGGTATTTCAAAACATGACAAAAAGCCTATAAATATCTCATCTTCTCTGAGATAACACCATAGTAAGCATGTTATAGTATTAAATAAATTTTATAAAAATAAGCCTCCTTTCAGTGTAAATTAATAAATTTCCTTTTCACATTATTTTTAGTTATCTAGGTCCTTAGCCTTTACTTAATGATGATGCACTTGATTAAATAAAATGAAAGAAAAATGAAAGTTCTCTCAGACATTAAAATGAATAATGAGTTTAGACTTAATCCAAAAGCAATTTAACTTTAAACATTCATATGAAATTAAATGAGCCATTGAATTTGCTATATAAGCAAGCATTAATCTTATCAAGCTATGAAAACTAGAAAGTTATATAGTGACCCATTAATTTCAGAGCCTAATACAAGGTCTGTTTAATGCCTGTACTCCATTAAAAAGTCTTATTCCACAATATAAGTGCTTTTTCATAAAAGTTTAAACCCCAATTCATTTTTTTTTTACTGCTCCAATCGTGTGATAATCAACTCTGACAAGATTACGGCTGCAAATCTGAATATGGTATGTAATGTCATGTGAAACAAATTTTGCTCATCAAAAGAGAGGACATTTATATCATTGTCAGGAATGTGAGCATTAATTATTATAACCCACTCTCCCTCCATCCCAGGGTTTTTCCTCTGAATAGTTTATAATTCTTCTATTACACGGCAGGGGGAGTGGGAGAGGGAGAAGCAGGCTTCCCGCCGAGCAGGGAGCCCAATGTGGGGCTCGATCCCAGAACTCTGGGATCATTACCTGAACCGAAAGCAGACGCTTAACAACTGAGCCACCCAGGTGCCCCGCAAAATTCTTTCATAGAATTACACAAGCCAAGAGCAGCATTCTAGTACACACAGATCATATGCTCCGGGCAGATACAGTTCAATGTTGAAATCAAACAACATATGTTTATTTTTACACATTGAAAATATTTCCCCATATTAAAAAAATGAATCATAATTTTGTCAGAAATTTTCATATCCCAACTTTAGGCTCCACGTGCAACAAGCCCATTTTGCAGTTGAAACCACAGTTGAATAAAGGGTAAAGAAAAAAAGCAGGGTGATGTGCTTATTGCCTTCCAAAATATGCAGCTAAATGGCAAATCTATATTGCCATCCCACAGGATGTTTCACGAATGTTGGAAGATGTGGGGGAAGGGGAGAGGAAAACAAGCAGAGAAAAGTGAAATATATGTATTTTGCTAGCAGGAAGGATCACAGTCAATTTTATTTTATGCCCTATGACAAACTGATTGATTATTTCGTAGTAATAAAGAGGGGACCAAGGAAGTAGAATGTGTCGAGAATATGATCAAAATAGTGTGGACTTAACATGTTTTACTCATTGCATTGCATTGGGATTAGATTAAGGAATTATATAGTTTACTTATTTTAAACCCTCATTAATAAATATTCTCATTATTTAGAGAATGGCTAATAATTCACCAGCAACCTGGTATTTGATATTTGAAATTTACAGCGGTAATTTAAATAATGAAGTCTATTATTCATGAAGAAGGATTTTGCAGTTGTAAGAGAGCAAATCATTGCAGAATTTTTTAACAAAATAAGCATGGTTTACAATATAAATTTTTACATGCTTGGGCTGGCATTCAATGTCTCTATGAGCTTGCCTCCTAAATACAGAATATGTCGGGGGGTGGGAGGGTGGTGTCCTGTGTCACTCATTCAGCTTTAGGGACATTCATATCATTTGGGATTTAGCAGTTTAACTCCATCTCTGCATTTAATCACCTCCCCAATCTAGTGCATGACTGGCTGCCAAAATAAGGCCACTTAAGACCTGCTCCCACCAATCTAGTGGCTTAAGCCAGTCCAAGTGCTGCCCACCCAGCCTACCACATCTGTCCTCAAGAGAAGCTTGAAGAAGACTTAGCAAAAGTATGTTTTATTTCCTTGTACCCACCAAAAACCTTAAGCTACTTTCACAAACTCTAAGTATTCATCAACCCTTAATGATGAATACCTTAACATTTTTAGTTCTCCTAAAAAGAAAGGAAGATTCACAACTCCCCACTTTGAAAATTGATAGACATAAGGTTTAGAGTTTAATTCTTTTTGTTTTTTAGAGAAAGAATCCCAAGCAGGCTCCATGCCCGGTACACAGCCCAACACGGGGCTCGATCTCACAATCCTGAGATCATAACCTGAACTGAAATCAAGATTTGGACTAAGAATCTTAGTTTAAAATCTAAATAAAAGGAGAGATGAGTGTCAAACACACTTCTATGATCCCAAGCAAGTTATCACTGTTGTAAATATTTCTTAATTTGAGAAGTAAAATCCCTTCATACAGGGATGCCTGGGTGGCTCTGTCAGTTAAGCATCTGCCTTCAGCTCAGGTCATGATCCCAGGGTCCTGGGATCGAGCCCCACGTCAGGCTCTTGGCTCAGTGGGAAGCCTGCTTCTCCCTCTGCCTTCTGCTCCCCCTGCGCTCTCTCTTGCTCTCTCTATCAAATAAATAAAATCTTAAAAAAAAAAAATAAAACCCCTTCGTACCTTGGAGGCCCCTCCTTTCGTGGGTTTTAGTGAGATGCAGAGCTTCCCAATATCCTGCCAATAAGTTATCATTTCTTCATAAATTAGAGTTATTCCCCATCATCTGCAACCAAGAACTCTGAGTGACACATTATGACCCTAATACTCCAATTCCCTATCTCTGAAATAGGGGATATTATGACCTATGCTGCCTACCTCATGAAATTGAGGGAGTTAAGTGACATAACAGAAGTTAAATTACCCACAGAATTGACAAATAGTTGGCCTTCCACAACTCTGTGCTTTCCTCTTAACATTCTCTGAAAATATTGAGAAAGTGTATTTCACAAAAATCTCCTAGTTTTTGTAAAAATGGAAATGATTTGTTCTTAAACGGTTATTGTGAAGATCAAGTGAGATCATATATGTAAAAATAACAAACCATTGCCTAGCACGTCATAAGCACTCAAAAACATTTTTCTTCTTTCCTCTTAGTAAGAGGAGAAGAATGATCAAATTTCAAACTCTATGATAATTATCAGCCATCCAAACCATAGAGTGTCTAGTTGAATATACTCTGCAAGCACAATCAAAGAGGTATCAAAAAACAGAAGTAATATGAGTAATAAGAATATGAAAATATAATCAGACCTTACTGGTTTATGTTCTCTTATTAGCTGTAGGATCTTTTTAACTCATTTAACTTATTTGATCATCAGTGTCTTTATTTATAAAATAGGGATAATTACATCTAACTCTCAGAGTTACAATTAGGATCAAAATACAGAACGTATGTGGGCATGGTTTATAAACTCTTACATATTGTGCAGAGACTATTTATCATCATTATCATCAACTTAATATTTACCGAGCTGCATCTGCTCTAAGAACTATCATATGTACACACACATACACACATTAATTTTACTTAACCATTACAAATATACTAAGCTAAATATTAAAAATACAAGTATAACAATATGACTATTAATTTTTCTCCTGACAAAGTTCCCAGCAACAAGAGATGTTGCTAGCAATGTACTGGCCCCTTGTTCAAGATCGATAGGACGGTGTTGCTAGGGCTCCAGCAAAACCCAGGAATTAAACCAACAGAGCCATGTTAATTTCAAGCTTCATTAGAACTTGGGCAAGCATGTCTATGAAGACCACCTGAAAAAAGGATACACCTAGCCAAATGCTCACTCACCGTTAACCACACTCCGTGTTTACCACAGCAAAATACACCCCCATTATCCTATGGACTTCTTGCTAGGAGTAAGTCAGATCTTCTTTTGCATTTGTCTTGAATCTTATCATAAATTAAGATCATCAACTGAAGGTATCACATTTGCTGGACTGGATCAATCAAAACTTTAAAATAATAAACTAATGATTGATGATAACTAGATATTGGTCAATCAATTGATTGATCGATCATATCTGACAGGGTTTTAGCTACCTGATTCTATGTGAGGTAAGCTATGAAGAATTTCATTCTTTATTTTCTCCAAATCAATAATTTCTCAAAAACCTGGCCTCTGAGAAAATGTACTTTCAACCAATAAAGTTTAAACAGAACAGTCCTTGAAGGCAACTCATTAAACTTAACAAATGTAGGGTGAAACAACTTCCTTAATGTGGAAAACTGTTACTAACTAATAGGGCAAAACCATGAGGAAAACTGAATAGTTTTCATTAGTCTTTCTTAAAGGCATCACACATTATGTATTTTTTAAATAAAATTATTAAAAGTACTTTTTTGGAAGTCTTCTTAAACACTCAGGTTAAAGGTGCTCTATATAAATATCATCACTTTATTTTTTATTTTTTTAAGATTTTATTTATTTATTTCACACAGAGAGAGAGATAGCGAGAGCAGGAACACAAGCAGGGGGAGTGGGAGAGGGAGAAGCAGACTTCTCGCTGAGCGGAGAGTCCGATATGGGGCTCGATCCCAGGACCTGGGATCATGACCGGAGCTGAAGGCAGATGCTTAACGACTGAGCCACCCAGGCGACCCTAAAGATCATCACTTTAAAAGGGTGTGCTCACCCAAGATTAAACATGCAAGAATGTTATTAGGGGAAACACCTATGTGAAAGAAAAGAGAGAGGGGGCAGAAAAGGCTGGGCAAACCATCTGAGTACAAAGCACTCTGATCCCAAATGAAGGAAAGGCGGAGGGGAGGTTGGGTTGAGGCATCTTAGACTATCTGTCACGCAGTCATAGGAAGTTTTGGCAAGACCACTGGGGAGTCCTCAAGCCAAAGTTGCCATCCGAAGAGCCCCACATCTCCTTGGAAGAGGCTCACCTTACTATCCCTGCCACACTCATTCACTGTCAGGTGAGCAGCTGGTGGGAAACATCCCCCAAACACACAAGCTTGGATTTCAGAATGCAGCAGCTGAGGCTCTTGGTCAATTACACTCAGAGATTTGCAAGTATAATCTCATGGCTGCCGCTAGGGCATTCCTAATTAAATATATATTTAAATATAATATATAGGGCATTTCCAGTTAAATATATATTTCATATATATGAAATATATATTACATATACATATATATAATACTATATTTGTCATATATATATTTGGCATATATCCTTTTTATTTATTTCATTAATATGATAATCAATCTGGAAAACAATTTCATTGTAGTTAATAAGTACCCTAGGGGAAAAATATCTTCATTTGCTCCATATTTTCAGCTACTGTATTTGATGAGATCTGTTGTTTGAAATAATGGTTTGGTGACTGAGTGAAATATACTCTCCCCATCTCTCCCCTAGCCTCACAAGGAAAAAGAGCTGTTAAAATATTTTGCTGAGGGGCGCCTGGGTGGCTCAGTCATTAAGTGTCTGCCTTTGGCTCAGATCAGGATCCCAGGGTCCTGGGATTGAGCCCCGCATCAGGGCGGGCTCCCTGCTCAGCGGGTAGCCTGCTTCTCCCTCTCCCTCTGCCTCTCCCCCTGCTTGTGTTTGCACTCACTCTCGCTCTCTCTCTCACTCTCTGTCAAATAAATAAATAAAATCTTTAAAAAAATATTTATGTATGGAACAAAAATTGTTCTGTTTTTTAATGGGCAGAATAACTACTGCATTAAACACTAACATCTATGGGTGTGGCTCACTCTCATCTTTCATTTCCTTGCTCAGTGTGGCTGGATTGGTAAACTAAGAGTCTGAAACCTCAGGGTTCCTTCATCATTTTTTTATTCTCCTATATATTTCAGCAACCCCCAGGGCAATAAGGTCCTAGGGTCTAGATCCGAGATTTGAGGAAACTGGCAGTCTCATGTAAACCTTAGGCCTAAGACATATGCTCCAAATGTGCTTCCCCAAAATGCTGCCCTAAGAACCAATGAGCCCTGGTCCAACTAACCATGCACTTTGTTTCCATTTCTTATTACTCCTTGTGTTCACCTCTTCTTGCAGGAACCTCAAATAAAAGGAGATACTTGGGTCTTGGGTTATAATTCCATTTTAGTACCAACCAAACTATAACTTAATATTATACAAAGATCCATTTATAAATAATATACCAAAAATGGCATCAGCAAGATAGCAGACTAGGAGATCCCAGCCCTCACCGACACCCACACACAATGGTCAAGTCAACTATCCATGGATGAGGATAGCTCTGGGAGGACCCTGGAGCACAGCTCAAGGGTTGCAGTGACACAGAGGAGCCCAGAGACTGGTAGTGGCAACATATACAATGGGTAAGAGCCTGGATTGCCCCATCCCCAGGTTGGCGTGTCACCATGAGGAATCCTATCATCCACGAGTTCCTTCCACAGAAGGAGAGGTCAAGCAGAGGACCTCGGCAGCCTTCACCACTGAGGACTGCAGCCCTAGCTTCTACTGCAGAGAACCCACCCTGTCTTTATACAGACCCCACTGCTGGACCTGCCTAGAGCCAGAGGCATGGCACCCCCTTAAGCTGGAGCTGCCAAGAGCCACCTCTCCCCTCCTTGGGGTCAGAAATACTTCTTTTCCCACCGCAGTCCCGGTGAGGCCACAGCCCCCGTGCCTGGGAAGTGACACTGTGAAGCATGTGCCTGCACACTGGTCCTGACACCCACTAGTGCCACCACATGCGCACCCACGTGTTCCCTAGACCAGGCACCCATTGCAGCAGCATATCTGCACCCCGAGGATCAGGTGCTGGCTACAGCTATGTGTACATCTACATGCCCACCAGACCCCACAGGCATGCCCCCTTCAGATGTACACCCCCAGAATTGGCATCCCCATGCATCCCCTGATATGGATCTGGATATGCACCCACTATTCACAGCACCCAGCTGACATCCTTACATCCTTACACCAACCAGTAGGAGGTCTTTCCCTACCTTGGCTAGTGCATAATGTTTAGAAGGGATGACTGCTTCTTCAAATGTGAAGACAGTAATGCAGAATGACTAGGAACAGGAAAAATCAAAGACCTGTGACACCACCAAAGGAACATAATAATCTGCCATAACCAACCTTAAAGAAATGGAGATCTACAGATTGCCTGGCAAATAATTCAGTCATTTTTTTAAAGATCAGTGGGCTACAAAAGAACACAGACAACTCAGTGAAATCAGGAAAACAGTACCTGAACCAAACAAGAAGTCCAACAAAAAGAAAGAAAACATTAAAAAGTATTGCATAAATTGTGGAGCTGAAGACTACAATTTCCAAAATGAAAAATATAATTGAGAGCTTCAGCAGTCAACTTGATCAAGCGAAAAATGAGAAAACTCAAAGATAGGGCATTTGAAACTATGCAGACAGAAGAGAAAAAGAAAAGAAAATGAACAAAAATGAGTGGGGAAAAAAAAGCCTAAGTAATGTATGGGATACACATTATGAGAAGAAGAGAAAGGGGCAGAAAGCTTATCTAAAGGAAGAATGGCTAAATTTGGGAAGATCCCAAATTTTAAGAGCAAAATCAATATCTGGATTCATGAAGCCCAAAAGACCCAATCAGGATCAACTCACCAACCCACCAAGACACATGATTAATGAAATTGTCCAAAGTCATGGACAAGGCGTGAATTTTGAAAGCAGCAGAGAGAAGTGACTCATCACACATAAGGGAACCTCCATAGGATTATCAGCGGATTTCTCAGCAAAAACCTTTCAGGCCAGGAGACAGTGTAATGATATATTCCAAGTTCTAAAGGGAAAAAACTGTCAAACAAGAATTCTATACCTGGCAAAATTACTCCTTAAAAATGAAGGAGAGGGGGCAAAAATGAAGGAGAGGTAAAGTCTTTCCCAGACAAACAAAAACTGAGGGAATTGGTCATCACTGGACCTGCCTTACCAAAAATTCTTAAGGGAGTTCTTCAAATTAAAACACTAAACAACACCGTGGATGGCATATGAAAACATAAATCTCATGGGTAAAGCTGAATATATAGTCAAATACAGATCATGTAGTACTGTAATGGTAGTGTATAAATTACTTTGAACTCTAATATAAAACTTAGAAAACAAAAAATATTAAGAATAATTATAATCAGGAAAGTTTATTAATAGACACAGAATATAAAAAGAAGTAAACTCTGACTTAAAACAAAGTGTGAAGTGGGGGTGGAGTTTTCGTATGCAACTAAAGTCAAGTTGTTTTCAACTTAAAATAGATGATTATGCCTACCAGATATCCTGTGCAAGCCTTCTGGTAACCACAGAGGAAAAACCTACAACAGATACTCAAAAAACAAAAAGAAAAGAATCAAAGAAAATCATTACAGAAAACCATCAAATAACAAAGAAAGACAGAAAGAGAGGAAGAAGGTAACAAAACAACAGCAAAACAGACAGAAAGTTATTAACAAAATGGCAATAGTAAGTCCTCACCTATCAATAATTTCTTTAAATGTTAATAGATTAACCTCCCCACTCAAAAGGTTTAAAGTAGCTGAACAGATATTTTAAAAAAGCTCCAGCAATGTCTGTCTATAAGACATTCATTTTATTTTTTTTAATTTTTTATTGTTATGTTAATCACCATACATTACATCATTAGTTCTTGATGTAGTGTTCCATGATTCATTGTTTGTGCATAACACCCAGTGCTCCACGCAGAACGTGCCCTCTTTAATACCCATCACCAGGCTAACCCATCCCCCCACCCTCCTCCCCTCTAGAACCCTCAGTTTGTTTTTCAGAGTCCATCATCTCTCATGGTTCGTCTCCCCCTCTGACTTACTCCCCTTCATTCTTCCCCTCCTGCTATCTTCTTCTTTTTCTTTTTTCTTAACATATGTTGCATTATTTGTTTCAGAAGTACAGATCTGTGATTCAACAGTCTTGCACAATTCACAGCGCTCACCATAGCACATACCCTAACCAATGTCTATCACCCAGCCACCCCATCCCTCCCACCCCCCACCACTCCAGTAACACTCAGTTTATTTCCTGAGATTAAGAATTCCTCATATCAGTGACGTAAGACATTCACTTTAGATTTAAGGACACACATAGGATGAATGTGAAGGGATGTAAAAAATATCCCATGCAAATAATAACTGAGAAAAAGTCAGAGTAGCTATACTTACATCAGAAAAATACACTTTCAGTCAAAAACTATCTCTACAAGTGAAGAAGGTCATTACACAATGATAAAAGTATCAATAATTCATAGGAAAATATAACAATTATAAAAATATATGTACCAACACCAGAGTACCTAAATATATATAGCAGATATTGAGAAA
Organism: Callorhinus ursinus; assembly: GCF_003265705.2. Lineage (NCBI taxonomy): Eukaryota > Metazoa > Chordata > Mammalia > Carnivora > Otariidae > Callorhinus > Callorhinus ursinus. The sequence goes on from NW_027397099.1 coordinate 13,823,593, forward strand.
TTTGATAGGAAAAGTTGACAAAGGGTTAATATCCAAGATACATACAACTCAATAGCAAAAAAACACTAATAGTCCAATTTTAAAATGAGTAAAAGACCTAAACAGACATTTTCCCAAAGAAGAAATACAAATGATCAACAAGTGCACAAAAAGGTGCTCAACATCACCAGTCATCAGAGAAATGCAAATCAAAACCACAGTGAAATATCTGACACTTGTTAGGTGACTATTATCAAAAAGACCAGAGGGGCACCTGGGTGGCTCAGTTGGTTAAGCATCCAACTCCTGATTTCAGCTCAGGTCATGATCTCAGGGTTGTGGGATCAAGCCCTGCATCAGGCTCCTTATTCAGTAGCGAATCCGCTTGATATTCTTTCCATCTGCCCTCTTTCAAATAAGTAAATAAATCTCTCAACTAAATAAATAAATCTCTCAAATGAATAAATGAATCTTAAAAAAAAAAAGACCAGAGATAACATACGTTAACAAGGATATAGAGAAAAGCAAACCCTTGTATAATGTTGGTAGACATGTAAATTGGTACAGTCACAGTGGAAAATAGTATGGGAGTTCCTAAACAAAATTAAAAATAGAACTATTATATGATCCAGCAACCCCACTTCTGGGTACATATCCAAAGAAATGAAATGAAGTTTGGATCTTGAAGAGATATCTGCATTCTCGTGTTTGTTGCAGCATTATTCACAATAGCCAAGATGTGGGAACAACCTAAGTGTCCAATACATATGAACAGATAAACAAATTGTGAGATATATATAATGAAATATTATTCAGCCTTTAAAAAGAAGGAAATCGTGCCATTTGCAACAACATGGATGAACCTAGAGAATAAGACAGATATAAAAAAAACACTGCATGATTTCTATGTGAAAAAAAAAGGTCAATATTTGAGGTGATGGACATACTAATTTTTTTTAAATGGTGTCTTTTTTTTAAGATTTTATTTATATATTTGACAGAGAGAGACACAGCGAGAGAGGGAACACAAGCAGGGGGAGTGGGAGAGGGAGAAGCAGGCTTCCCACCAAGCAGGGAGCCCGATGCGGGGCTTAATCCCAGGACCCTGGGATCATGACCTGAGCTGAAGGCAGTCGCTTAACGACTGAGCCACCCAGGCGCCCTGATGGACATATTAATTAACCTGACCACAGTAATCATTTCACAGTGTATGTGTATGTCAAAACATCACAACGTACACCTTAAGTATATAAAATTTTTATTAAAAATTAACTAATTAATTAATAAGAGTAAAGAGCTATTTCTAAAGCAAATAATTATAAGATTAAAGCCTTAAATGGATATAATAAAGAAGTTTAAAAATTAATAAACCAAGCATTTGAATAAAGATGTGAGTTTTAAAAAAAAAACAGAATAAAAACAGAGGAAATGAATGGAAGGAAATAAAAGTGAAAATTAACAAAATAAAGAAATTAAAGAGAATAAGAACCCCATTGTGCCTTAACAGACATCCTTAAAAGGCAATGTGTTCAAGAAAATAATATGCACACAAAATTTTCAATAAATACATAGCTTCCTTATGAAAAAATAATTAACATAAAAATGCAAAGTAGAAATTATGTATATAACATAAGTACCCCAACAAATACAAAGTAGAAATTATGTATACAACATAAAAATCCCAATCCATATTTAGTATCTAAATGTTATTACATACTCAGACTATATGACACCCACGTCAGTTTGATCACAAGTTTTACTACCATGTGGGGATTCCTAGCATTTTGGTGAATGAGTTGGTTGAGAATTAATTATATAACTTATTTTTGATGTCTTCTTTTTTAGAAATTGTGGTTTTAAATATCTCTGTCTAATCAGCAGAACTTTCAAATCCAATCAGAGTATCAGCAGAACTTTCAAATCCAATCAGAGTAAAAGGTAGATGTTTAAATATGTTTATCCTCTGAGGCAGGTATTCTCATTAACATACTATACCCTGATTCACAAATACAAGGTCAATATCAAATTGCAGGTCTTCAGGAAGGGGAGAATTTCAGGGTGGACATGTACATGATAGATTGAACTACAATATTAACATATTAAGCTCAGCATTACCATCAGCATTTCTTCAAGGATACTGGCAAATCTAGTTTTGTACAGGGGATTCATGAATTTTCATTAAATGACCATATATATAAACACATTGTATATATATTTATTTGTAATTTGTTCACAGAAATGTCCTAGAAGCAGTTATTTCAATGGCTAGGTCATCTTTCTTGCCAAGGCTGTAAATGCCTCCCTCCATGGTCTTTGAAACACAACTAAACTGGATTCCTCACACCTGCCTAGCTAGGTAAAGCTATATGAATGAGTTCTGGTCAGTGGAATACATGTTGAAGTGATTTGCCACTTCCAAGTCTAGACCCCTAAAACCAGTATCATGCTGGTAAATATTTAACAACCACCTACTGGGGAGGGTGCTGGGGGAATCCTGGTTTGTAGTATTTGCCAATTTCCATGGTATAAATATTCCCACCATGCCTAATTTCAAAGTACCAACATAATGTCACCAAAGTTGGGAAAGATGTATTATACAGTATTTCTACCATACAAATTAATCTATATATCCTCAAGAGCACAGATAATAGTAAAATGTAGTAATATATTAGGGAATGATGAGTTTTATTTTTAATATAAATTATTTTAACTATAAGTGTATATAATTTAATTTTTAATAATGGACATATTTAAAAACCGACTCACAAAATTCCCAAAAATTGAGCCATTGGCTCTCAAAAGCCAGTATGAGCCAGCTCCAGCACACCACTGCTAAAATCTTCCATGTGATATTCATACTCTCATTCTTTCCTTGTGCACTAGCCAAATAAATGCCAAGGGTTCAGGAGAAGTTTGGGGTTCCACAGAACCGCTAGAGTGAGCGTGGGTCCCTGACTGACTGCATGGAGCTGATTCCCATCTCTCCTGATCCTGCTCACCCACACTGGATTGAGAGCAAGAAATAAAGCCTTCGTATTTAATATACGAAGGGTAACATGTTACCCCACGTATATATTTAATATACGTGGGGTAACATGTCGCAGCATCTGATACTGTCCACCCTGACTACACACACCATTCAGAAAACAAATGAATTCTCTCATTCACCAATTCCCACATTCAGTGAATCACCAAACCCAGCTGAAAATGTTTTATAAAATACAGATTCCTGAGCCCTTGGAGATTAAGAATTTTCAGGTGTTAGTTCCAAGACTTTTGGGAAAGTCTTAGCCACGTTTGGGAACCACTGATCCAGTTCAACTATTGCTACCCAGCTGTTTTTAACTAAAGCATCCTTGAAGCTTTGCAGAAGGAAAGTATCATCTAAGATAAACAGGGCATTACTTGAATAAGCCTATTATCTCAAATTTGAAATTAGGTTGAAGTTTTTCTCTTTTATCTTAAAAATGTATTCATATTCTATATTTTGTTCCATAATAAATATGTGTTTACTTTGACATTATAAAAATGTTTCAAATCACTTACCAGGTAGGTTTCTCGATTCCCTCCCCCTTCTCACTCTGCAAAAACTGTGAAGTACAATTCAGAGGTCATATGATCCAGTGCTACATTTGTGAACCATATCAGTATTCCAGTAGACTAATCCTAGTGGGAATGCCCCTAATAAGCAGTTGACCACACTCTGCTTGAATACCTCCAGAGACGGGGTGCTTATTACTACTCAAGACAGGCTACTTTTTCCATTATTGAATACCTTGAACATTTAAGAGCTCTTCCTCATAATGAGCTAGAATCTAAATCTGTTATTTCAAGGCCTTACGTTTGTTCCTTTTGCCCATCAAAAACAAAAAAAATAAAATAAATAAAAACCCTACCCATGTGATAGTCCTCTAGTCCTATAGGACAGCTATCATGTTCTCACTACCCCTGATTTCTCTATTCTTTTTTTTAAGATATTTATTTATTTATTTATTTATTTGAGAGAGAGACAGAGATAGCGAGAGAGAGAGAGAGAGAGCACACGAGTGGGGAGGAGAGGGAGAAGCAGGCTCCCCAGTGAGCAGAGATTTCGACGTGGGGTTCGATCCCAGGACCCTGGGATCATGACTTGAGGCAAAAGCAAACGCTTAACTGACTGAGCCACCGAGGTGCCCCTGATATCTCTACTCTACAAGCCTAATAGAGTTAAATTTATAGAAAAACAAAAACAAGAAGCTACTCCATTTTCCAAGGGAAAAGAGAAAAGGATTTACAAAAAACATTTAGATTTAGTCTTAGAGTAAAAGCAGGAGTTTGACAGGCGAGGAGGGAAGTGGGCGCCAGAGAGGGAAACTGAGCAAAACTTCTGTTAAGTTTTGATATATTCAAGATCAACCAGAAACTGAGCTAGGACATGTAGTAGAGGATGATGAGGAAAAAAAAAAAAACTTGGAAAGAGAAGATGGTCTATTTCTTGGCTGCAATAGCAGCATTAGGATCACCTGGGAAATGTTAGCAATGCAAGGTAGCGAAATCAGAGGCGACAGAAGGTAGTTAGGTGAAAGGCAGGGTGTGGAATAAAGACAGAGGGAAGCGGAGGGGTGCTGTTATTTTTACTATACACAAAGGAGTCTAGGACACTAACTAGAGGGGAGGAGGTACGAAATGGGAATAATAGTAGAACTAAAAGTAATATCCAACTATCAAACATTGGAGGGAAGACACAGTGGGGGTAAAGAGGAGGTCAGGTGAACAAAATTTTCATATTTCATAAAAGGGAATAAATAGTCTTACGTTGATAGAGGAAAAGAGTTATAAACATATAACTTAAAGTTATAGAATAACCAACCACCCAAAATCAAAAGCCTTCCTCTAGGCTGTGGGATTGGAAGTAAAAGAGATTTAAAAGAAAAAAAAACCCACAGGCCCCATCCCAGACTTACAGAATCAGAATATGTATTTTAGTAAGATTCCCATGTGATAAGCATGCACAGTAAAGTTTGAGAAGCACAGATGTAACAGACAAGCTAGAGTCTTGGCAAACACATTAGCACTCAGGAGAGGAGAGAGAAAAAGAAAATTTGATATTACAAATGCAAAATCCACAAGTAATGATCATGGGGAAAAATCATAATTTTTTTAGTTTAGTATTGTTTTCAACTTTTATTACATATGAAGTATATGCTATAATATTCCAGTGCGTACAATCTCTAAAGATTATAGCCCTAGCTCTTTTGTTATGTCTAAGACTTTGAACTTTCTATCATCGGGAATGTGGAATCACTGAACCAGAGAATGAAGGGCAAACCTGAGTTCTAGGACTCTCCCTCAGGTGCCTATGGAATGTCAAAGTGGGAAGCAGGGTGCTTCCAGAGCACTACTAATTTGGGGTGGTTTTGTGTGATTCCCCAGTTGCTTGCAAACACAGGATGGTATAAAAGCTCCTTAACTCTTCTGTTATAAAAAACATATTCCTTCTTTAAACAATTTAAATAATCTTGTCTGGTATTATGAAGGCAGTCTCCTTTCCTCTGACCCTAGAGATTTCTCTGTCCCTCTGACTGTATCCAGGGTTACAATGCCAATCCTTATTTCAAATTCAAATAGGCCTTCGTTTCTAGTGCAAGTATGGCAGTGAATCTGTCGGTCACTGACGTGGTCCACTCTATGTCTGAGAGAGCCGTTAACTGGTGTTAGATGAGGATTCTGGTTCTGTTGAGCATGTTTTGCTTCCTCTATCGTGTCTTGGACCCGAGAGTGTTAGAAATAGTGCAGAGCTACTTATTTCAGAATAAAGGATTCATACCCACTTGTATCGATTAAGAGAAGCAGACAAGAGGGGCACCTGGGTGGCTCAGTCAGTTAAGACTCTGCCTACAGCTCAGGTCATGATATCAGGGTCCTAGGATCGAGCCCCACATCAGGTTACCTACTCAGCGGAGAGCCTGCTTCTCCCTCTCCATCTGCCCCTCCCCCCCATTTGTTGCTCTCGCTCTCTCTCGTTCTCTCTCTCTCTCTTCCTCAAAATAAATAAATAAAATCTTTAAAAAGAGAGAGAGAAGCAGACAAGAGAGGGGAAAAGGTCAGAAGAAACACCATGATGGATCTAAATTACTACTCATGCTTGCCCAGTATGCTGTGGGGCCACCCTCTCCCCATCCCCAATCCCTGTGGTCTAGAAGGAGCTCCCCACCCACCATTTCAGTGGGGGACAGATGAGGTCAGCTCTGCCAACCAGAGCACAGCATCAATCACATCCAGTGACTGATGGGTTCAGGGTAGGCATGCGCCAAGCCTAACCAGTGAGAACCACACCTAGGACTTCCATAGAAATCATCAGGAAACAAATTATCTTCCTACTTTACACTTGAATTTCAAAATTCCAAGCGTATATCCCTAGAGTTGATGGGGGCCATCTTTGCTCCATTGCACACCCAGAGCCCACCTGACAATGAAAGACCCACAGAAGAAAGCAGAACTTTAGGATGGAAAGACAGATTGCTGATGACATTATAAAGTTCTGCCTACCTGGGTCATGCATGAACGCTGCCCTAGACTTGGACTCCACTGTTTGTGAACCAATAACATCCCTTTAGCTTAAGCATGGTATAATTTGATGTATGGTATTTGCCATCAAACAAGACTTCTACTGATATAGAGAGATACAAAGGGGAAAAAAATCTATTTAGGCAAATGACATGGATTGAGTTTGAGACTGCCCCGGGTCACAGAGACAACACACACACTTGCTGGACATGGCACAAAGCCAAAATAGGCAACATGAGAGCTGATCAAAGGTTGGCATCTACAGCTGCACTGCCTGAGCTGGTAGTTTGACTCATTCATAAGCTGAGTAACGCCGGGCAACTCATTTGATCCTTCTTTGTCTCTGTTTTCTCATCTGTAACCTGGAGTGAATGACAGAACTGATTCTAGAAGGTTGACAAATGAATTCAGTGAGGTAACAACATGAGGCACCTAGAAGAGTGACTGGCACTGAGAAGACATATTTGTGAAGGCTATTATTATTATTTTTTTTTTTTAGAGAGAGAGAGAAAGGGCATGCGTGTGAGCAGGAGGAGGAGCAGAGGGGGAGAAAGAGAGAATCCCAAGCACTTTACCCTGAGCTCAGAGTCCAATGCAGGGCTAGATCTCACAACCCTGAGATAAGGACCTGAGCCAAAATCAAGAGTCAGCCACTTAACTGACTGAGCCACCCAGGTACCCGAGGCTTTTTTTTTTTTAAATCCTTCCTTCCTTCTTTTCTTCTTCTCTCCTTTCCTGAGTCCATTACTTCCTCTTCTAACTATACTGAGCACTATACAGTGCTCAGGAACCAGAGATGGATGATCTCGGTCTGGCCCTCAGGAATCTCACATCCTGTTGGGGAAGACCTTATGCCCAATGTGTTTGCATTGATGTGCCATGTGTGTAATGACTAGGGTAGAGGACCTACAGACTCACAGAGAAGGGATTCCTCCCCCATCATCATGGTGGTCAAGAAAGGTTTATGGAAAAGCATCACTCGGAGCATACACTGCAGGCATGGGGGTGATACTATGGGCAAAGGCCCCTTTAAGGAGAGTTATAGGAACATCCCACATTGACAACCTCCCTACTAAATACACGAAGCATTTCAGGGTGGGCCAAACACAATGCTGTGTAGGTAGTGTGAGCAGAAACAGACGCTCACATTAACAAGATGTATTATTCCTGAGAAAATGCATGTAAACTGGGTTGGGGGGTTAAAAAAAGATCTCTAATTGCTGCAAACTCTCTAATTGTCCTTGAGAAGTATGAAAGTCAGGGCTTGTGAGTCAATATAAAGGCTAAAGTGGGATCCTGATGGTTCTATTCTTAGGGTGTGAAAAAACCAAGTCAAAAAAGCAGAGTTAAGGCTGTGATTAATGTGAAACAATAAGATCTCAGGAGTGTTTCAATCCACGCAGGTGAGTCATGTCACATGCCTCCAGATAGTTGTGCGAATTCTCCCCAAGGCCTCACCTCCAGCAGTAGACACCCTGATGGAGTGTGCTGCCAATTTCCATACAGCTGAACCACGGAGGCCAAATGCTTTTGTTTATGGGAACTATTCTAAGCTATAATTCTATAGCATTTGAGCAATGCAGCTGGAAGATGCAAAATAACAGATTTTAAAAATGGTACACACAGATATATATTCATACTCACAAGCCCACATGTCTATCACAACTATATACATATGGTGCACTCACCCACCATGACACACAATGTATACCACAGGAATACTCACAGTCACGATACTATATTCATACACACACCCCTTCCATACATTCATGCCAAACACACATGCCACCTGCATACACCTTTCCTACATTCACACACCCAAGACATAGCTACCATATGTGCTAGACCAGATCGGTCATTCCAAATGTATATATCAGCCCCACACCCCAGGAAGTCCTCCAAAATAAGCACATTAGCATAGACACTCTCTCCCTCTCTCTCTAAAATTACACCCCAAACTTAACAGACTGCATTTTTTTTTCTTTTAAGGGATGCACAGTTTCATTTTTAATGAAGAGACGCAATAGAGAGGAACAGAAGAAATATTTTTAATTTTTAGATGATCAAGAAGTGCCAAGGGCACCTGGGTGGCAGTTAAGCATCCAACTCTTGATTTCAGCTCAGGTCATGATCTCAGGGTCGTGAGATTGCACCTGCGTCAGGTCCACGCTGAGTGTGGAGTCTGTTTAAGATTCTCCCTCTCCTTCTCCCTCTGCCCCTCCCCCCCCAACTGGCATGTGAGCTCTCTCTCTAAAAAAAAAGAACTCCCAGGCCATCAAGACTCAACAAGTTTTGCACGACCAAGCAAGCTAAAGGCATCCTGGGAGATGTTCATCACATTCAATTCACCCTATGGCCAGGGATGAAGATGGAGAGTCTGATGAAGCAGGCTCCACAGAGCTCTGCAGAAGGCAAGCCATCTGAAGGTGGAGCTGGTGTGACAGTAACAGTGAGAAAACTATTCTGTGTCTTCTCTTGGCTCTACCTTTACACCTTTTCTGGAAATCTACTGCCCTCTGTGTGGAGTCCACAGGGGTGAAATCAGGGCTGGTGCGAGGTGAAAGCATACAATTCCTGCCCTAAGGGTGACAGCAGCAATACCCCCGGATAAAGGCCACAGCCATTTAAAGTGGACCCCCTGCGTGGCTGCCGCAGTAGCAAGTTGTAAGAGAGGAAGAGGGTATCCCACTGAGTGAGGAACTACTGGCCAGTAACCCTGGGCTGAGCACCCCAACTACCTTGTTTCCTCACAGCATTCAAAGTTCCCTACTACAGACCCATTCTCCACATTCTATACATTCGATTGAGTAGCTTGTTCAGATGCACACACTTTGGAACTGGTTTTGAACTCAGGTCTTCCTGGCTCTTGAGACACGGCACCATCTCCACGTATTCATCTAGCCCATCAGTACTATAGTTGGCATCCTGCTCATACACAGAGACTCAGGATAAGGCCCAGGGGATACTGCCATGAAAAACAATAAAAGGAAAACCTTAATACCTCTTCATTCATGTTAGAACAAAAGTATAATTAATACTTATTGATTTTTAAGTTCTTGGGAGTAGGCTGCTGTTTGGCCCTGTGAATGTGATATTTTGGCCTAGGGAGTCAGCTGGTTTGGAAAGGACAGCTTAGGTGGACTAGTACATAAAGGTCACTTCAAAAGAAAAAGTGTGAAGCATCCACTTTCCCCACCACACTACAACCGTCCCCCTCATTTGTCTCCCTTGAGAGAAATGTGTCTCATCTGTCTTTAACGCCCAGTGCTGGGCACATGGTACATGCCTGTGCAGTAAATGACCGAAAGAACGATGAAGAAAATGTACTGTTTGACATAAAGCAATGGGCCCTTATGGAGCCCCCAAAACCTGGCAGCAAGACCATTTGCATGAAATGGCACATGCTGGGCTTGGAGATGAACCCACAGTATGGAGACAGAAATGATAAGGCTGATGTTGCTAACTCATCATGCAAAAGCTTTGGTCCTTTGAAGTCAGAGCCTCCTCCCTGAGGACCAAGATCATAGATTTCTTCCCAGGAATCCTGTTTCTGATACCTGGGGGAAATCTGCTGTCCTTTTTGGTTCAGCAATCCTACCGGGGTTTATAGATTTTCTCTACACAGGTACCACAATAGTTAACAAGAACACAAATACTTGATCCTACTGAAGCAATGAATTTCTAAGAGGAAAGGTTTTTCAATTTCGCAAAATTATGGAAAATTCTCTGCTACACTGATCCTCTAATCTGCCACTGTTAAATGAACGAATAGGTGAATTCATTAATTAAAAGTAGAAGAGACAGGGCGCCTGGGTGGCTCAGATGGTTAAGCGTCTGCCTTCGGCTCAGGTCATGATCCCAGGGTCCTGGGATTGAGTCCCGCGTCGGGCTCCCTGCTCAGAGGGGATCCTGCTTCTCCCTCTGCCTCTCTCTCTCTCTCTGTCTTTCATGAATAAATAAATAAGTAAAATCTTTATTTTTTTTAAATAAGTAAAATCTTTAAAAAAAAAAAAGTAGAAGAGACAGTAGTAAAGAAGATGAGAGGGAGAGAGAAAAGAAGGAAAGGATTAAAAAATGAAATGAAGGAGTGTATGTTAGTATTATCACAAGCCAACCACTCTGCTGCACCCATTTCATGCAGTATCACATTGGATCTGAAAGACAGTTACTATCATTACCCCCATTTTTAAGATGGGTAAACTAAGACTCAGATAAACAAATTGCTCATGCAAGGCTCATGCAGCTAACAGGTTAGGGAGCTAGTTAGGTGACGCTGAGGTTCTTGACCCAATGCCCATCCTATAGAGCTTAAGTTCTCTCTTGAAGGCAACAGAAAGAAACTTAAAGTTTTGCTTGTTTGGTTTTGCTTTTGTTTAGAGCAAAGGAAAGATAAGGGTTTTAGGAGCATTGATCTGCAAGCATTTTCGGAGACCAGGCCAGCTGCTACAGGAATCCATGCAAGGTGCAGAGTTTCTGCCTAAAAATACTTGATAAAAATTTTGCCAGGAAATCAGTTGAAGAAATATCAAATACCCAGTTAAATTAGTGTAGATTAAGTGAGAATGAGGACCTGAGAAAAAGATTTAAGAGTCAGTACAAATCCCTAGGAAGGAAAGGCATTTCTGGGTGTCCCTACACATTTATTAATTCACAGAGCACCTGTACTGTACTGTACTGTGGACAGGTATAAAGGGGAAAAATAATCAGCAAAATTGGACCCCAATTGTGAGCTTCACACAGCCTAGATGGGAGACTAACAAAATAAAGTTTTTGATATGAGATGTGATAGTGATACATGCAGGACATTCCAAATGGAAGGAAGAGGGACCCTAGTTCTGGACTCATCTCTCAGATGAACCAGGAATTCTCTGCACAGGAAGAGATCCCTTACTGTTCTGAAAACCTCAAGGTGAGGGATTGAAACTGGGGAGAAAGGAAAGGCACTTTCCAAAGTTTAGAACACCATGGACATGCAAACAGGTGGAAAGTTACTTCCCACTTCTATCCCTTCGCAGTCAAGACCGGGCGTTGGCCCAGTCTACCCAGAAGCCTCTACCCTGTGGTGAGCAACTGCTCTCTGCTTACGGAGAATTCATGAACGCCATTTGGGGCTATGGTCCGGTATGGCAACTGCCTTCCTGTGACCTCGAAGTATGTTAATTTCATTTTGATCTGAAAACATAAAATATAGGGGAATGATTTAACTAAAGGTAAGATCGAGGAATGTCTCACTTTGCCACTGGAGCCAATGTTCCACCTGCCATTTTTATTAATGCTATCAGAAAAGGATTTTGCTGGCCATGAGTGGGGAGCTTATGTGTCTTTTCTGGAGTTGTTGTTTGTGCTGTGGGAAATTGTATTTGCTCTCTGGGGTTCCTGCACTGATGGAATGTATTTATTTCCTCCTGGAATAAAAGTAAAGAATTCTGGAGAGAAACCAAAACATTCAGGTTTCCAAGACCACCCTTGTTTATTGCCTGGATGTACAGAGAATCCATCACTTTGGAAGTTGGCCAGCTGTGAGTTGTGCGGGTGATTGCTTAATAGTGATGGTCTATGCAGTCTCAGCCCGTGATGGCTACCACATAATGCATACAGCGGGTGGGACTGGGATGTAGCATAACACACGAGAATGTCACAACCCAGAGCTATGCGATCTGGCAGCACTGAACATAATGTTTACTGTCTTTCTTGCTAATCTTCTAACACAAAGTCTTGTTCTAAATCTAAAAAAAAAAAAAAAGTCAACAAATACATTTGCGTGCCTGTGTGTATGTCTGTGTGTATATTCAGGTATAAATAGCTAGGCTGATAAAGATCACTTTCCTTGAATTATTCTAGGTTCACACATCCTGCCTCCCCTACTTTCTCAAGATGAATCCAATCTTAAAAGATACAACTGTTTTATGCGCCATTTATGTGGAAAATCTGACCTGCAGGCCATTCGTGCCAGTTAATTAATTTTCCTTTGCTCACCAGGCAGCTGTCACAGAAGGTGGAGGATGCTCTCATTTTATGCCTAAATTGTGTGGGGAAGAGCTCCTCAAATTAGAATGCAAGAAGCCACTCAGCGCTAGCCCCTAAGGGAAAAAATTTTGAGGCTGGAAAATATTCTCAGCCTTCGGTCTCCCTTCCTTCCCGTTTGTCCTATATGCCCTCTCTCACACAATCCCTCGATTATAAAATTCGTACAACAAATTCTCCTCTATCCACCTATCAAAAAGGGCCTCTTTCCATTTACACACTCATACATTCTGTCAGTCCATCAGTCAGTCAGTCATCTGTCCATCTGTTCATTCTATAATTTATTCATTCATCCTATAATTTATTCATTCGTCCATTCGGTCATTAAACTCTCCTTTTTCTACTTCTAGATGCAAAAGACTGTTCTGAGCCACTTCTTGTCCACATAGTACCTGTATACACTTTGCTCATAGTACTTCCAGAAACAGATCATCTGAACATGGCGCCATGTCTGTCTTCCACATGGGCGAGAACCAAGCTCTTAACTCTTCCCTCCCTGAGCCTTTGCTCTTGCCTCTGACTGCAATACTTACCCTCACTCCTTTGATCTCTCTCCTCCTTTCCTTTAAGATTCAGCTAAAATGCCACCTCCTCAGAGGTCTAAAATACCTTCTCATTATACTCCCTCTCAACATCCTGGTTTCTTTATCTCTTTCCAGCACGTATCATTATGTGCAATATTTTATATATTTCTTTGTTTGCTTTCTGTATCTTTATCCTGAACTGGCTGCTAGCATCACAATAGCAGCACCAACTTAGTTTTCACTTCTGAATGCCTAGAACCTACAGTACCTTGAACAAAACTGTTACTCAGTAAATATTAATGATCAAATGGATGGTCATTTTTATCTTTGCATCGCCAGCTAATAGCCCAGGATTCTGCATTGCAATAGGTACTTGGTAAAATGTTGGCTGCTCAGAAATGAATGGATTCTATCAAATGCAGGCTGTGAACTGAAAAAATCTGGAGTTACTATTTTCCATTTTCTATTTCCTTTGACACTGTCTGTCTGTCTGTCTCTCCCTCTCTCCCTCTCTCTCTCTGTCCTGCCTGAGATCCTCTGGAGCCATCTGAAATTCTAAATACTATTCTGAAGCCATCCTGGGCGAGATGGATAATGTTGTTTCAGCAAAGCATAAACCATGAAAGTACAACCAGCTGAGTTCTTAACACTTTTCATGATAGCTTCACCTTTATGTTAAAAATATGGGTAAGAATGGACAGAATGTATAATTTTAAATGGGGAGTCACTCACCCGCTTACTTTTGATATATTGCTTCAGTTGGGCTGAGAAGGAAATTTTGACAGAGAGGGAATTTTGCAAAGTGTGAGTGGAGAATTGGACCTGAAAGTGTAATTCTCCAATGTACACCATGGAACATTTAGCAGTCCCCCTTCCTCACTGCCTAATAAAATAACCTGTGTTCTTGAGTTGTGAACCTAAATTAGGCTGCAAAAATACAGAAAATGTTGCTCATATTCTGAAGCAGAATGTTAAACAGAGCTGCACAAAGAAAGATGAGGAAGACAGATGCCTCAGGAGCCACTTGTAGTAATGGGTGATGTGTTTCTCCTCCATTCCAAAACTTCCTGTGTTGTTTGGGCTCAGGAGACAATTGCCAATAGAGGACCAGACTGTTAACATGTTTTGTCTCAAAAGAATAAGATTACATCATAATAGGCAAAAACTTAAAGCAACCTAAATGTCCATCACCTGGCATATGAATAGACAAAATGTGATCAGTCAATACAATGGAATACTACTCAGCAATAAAAAGGGATGAATATTGACACACACTACACCATGGATGAACCTCAAAAACACGCTGAATGAGGGGCGCCTGGGTGGCTCAGTCAGTTAAGCGTCTGCCTTCAACTCAGGTCATGATCCCAGGATCCTGAGATCGAGTCCCGTGTCGGGCTCCTTGCTCAGCGGGGAGCCTGCTTCTCCCTCTTCCACTGCTCCTGCTCTCCCTCTCTCTCAAATAAATAAATAAAATCTTAAAAAAAAAAAAAAAAACACTGAATGAAAGTAGCCATACACCAGAGACCAGATATTGAATGACTCTGTTTATATGAAATGACCAGAAAAGGCAAATTTATAGACAGAAAGTAAACTGGTGGTTGTCAGGGGTTGGGGGTAGGATGGGGATTAATTGTAAGTGGACAGGAAGAATCTTGTTGGGTGAGTATAAAATGTTGTAGAACTGATTTAAGGTGATGGCTGCATTACTGGGTAAAATGACTATAAATCACCAATTGGTACTCCTGAAATGTGTGAATTTTATGATATATAAAATATACCTCAATCAAGTTGTTTTTAAAATCTAAGATTATATTTTTTCTTACACAATCATAGTGCATTCTTTGCTAAAATCAGTGCTCCTCTCACGATATTAAAGCACAATGACCTTTGTTTATAACTTTTTTTATTTACTTACTGTCTAAACATGTCTCTGTCTCTTAATCATAGGAAACTAACTGAGGGTTGCTGCAGGGGAGGGGGGCTGGGGATGGGGCAACTGAGTGACGGGCATTAAGGAGGGTACGTGATGTAATGAGCACTGGGTGTTATACAAGACTGATGAATCACTGAACTCTACCTCTGAAACAATACACTATATGTTACTTAATCGAATTTGAATTTTAAAAATAATGAAAAAAATAAAGTTGTTTCTGAAAAATAAAATTAGGCCAGGTTTTTTCAGAATAATAGTTCGGAGAAATGAATTGCCTAATGGAAATAGATGGACTGAAAAACATTGCTTCTGAACCAAAGTTTTTTTTCTGGGAGATTTTCAATAATAAAGTTTAGAAGGTTTTTTTCCTTCAAAATGAAATATTTTGTCCTTTCATTTGGTTGGTTTCACTTGATTTCAGAGATTCTAATTTCTTCTGGGCTAATGGGAGTGGTCAGATTTTTGTACATCTTCTCAAAGGGAATTAAATTTGCAATTATTCCTAGCATACCATAGACTCTTGCAAACCCGTGTTTCGTGCAGTCTTCAGATCCCTGCTGCAATTAGCATATTTTCAAGGTGAAGTGCAGATGTCAAATTAATGTGGAAGGCACCAGGATTGCCGAAGGCCCCAGGTCAATTGGTATTGGTCTAATTGGAGGACATGAGTCTTTCCTGTGAAAAGGGTCCAGGGACTGACATCAGAAACAGAAAAGGTCCTTCATGCGTGAGCAGCGATAGGGGGAGAGGGCAGCGAGAAAAAGAAGCTGGAAACACAAGAGAAGAGAAGACTTGCTTTTATAGAGAAAGGACCTGCTTTTATAGAGATTCAGAGAAGAGATCACAAGGAGAATTTTATTATCACCCCTATTTAGTTACCGTTTTGTGCCAGGCTCTGTGCCAGGCATTTTGTATGCAGTAGCCCATGGAAGTCTGAAAAAAGCTCTCTTGCTAAATTCTTATTCCTCTCCTTCTCCTTCTCCTTCTTCTTCAGAAAAGCGAAGCCCAGAAGGATGAATTTATTTTCAATAAATGACAATTGAGTACTTACTACATGCCAAGTACATTCTTCAATGTTTTGCTCATTATCAGATTCACCTCTCACAACAATCCATGAGGTAGATGTTATTACTGCCTGCACGTTGTGGATGGGGGAAAGGGCATTTAAGAAACATGCCCAAGGTCCCACCGTTCGTGCGCCTCACGGGCACCCACTCCACTCCACACTTAACCGCAGCACCACACAGCCTTGTGAAAGCTCCAGCCAAGGGTGCTTGGGATCGAACTCTTCAAGAACTTGTGAAAGACCATGAATTCAGAATGCCACACCCTTGCCTGTGCTGTTCCCTGCAAATTTTAAAGCCAATTATATGATTACATCTTCTTGAGGGTGATTTGGATATCACCAGACAGTAATGAAAGGAAATGTACTAGCAGCATTAGATTTGGGATTGAGTCCTGACTCTGACCTGAACCAGTTGTTTTTGATTTGATAAATTCATCTCTTCCATCTCCAGCCTCCTCATTAATTAAAGGGGAAGGAGAGTTGTTTATCTTGCCGATGTTACAGGGATGTTATGAGGATCAAGTGAGATAATCTACAACAAAGTGCTCTGTGTTCTCTAAAACAGGCTTGAAATAATAATAATAAATACAAGTGACTTATTGAGTCAGTTGCCTGGCATTGTGCCAAATAAGCTCCTTTCCGTGGATTATCCTCCATAAATTCTACGATAGCTCTAAGCAATCGGTGTCATATTATCCCTATTTAATAGATGAAAGAGCGAAGGCTTACAGAGGTTAAGCAATTCACCCAGATGTCAGAGCCAGGAAAGCGGTGGCACTTCTAAAATCAAAAACAGCTCTTGATCCACTTTTTTTAATCACTCTTTTTTTAAAGATGCATGTTACTGTCATCTCTTTTGAGTACTTCAAAGTGAAACTGATCCTTCCTACTTCCATTCTCTCAGGACGTATTTGCCCCCTTTTAACAGAACCCAATGACTGTCATCCTTGCATTTAGAAGGCCGTGGGTTTTTGCCTGACCCTCCCCAAGCCAAGCACCTACAAGGAAGGACTGCAGCTGTGCGTCCAAAGCTCCCAGACTCTAGAGGAGTGTAAGTGCTCCATAAGAGGGTGCTCCCTTCGGGGCGCCTGGGTGGCTCAGTTGGTTGAGCGACTGCCTTCGGCTCAGGTCATGATCCTGGAGTCCCGGGATCGAGTCCCGCATCGGGCTCCCTGCTCGGCGGGGAGTCTGCTTCTCCCCCTGACCCTCTTCCCTCTCGTGCTCTCTGTCTCCCATTCTCTCTCTCAAATAAATAAATAAAATCTTAAAAAAAAAAAGAGGGTGCTCCCTTCTCCATAACTTCCCTACTGGGCAGAATTTAACCTCTTCCATACTCGAATCTACACCAGGCTCCTTGATATTCCAATGTCTGCCTGGTTTCTCAGGACATGTGCCACTACACAAAAATTTACACCTTGTTAAAATGGGAAAATAAGAATAATTAAAATAACAAGAGTGGCTTATATTTATTGAACACTTGCTGGGTCTGACATCTGTGCTAAATCTCCTATGTACATCACCTCATTTAATCCTTGCAATAAGCCTGGTCTTCTCCATCTTCTCCACCACCTTCTCCATCACCTTCTCCACCACCTTCTCCATCACCTTCTCCATCACCTTCTCCACGATCTTCTCCACCACCTTCTCCATCATCTTCTCCACGATCTTCTCCACCACCTTCTCCATCACCTTCTCCACGATCTTCTCCACCACCTTCTCCATCACCTTCTCCATCACCTTCTCCATCACCTTCTCCATCACCTTCTCCATCACCTTCTCCACGATCTTCTCCACCACCTTCTCCATCACCTTCTCCACGATCTTCTCCACCACCTTCTCCACCACCTTCTCCATCACCTTCTCCATCACCTTCTCCATCACCTTCTCCATCACCTTCTCCACCACCTTCTCCATCTTCTCCACCACCTTCTCCATCACCTTCTCCATCACCTTCTCCACCACCTTCTCCATCACCTTCTCCACAATCTTCTCCATCTTCTCCACCACCTTCTCCATCACCTTCTCCACCACCTTCTCCACCACCTTCTCCATCACCTTCTCCATCACCTTCTCCACCACCTTCTCCATCACCTTCTCCACGATCTTCTCCACCACCTTCTCCATCATCTTCTCCATTGCATGGACAAGGAAGCTGAGACTTGTCTCAGACAGCTAAGAATGGGGTAGAGTCCATTTGGAACTAAGGTTTACTGACTCCACCATTGTAACTCTTAACCCACAGACTACACTGCTATACTTTTCTAGAATTCCTCTTGCAAAATTGTCCTCATTCCTCAGACACAGTTAACAAGTCAGATCCTTCCTGAAACCTCCTTGTCTCATCAGCTGCTCCAACCCATTCTCAAATTCCCCATCATTCATTCCACAGTTACACATCTTTCATTTTTAGTAATTGTCTTTTCTGTCCACTTGGCTGTAACATTCCATTTCACTACTGCATTTCTCACAGCATCTAGCAACACGCCTAATAGGGAGTCAACATTTAGTATTAAGTTCTGACTTCTCCCTTTGCTATTCACTCATTCATTTATAATTCAGTAGATGTTCTCTATAAAAGGGCAGTTATACTATCTTTTCCCCAGCTCCCAGAGCAATGTTTCTTGGTTATGTCAAATAGAGCTGTCTTAATTATTTGACTCATCTTTTAACTGTTGGTTATTGAAAAACCTGTGGAGGGAAAGTCTCCACAGGATTTTTGACATATTTTGACAGAGGGAAGGACAGGGCCCAAGTCCATGCCAGGGCCCTAGAATAAGATGGCTGTAACCAACTTTATCCAAGTCTGTTTTCAATAGATCATGGAAGCGGTTGAGATTCTAGAAAACTGAACAATTTCCCAAATTTATCTGCCCAACATTTACTTGCATATCTTCGAGACACATTCCCAAGGCAGAATCTATAAGGAGAAAGAGGTGATGGGCAGGAGAAATGCAGGATACCAGGATCACTGCTGGGCACCTTCCATCTACCAATCCCACTCTAGGTGCTCAGCTTATGTTATGAGCACATCTACACCTCACAAAAACCCTAGGAAATGCCTGTTACACTTTCCCCTCAGTCTTACGGTTTCATTGTCCATTTCTTCCCACTGGAACAATGATTTTCAGTATTTTAAAGGATATGGATACATTATTGGGGGGAACACAAGACAATAAATGTATGAAGGTTCTGCATTTTCTTATTCAGTCTTTCGACATATTTTTGAGATCTTATTAGGTATGGAACCCTGTTTGAGGCAGAGGGGATAAAACAATGAACAGAAAAGACAAGATTCCTGCTATTATGAAGTTTATATAAGAGAGGGAAGACAAAATGCTTTGTTTGGTGATATAATAAGATTGGGGGATGGAGGCTGAAAATAGGCCAAGATTTTCAACATTCATCATGAGATTTTTTCCATAAAATTAATACTTCCATATCAATTATAATATTCTAGAAAATATCCTCAATTTATAATATAGACTATTTAAATGTAGTCTATACACTGTATGGTGACAGGTGGTAGCTACACTTATGGTGAGTAGAGCATAACATATAGAGAAGTTGAATCATTATGTTGTATACTTGAAATTAATGTAATATTGTATGTCAAATATACTCAAATAAAAAAAATTTTAATAAATATAGTCTATAATATAGTTCTTTCTATGCATATATGTATATATACTATATATATATTTCCATATATTTCCATATATAATTCCATTTAATAACTTTTTGTCAATGTGATGTACTAAATTTTGTGTCTCCACTATAATTCATTTATTGAAGCCCTAATTCCCAATGTGATGGTATTTGGAGGCGGGGCCTTTGTGAGGTAATTAGGTTTAAATGAGACCACTAGTATGAGGCCCCAAAATGGGATTTGTGTCCTTATAAGAAGAAGAAGAGAAACCAAGCTCTTGCTCTTCCTCTCTCTCCACCATGTGAGGACATAGCAAGAAGGTGGCTATCTGCAAACCAGGAAGAAAGCCCTCACCAAGAACCAAATCTGCTGGTATCTTGATACTGAATTTTCTAGTCTCCGGAACCATGAAAAGTAAAGGTCTATTGTTTAAGCCAGCCAGTACTCTGGTATGTAGTTACAGCAGCTCAAACTGACTAAGACAGGGAAATGCAGAATTAAAAAGTTTTTTAAAACAAAAAATGTACACAGTAACACATTTTTATAATTTTTTGTTTTGAAATAATTTCAGATTTATGGAAAAGGCATAAATATAGTTAAAAAAAAACTTTTGTATACCTTTCATCAAGATTCCCCAGTGGTTAATATATAGTCCTACCTGGAATTGTGAAATTTTATATTATGTATGTAAAAATTATATATACATACATATATATGTATATATATAATGCAATGCAGTGTGTATGTGTGTGTAATGCTTGATAGTTATAAGATGATCCTGGATTTTGTGACACCGTGTGTCTGTGTGTGTGTGTGCACTATAAAGGACATTACTGAGACTACTGATGAGGTTTGAATAAGATTTGTAAATTAGTTAATACTATAAATTAGAAAATAGTATTGATCGGGCACCTGGGTGGCTCAGTCATTAGGCGTCTGCCTTCGGCTCAGGTCACGATCCCAGCGTCCTGGGATCGAGCCCCGCATCAGGCTCCCTGCTCGGTGGGAAGCCTGCTTCTCCCTCTCCCACTCCCCCTGCTTGTGTTCCCTCTCTCCCTGTCTCTCTCTCTCTGTCAAATAAATAAATAAAACCTTTTAAAAAAATAGTATTGATCATTGTGCTGTGGTAATATAAGGAATGTCCTTGTTCTTAGGAAATACATACAGACATACTTAAAGTAAGGGATATCACGTCTGCAACTTATTTGCCAGGAATTCAGTGACATTTTCAACTGGCATCAATTTATGTCTCCATCCCAGGCCACTTCCCTAATACGCAGACTCCTATTTTCAATTGCCCACCTGACACTCAGCTTGAACATCTCCCTGGAATCTCAAATGAAACATACTCAAAAGCAAGCTCCTCCTTTTACTGATCTTCATCTCTCCCCAGACATTCTCCCCCGTTCTTCCCCATCTTAGAAAACAGGATCTCCTTCCTCCCAGCTGCTCAGTGGTTGAAGTCAGTCTCGAACCTGCTTCACACTCCCATTCCACATGTCCACATCCAAAACAGAAGCAGAAACTGACTCCTCCACCTGCTCCAGCTCCCACAGCTCCACCACCACAGCCGCCTTCCTCTCTGCGGTTTACTGGGGGAGCTCCCACATTGGTCACCTTGCTTCCACATTCCACCCAGAGCCTTTTGTACCCAGAAGCCAGAGTGATGGTATCGGAAAACAAGTCAGATCATGTTACTCCTCCATTCAAAACCGTCCGATGTCTCCCCATCCCTCTCAGAGTAAATGTCAGACATTAAAGCGCCCTGCGAAGTCCTGCATGATCTGCACCAGTATACCTTCTTGATGTCATATGTAACTCTCCCCCGTTTCACCTCATTCCAGGCACGGTGACATCTTTATGTGGTCTTTCTTCTCCCTGTAACTCTCTTTCCCTAGTAGCCCCACAACTGGCTCTGTCTCTTCCTACAGGTCTCTCCTCAGAAAGTACCCTCCCAGATGAGTGAGCCTTTCCTTGCACCTTTCAGCATAAAAGAGCCAACGTCACTGACCAACACTTCTATACTCTCCCCGTTTTATTTTTCTCCATGGAATGTTTCACCATCTATATGTTACAGCTTTACTTGTTTAACCACTTTTTGTCCGTGTCATTTCATCAGAATAGAAATTCCAGGAGGGCATGGGCTTTGTCACTAAGTGTTCGGCTGCTCTATCATGAAGAGTTAGCACCGTTCTTGGCTCATGTGAGTGCTCAGTAAGCTGCTTTATGGTTCAGTGAACATTAAAATCACAGTAACATCTAAATACATTTAGGGAAGAAAAAACAGACTTGTAGAATATTTATTCCATCTGCAGACATTATTGGGTGCCATTATGAATCCCAAGACCTCTTTCATCAGCTCTAAATCTAATAAAAAGAAAGCTGTATCAGAGCAAGCTTTGCATTAAGACTGAAGAGATCCCGTTTCTGGTCTTGGCTCTGGATTTGAAGAACACACTTAACCTTGGTTTCACCATAAGTAAAATCAGAGAAATGGGGCTCTCTGGGGTCCTTTCCAGCTCAGGTTACCCACTGCTTTTAGAATCCTCAAACAAGCACCTGTGGCTTGTTGTCATAAGAAAGGATTTGCAGATTTCAAAGCTTCATATATAAGTCTTCAAAACTCACTTTGGATAGTCAAAGGTAGTAGTTAAAAAAACTGCTGCTTCCACTAATTATGGTTATTCAGATTTTTCATCATTATAATACGGAATAATAACTGTCATCACTTACTAAGTGCCCACATTTTAAAAACTTAGTTAAGGGGGAAAAAAGTCTAATTACAGGGTAAGGGTATTTGCATAAATTGATGGATTTCAGGCATATATTAAGGTACTAACACATTATAAAGCCACGAAGGTTAAGTTACTCTTGATTTGTTCCTATTTTTATTTACTTTTAATCTAGTTAATTTTTTAATGGGCTAATGAAGAAGCACTATCTTTTCTCTTTCACTCAGCCTCCTGGCTGCCCATCTCAGCTGCTGCAAGACTTTTATTTAGAGATAACATAACCTAAAATAACAGTGCAATTTTGGAGGCTCTCTGACCCGTGTCTAAATTCTGGTTCTGTCATTCATTTACTTTGTGATCTAAAATAAGCTTTCCACTTTCTCTTAAGTTTAAGGGTGTTCTTTTTTTTTATGGAGATAATAAAAGCCAATCTGTAGGGGAAGTTTTATAAAACAATAAAATAAATTTGTACAGCACTTGGCATACACTTATCACCGATAACAAATGTTAGCTTTCTTCTCCTTCTCTCTTTCCCATCTTCATGGTCTCAAAGAAATAGATCCTGTGGTGAGAACATAGAAATGTTCCGTGGGCAAAGTTGCCTACCCTTGCAAAGGAGAAATGACTTCGGAATCCCTTTTTACTTCCTGCTTTGTCCCTCTAAAAACAAACCAAAAAACAAAAACAATTAAACAAAACCCAAATGTCCCATTTTTCCACACTAATACTTCTCCACAAAAATTTGTTTCATTTTGTTTAATTTTAAACCCAGGCGAAAAGAACATTTTTTTCTAGAACACAAACTTGCTGAAGTATGTGCATGTGCGTGTGCATGCTTGTGCATTTATCCATCCATTTCTATTCTCTTCAAAACAAAAGCAAAAATGGAGCATGGGGTGTTATACGCAAACAATGAATCATGGAACACTACATCAAAAACTAATGATATACTGTATGGTGATTAACATATATATACACAATGGAATATTATGCAGCCATCAAAAGGAATGAGATCTTGCCATCTGCAATGACGTGGATGGAACTGGAGGGTATTATGCTGAGTGAAATAAGTCAATCAGAGAAAGACATGTATCATATGACCTCACTGATATGAGGAATTCTTTTTTTTAAGATTTTATTTATTTATTCATGAGAGACAGAGAGAGAGAGAGAGAGAGAGAGAAGCAGAGGGAGAAGCAGGCTCCCCGCTGAGCAGGGAGCCCGATGTGGGACTCGATCCCAGGACCCTGGGATCATGACCTGAGCCGAAGGCAGACGCTTAACCATCTGAGCCACCCAGGCGCCCAGATATGAGGAGTTCTTAATCTCAGGAAACAAACTGAGGGTTGCTGGAGTGGTGGGGGGTGGGAGGGATGGGGTGGCTGGGTGATAGACATTGGGGAGGGTATGTGCTATGGTGAGCACTGTGAATTGTGCAAGACTGTTGAATCACAGACCTGTACCTCTGAAACAATGCAATATATGTTAAGAAAAAAAAAAGAAGAAGAAGAAGAAGATAGCAGGAGGGGAAGATTGAAGGGGGGGAAATCGGAGGTGGAGACGAACCACGAGAGACAATGGACTCAGAAACAAACTGAGGGTTCTAGAGGGGAGGGGGGTGGGGGGATGGGTTAGCCTGGTGATGGGTATTAAAGAGGGCACGTACTGAATGGAGCACGGGGTGTTATACGCAAACAATGAATCATGGAACACTACATCAAAAACTAATGATGTAATGTATGGTGATTAACATAACATAGCAAAATAAAATTTTTTAAAAAAGCAAAAAATAAATTAAAAAAAGAAAAGCAACGAGCTAGTACCCAATGGGCTGAACAAGGTATTTTGCTCTGTGGTACTTCCATTTTAATATTTTTCCATTTACATTCTTACACTTAAAAAAATATCATTACACATGAAATTTTGAATTTCTACTTTATTCTGAAACATCAAAAGATCTGGCAAGCCCAGATAAACATACATGTTTTATATGTCCAAATGATTTTGACAAAGGTGCCAAGATCATTCAATGGGGAAAAGACAGTCTTTTCAACAAATGGTGTTGGGAAAACTGGAAACCACATGCAAAAGAATGAAGTTGAAACCTTACCTTCTACCATACACACAAAATGGGTCAAAGACCTCAAAGTAAGAGTTAAAACTATAAAACTCTGGAAGAAAATATACAGGGAAAGTTTCTTAATACTTAGTGTGTCAAAGATTTCTTAGACATGACACTGAAAGCACAGAAAACAAAGTACAAATAGATAAATTAGACTACCTCAAAATTAAAAACTTCTGTGCATCAAAGGACACAAACAACAGGGTAGAAAGGCAACCAATGGAACGAGAGAAAATACTTACAAATCATGTGCCTGATAAGAAGTTAACATCCAGAATATATAAAGAACTCCTCCAATTCAACAATAACTCAATTTAAAAATGAGCAAACGGGGGCACCTGGCTGGCTAGGCCAGTGGAGCGTGTAACTTTTGATCTTGGGGTTGTGAGTTCGAGCCCCACACTGGGTGTAGAGATTATTTAAAAATAAAATCTTACGGGCTCCTGGGTGACTCAGTCCATTAAGTGTCCAAATCTTGGTTTGGGCTCAGGTAGTGATCTCGGGGTCGTGAGATCAAGCTCCACGTTGGGCTCCACGCTCAGCATGGAGTCTGCTTGAGATTCTTTTCCCCTCCCTTTCCCTCACCCTCTGCTCCTCCCCCTGCTCACGCCCTCTCTCTCTCAAATAAATAAACAAAATCTTAAAAAACAAAATAAAATAAAATCTTTTAAAAAATTAAATAAATAAAACCTTTAAAAAACAAAATAAAAATTAAAATAAGCAAAGGAATTGAATGGACATTTTTCCAAAGAAGACATATAAATGGTCAAGAAGCACCTGAAAAGATGCTCAACATCACAAAACATTAGGAAAATGTATATCAAAACCACAATGAAATATCACTGCTAAAAAAAGGAAAGAAAGAAAAGAAAAAAACAAATGTTGGCAAGGATGTGAGTAAATTGGAATCCTCGTGCAGGACTGGTAAGAATGTAAAATGGTGCAGTCACTTTGGAAAACAACATGGCTGTCCTCAAAAAATTAAAATTAGAATTACCATTTGATTCAATAATTCCACTTCTGGGTATATACCCAAAAGAACTGAAAGCAGAGTCTCAAAGAGTTGGGGTATATCCACAGTCATAGCAGCATTATTCATAATAGCTAAAAGGTAGACACAATCCAAGTGTCCATTGATGGATGAACGGATAAACAAAATGTGCTATACACATACAGTGGAACAGGAGTCAGCCTTAAAAGAAAGGAAACCTTGACACGGACTGCAACACAGATGAACCGTGAGAACATTACGCTGATTGAAATAAGCAGGACACAGAAAGAAAATACTGTATGATTCCACCTACATCAAGTACCAAGAGCAGTCAAATTCACAGAGACAGAAAGTGAAAGGGTGATGGCCAGTGGGCTTGGGGGAGGGAGGGATGGGAGCTATTTAATGGGTAGACAGTTTCAGTTTTGCAAGATGAAAAGAACTGTGGAGATTAGTTGCACAATTATAAGAATGTACTTGAGGGCGCCTGGGTGGCTCAGATGGTTAAGCGTCCGCTTTCAGCTCAGGTCATGATCCCAGGGTCCTGGGATCGGGTCCCGCATCGGGCTCCCTGCTCAGAGGGGAGCCTGCTTCTCCCTCTGCCTCTTTCTCTCTCTCTCTCTCTCTCTGTCTCTCATGAAAAAATAAATAAAATCTTAAAAAAATAGAATGTACTTGACCTACTAAACTGTACATTTAAAAACGGTTAAGATGGTAAATTTTATGTATATGTATTTTACCAAAATTTTTCTTTAATTTTTTTAATTCCAAAAAAGAAAAAATCTGCTAATAATTAGTCCTCACGGGCATTCACGGCATGGTTCAGCAAAGTCATCCCTGGTCTCTCTTGCCCAGCCTGGTTCACTCATTCTTCATCTGCCTTTGGTGTTAGCGTTTATGTCGCACGCACGCATCGAAGCAAGACGCTGGCATTTCATGTGTGGCCTGACAGTTTTGTCTGTCTAGAGCCTCTGCTGTAACTCCTAGATAACAAGAACTGTGCCTGTACATCTGTCCTATCTTGGCTCAAATGTCCACCTCAGGAGGCCATCCTTGCCCACCCTATTTAAAATTGCCAACTCCCCCTCCAGCTCTCCACTCCTTTTCCTGATCACCCTCCTTCATTTTCCTTCATAGTAGATATCAAACTTTGACCTATTACTACCATAGTTAATCTAATGTTTCCTTTTCTTTCTCCTCCCACCACAAATCCATTATAACATAATATCCACCAGGGAAGATATTTATGTCTATTTTGTTTACTGCTCCATTCCCAGCACCATATATGAGGCATGGGAGGTGGTCAATAAATTTTTATTGAACAAATGAATGCATCAATCAATCAAATTTGCCCAAGCTATATACTCTTCCTGGCTTCTCAATATGGAGAGAGGTCTTCCTTCTATATCTAAATGACCATTGACCTAATTGTGACAACCTGGACTCTGACGGGCATTTTTTTAAAGATTTTATTTATTTATTTGAGAGAGAGAGAGCACACGTGCATGTGAATGCACGGGAGCAGGGAAGAGGCAGAAGGAGAGGGAGAGAGAATACCAAATGGACTCCTTGCTGAGTGTGGACCCAATGCTGGGCTCAGTCCAAGGACCCTCAGATTAAGACCTGAGCCAAAAACAGAGTCGGATGCTTAACCGATCGAGCCACCCAGGCACCCCTGGCAGGCATTTTTAAAGAAACTCTGCTCAAATAATTTCAAATAATTCTCTGAAATTATAGGTCACTATTACTCATTACACCTTTTTAAAGCAGTTCATCAATCCCTGGAAAAACCAGCAGACAATTTAGCTTGGGCAAATTATTGGACTTGTATATGCAAAAATGAGTGTTAGGGAGGCAGCCCTGCATAATCACAGATGAAAGATGTTGAGCAGTAGTTGTCATGTTCTTTGATGTTTGCAAAAACTTCTGGAGAACTGCATGTATTATGTCCTTTGTGTATGCTTTGTATACAACTCCAAAATAAATGTTCTCTTTCATAAGAGGAGCATCTAATCTCCAAAGTAATCTATGTGCATAAACTATGTTTTAAGGCAATGAAAATGGATATGATATATCCCTTTTTTTAATTCAACTTTGTAATAAAGAATTATTTAGTGGGTAGGGGCACCTGGGTGGCTCAGTCAGTTAAGTGTCTGCCTTCGGCTCAGGTCATGATCTCCACGTCCTGGGATGGAGCCCCACATGGGGCTCCCTGCTCAGCAGGGAGCCTGCTTCTCCCTCTCCCTCTGCCCTGCTCTTTCTCTCTCTCTCGCTCTCACTCTATCTCAAATAAATAAATAAAATCTTTTAAAAAATTATTTAGTGGGTAGAAAACTGGGAAAGCCTTTTTCCTTTGGCACTAACAACACAGCAAGAATATATAAATAGATAATGCGTATCTGAATCCCCCACGTGCACAAAAGTCACTAGGGAAACCATCCAGACTTACCAAGGCCCTTTGCCTGATTTTCCTGAGCTTTGCTCCCTTATTAGAATGTCACCATGCTAATCTATCCTCACTAGAGAGAACACCTCTTTTTTTTTTAAAGATTTTATTTATTTATTCATGAGAGACAGAGAGAGAGAGAGAGAGGCAGAGGGAGAAGCAGGCCCCCAAGCAGCAGGGAGCCCGATGCGGGACTCAATCCCAGGACCCCGGGACCATGACCTGAGCCAAAGGCAGACGCTCAACCATCTGAGCCACCCAGGCGAGACCACCTCTTTTATCCTTCTGTCCAGCTCAGGAATTCTATCATAGCTAATATCAAATCATCACACTGTACACATTAAATATATACAATTTTTAGTTGTCAATTCTACCTCAACAAAACTGGGGGGAAGCTAATAATCCAAAGTATCTCTCAGTAAAACTAGTCCATAGTTTATAAATATATATATATATATATATAAAGCTTTTGGGGTACCCGGGTGGCTCAGCCAGATAAGCGGCTGCCTTCGGCTCAGGTCATGATCCCAGGGTCCTGGAATCGAGTCCCACATCAGGCTCCTTGCTCAGTAGGGAGCCTGCTTCTCCCTCTGCCTGCCGCTCCCCCTGCTTGTGCTCTCTCTCTGACAAATAAATAGATAAAATCTCTTACAAAAATTTAAAAAATAAAGAACAAAAAACAAAAAATAAGATGTATATCACACACTCATATATATATATATACATATTATCAATTCCTCCTATCTCCTAACTGCAAATTATGTGACTTGTGTGTATATGTTTGTAGATTTTAATTTACTTCTTTGGCTAATGGCTTTCCTGAGTTAATTATTGGAAGATAATAAAAACCATTCATCCAACCAAATTACCAGCTGATTCAATGTTTTTATGTTACCAAATTGTGGTAAATTACAACAATGGCACCGAATATGAGAGACACTTCTTCTCTTTCTCATTTGTGAAGCTTGTACTGGGCATTGAAAACATATCCCATATTTGAGCAGTTCAACATTCTGTGCAACATTTCCAAACATTCCCTCGTTCCTTTTCACATTCTCCACAAACCTGAACATTTTGCGAGGGCACAGTTGTGCCTACCTTGCTGGCAATGCCTGACACATAGCCAGTGTTCAATTTTAATGATGCTGCTGAATGTCACAGTACAGTAGCTTAGTCTCCTGCCAAACACCATGTGGGTGATTCAACAGGTTAGGGACTGGTTTCCTCAGAGCCCCAAGGTTCAGGCAGGTGTAGAAACAGAAATATCAGAATTGCTAAGGAGGAGTCCGTGTGGGTGGGTTCCATTCCCACTCCTACTCCTGCTTCAATCAGATCATCTCTGCTTTAATCTGGGCTTCTACATAAGATTTGTCAGACTCAAGAATACCAGACTCAAACAAACAAACGAAAAGTTTGAGAAGCCCTAGGACATGTCAGACTTCATAGCCATATTTTGGTAAAGTTAAATGCAATATTTCCTAATATTTTTCTTTTCCCTGGGATTGACCAATAATTTAAGAACTGAAAGGTGTTAACTACTTTGTATTCAGTTCCTTCAGAGTCAAGAAGTATGTCCTTGTGTTTTCTTTTTTTTTTAAGATTTATTTATTTGTGAGAGAGCGAGCACAAGCGGGGGGGGGGGTGCAGCACAAGCAGGGGGGTGCAGCAGGCAAAGGGAGAATCGGGCTCCCGGATGAGCAGGGAGCCACATGTGAGGCTCAATCCCAGACCCTGAGATCATGACCTGAGCTGAAGGCAGACACTTAACCGACTGAGCCACCTAAGCGTTCCCCCCCCACCACCACCATGTTCTTTAAAGGGGATAGTATTCGCTGATGGACCAAAAGTTTCAAATAAACATGTTTTTTTAAAAGAATGCATTTTATATTATATCCTTAAAATACATTGAGATGTAACTCTGCTTTTCCTGTGTCCGTCTGAATGGAATCAGCATACTTTAGGAGGATGTTTACAGTGTATGAATAACATATGTAACAAAGACTGGTAGAAGAATCAGAAACTTCTAATAGAAGCAACAGAGTTATCATTTGGAACTTGAGCATGCCAAAATGTATGTAATAGAAGAACAGTATCCCTTTTGTAATTCTGTAAGATCTATTATATAACTAACCAATTTTTCAGCAATAGAAAATGTTAATTGTACGATTATAAGCAGATCAGTGATACTCAGAATTAATAAAAATAATTACTTTTCTGGAATATTCTTTCTAATTAGTCTTCACAAGATTTTCTACAAATAACTCACTTTTTCCTAAAAAAGTAATAGTGGTGGTGCTGTTAGCTGCGGAAGCGGTGGGAGCTGTGGAGGAAGTGGTGGCAGTCGTGGTCGCTATGGGTGGTAGTGATGACGTAGGTGGGAGTTATGGGTGGTGGTGGCAGCTAGGGTGGCTGGTGGGGGAGATCATGGTAATGTTTGTGGTGGCAGTCACTGTGGGTAGTAGTGGTGAGGTGGTGGCTAGAGGAACTGTGGCTATGGGAGTGACGGTGGCAATGATAGTTATGAGCAGTTCGGGAAGATAACTGTGATAGTTGGAAGTGGTACTAGCTTTGGGTAGTAATGGTGGTGGTGTTATTTGGGGGAGGTAGTTGAAGTGGAGGTGGAGGTGATGGTCGTGATGATGACAGTTGTGGGAGATGGTGATGGTAGTTGTGGGTGGTGGTAATCCTAGGGAGGTGGCCATTGTATATATTTGGCTGGACTGATGGAGAAATATGAGCACAGGAAATTATTCTTTACAAAAAATTCTAGGGATCATATTATGTGATTGAATATGTTGCTTAGAGGTGCCTGGGTGGCTCAGGTCTGGACTTTTACTTTCGGCTCAGGTCATGATCTCTGGGTTGTGAGATAGAGCCCCATGTTGGGCTCCACAATGAGCATGGAGTCTGCATAAGATTCTCTCTGTCCCTCTACCTCTCCCCCTGCCTCGCTCACTCTCTCTCTCTCTCTCAAAAAGAAATATGTTGCTTAAACATGACAAGAGGTAGTTTGAAAATAGTTTATCATATGAGGAGAAAGAGGAACCCTCCTACACTGTTGGTGGGAATGCAAGCTGGTGCAGCCACTCTGGAAAACAGTATGGAGGTTCCTCAAAAAGTTGAAAATAGAGCTACCATACAACCCAGCAATTGCACTACTGGGTATTTACCCCAAAGATACAAATGTAGGGATCCGAAGGGGTATGTGCACCCCTATGTTTATAGCAGCAATGTCCACAATAGCCAAACTGTGGAAAGAGCCAAGATGTCCATCGACAGATGAATGGATAAAGAAGAAGTGGTATATATACACAATGGAATATTATGCAGCCATCAAAAGGAATGAGATCTTGCCATTTGCAACGACGTGGATGGAACTGGAGGGTGTTATGCTGAGTGAAATAAGTCAATCAGAGAAAGACATGTATCATATGACCTCACTGATATGAGGAATTCTTTTTTTTAAGATTTTATTTATTTATTCATGAGAGACAGAGAGAGAGAGAGAGAGAGAGAGAAGCAGAGGGAGAAGCAGGCTCCCCGCTGAGCAGGGAGCCCGATGTGGGACTCGATCCCAGGACCCTG
>NW_027397099.1:13855289-14020995 GCF_003265705.2 Callorhinus ursinus
TGGAATATTATGCAGCCATCAAAAGGAATGAGATCTTGCCATTTGCAGTGCCGTGGATGGAACTGGAGGGTGTTATGCTGAGTGAAATAAGTCAATAAGAGAAAGACATGTATCATATGACCTCACTGATATGAGGAATTCTTACTCTCAGGAAACAAACTGAGGGTTGCTGGAGTGGTGGGGGGTGGGAGGGATGGGGTGGCTGGGTGATAGCCACTGGGGAGGATATATGCTATGGTGAGCGCTGTGAATTGTGCAAGACTGTTGAATCACAGATCTGTACTTCTGAAACAAATAATGCAATGTATGTTAAGAAAAAAAAAAGAAGAAGATAGCAGGAGGGGAAGAATGAAGGGGGGAAATCAGAGGGGGAGATGAACCATGAGAGACAATGGACTCTGAAACACAAACTGAGGGTTCTAGAGGGGAGGGGGGTGGAGGCATGGGTTAGCCTGGTGATAGGTATTAATGAGGGCACATTCTGCATGGAGCCCTGGGTGTTATGCACAAACAATGAATCATGGGACACTACATCAAAAACTAATGATGTAATGTATGGTGATTAACACAACAATAAAAAATTTTAAAGAGAAAAAAAAGAAAATAGCTTATCATAAAACATCCACTATAGCCAAAATTACCAGGATTTTCTTTTCTGTGGATCTGTTGCTGTCAGATGAGGGAAACCAACTGTCACTGAGGGAAACCAACCAATGTGACATAAAAAACTATAATACCACTCTGATATGTCCAGGGTAATTTTAACTAATGTCCAGACTTTGGCTTTCACTCTCAGATGGGAGACTTTAGTGACTTGGATGAAAGAGTGCTATGACTTATGTCTAAAGCAGAGCATTAAGAGCAGTCAGTAGGCAAGCCAGTGCACGAGATGATGACCAGGACGGGGGTGGTGGGGGCAGAGGTGGCGAGCTGTGGCCACGTTATGAATACATCTTAAAGGTACAGCCCACAGTATTCTTTGGGATTTGTGAGATGTGAAGGCAGAGAGTCTAGAATTTGGACCTGGTCCCCCAGGTGATTCTGAAAGAGGACCATGCTTTGCAGAACCATGATGCCACAAGATCTGTTTTTTGTCTTTTTCAATCCTCTTTAAAGACTGGCGAACTGGGGGCGCCTGGGTGGCTCAGTCAGTTCAGCATCTGCCTTCAGCTCGGGTCATGATCCCGGGGTCCTGGGACTGAGCCCGACGTCAGGCTCCCTCCTCAGCGTGGAGTCTGCTTCTGCTTTTCCCTCTCCCTCTGCCCCTCCACCCCCCACACTCTATCACTATTTCTCTCCCTCTCTCAAATAAATAGAGAAAATCTTTAAAAAAAAAAAAAAAAAGACTGACAAACTGCTTTGGCATGTTGATGATCTCAATAATTTTTTTTAATGAAAACACATAAAATGAGGACATTTTCAGAAAAAAACTTCTGTATAAGCAAAATCATGCCCGGTCTTAATACTAAGCCACATGTTTCAGTCTTTGTTAATGGCAAGTTAGATGTTTTTTAAATATTTGTTAAATAAGCAATTCCTTGTATTCTATCTTCGAAATCTGTGTGTCACTGCTCTCTACCATAAGTAAATACAGAACCTTATAGCGGAGAATATTCTTGGAAAGAGCCTGATGATGTCTTCAGACTGAATGAGACTCAGAAAATCAAAAAGCTTGGTTTTCACTGGCATCAAACTTCCCATTATAAAGAGGTTCATAGAATATTAAAGGCAAATGTGCCCATCCTTCATGAGGAATTATCAGAAGGTATTATATACCTAAATTAATCATCTCTCTACTATTCTTTTGTTTTCTTTTTAGCCTGTGTCCATGGTATGTATGATGTGAGCAGCCACAAGCTATTCTGAATGATGAGAACTGGTTTTAATTAACCTACCATCAATTGTTTGTCTTTTTTCCTACAGAGATCTAGAGACATTTATTTAAAAGTTTTTAAAAGGCAGACAGCCCTGTAATACTGACTTAGTTTACTAAAAATAATAAAGTATGTTACAAGCTTAGTTTCAACTTATAAGTTAAAGCAATTAGAAAAAATGATAGTATCTCCCATACTCCAACTGTAATTTTCAATTCCCAAGAATTCCTTAGCCCATTCCACCCTTACCAGCACCTGTTGTAAATACCAGATGTCACTGAATTTGGATCTCTTACTTGGAAAACTAATAAATAGTGATAAAAGTTTTAGTTCTAAAGAAGTAAGAGAGAATAGGAATAAACACTCAGTTCCAAATCATTCATCTTGTGATTTCAGAAAATCTCATGCCCTTTTTTAAAAGCATCAAAGTCAGAATCACTTCCATTCACCACTCTTAAAGAGATGGGTCTCAGAAAGAGAGAAATTGAGAGTTGTTTGATTGTTGAATTTGTTCATTCACTCATAAATAGATACAAAACATCTATTTTGATTCAGGCACTGTTCTATATACCGCAGCAGTGAGAGAGGAAAGAGAAAAAAGAATCAAGTCCCTTTCCTTACAAAGTTCACATTACATATTGATGCAAATATTAAAGTAACTTCAGTCAAATAGTAAGACTCAATGCTAAATTTTTCAAGAGTTTCCTTTTGGTTTTCTATGGTATCTCCCAACTTAACTGAGAATATCCACTTTTCTTTAAAAAAAGCTATGCTTTCCAAGGGCGCCTGGGTGGCCCAGTCAGTTAAGCATCTGCCTTTGGGTCAGGTCATGATCCCAGGGTCCTGGGATCGAGTCCCGCATCAGGTTCTCCACCTAGCAGGGAGTCTGCTTGTCCCTCTCACTCTCTCAAATAAATAAATAAATAAATAAATAAATAAATAAATAAATAAAATCTTTTTTAAAAAGCTATGCTTTCTGCCACTTGGCTAGTGCAGAAAATTCAAGATGATAGAAAGAGACATAATACTTATTTATAACTATAAATGCAAACACATATAGATATGAAAATAAACATAAATGTTGATAAAAATACACACACATAGTAAGAGTTTCATAGAGAATTAATAGGATTTAGGGGCACATGGCTAGCTCCCTTGGTAGAGCATATGATTCTTAATCTCAGGGTCATGAGTTCAAGCCCCATGCTGGGCAAAGAACTTACATTAAAAAATAAAATAAAAATTAGGATTTGAAGTTCAAAAACACATGTTGTATCCTTCATGCTGTCACTCAACTATCCATGTATCCTAGGTAAGTTTATTGATCTCTTTAAATCCCCAGTCCTCACCTATAAAGTTGGAATAATAATGATACTTACATAATAGGATGAATGCAGTGATCAAACATGAGAATATTTAATATTATAAGCACTTATTCCAGTGGTCAGCACCAAGTTCATTTCCAATACTTATTATCATGATGTTATCTCTGTAAATTCTGTGTATCATACATGGAGAATCCTGTCAGCAAAATTTCAATCATGTTTTTTAATCGCCCAAAAGTATCATTCACAGTCACTGAGGCATTTCTTCCTTTGGTTACTACAGAAACTCTGTTTCTAAAATTTGATATCAAAAACTGGCAGAAATTCAGCTGAGTGTCCCATCACAGGCCTCTAAAACACATCTACATCTGAATCTGTTTCACTTGATTTCCCAAAGTAGGTCACTGGCTTATGACACTCTTTACTCTTATGTAAAGAAAAGTAGCAAAACTCCCATCACTTTTGCATAAATATGTTTTTTCCTCTTCTATTTAGCCTTTTTTTTCTTCCCTTTGTTTAGATCTAGGCCTTAACGGAAGCTATATTACAGGAAGGATTTTTTTTCCACCAGAAATGTAATAAGGCAAGTGAAAACTTCTTTACCTAAATATCATTTGAACTTTTTTTATTATTCTAGACCATCCTTTGCAAACCAATGTTTGCTTTGATATTATGGAGCTATTTTTTCAGGAACTTAGTGCTGTTTGCCCTAAACAATGTAGCTCCAAATGTCTTAAATGTAGTATTTCTATTGTTGATGATTCTTCAAAGTAGATCACTTCTCAGTTCTCTACTTAGTGGATCTAGTTTCACTCTCTCCCTTACCTTTCACTAGCACACATTGTTTCACACGACATTCCACTTTCAGCTATAAAAAAATTCTAAGGGGGCACCTGCCTTCAGCTCAGGTCATGATCCCAGAGTTCTGGGATCGAGTCCCACATGGGGCTCCCTGCTCAGTGGAGGTCTTCTTCTCCCTCTGCGTCTGCCCCCTGCTCATACTTGCACTCTCTGTCTCTCTCTGCCTCTCTCTCTCTCAAATAAAATCTTTTTAAAAAATTCTAAGAGAAAACAGATAAATCTGCTAAACATGAAAGTTTAATTCAGTAAAAACAAAAATGCTAGCAGCTGCATCTCTCTCCTATTTTAAAATGCATGGACTTTGTGACGGATATTTCCCCTAATGGAATAGAGTCCTCTCTTACTATTCCTAGCCTCGGAATAGGTTAGTTAGTCTGCTTACTGGGAAAATATATTTTTATTTTATTACATAATAAAAATGTAGAGTTTGGGCAATGTTCATTGGATCAAGGATAAGATACTCCATTTCCATTTTGCACATGACACGACTCACTCAAATTGGATCTTTTAACAATGGGATAAAGTTCAAGTTGTGGACTTGGATGCTGCACATCAGAAACTCGTAAGCTGAGTCTTTCATTAACAATTCAGATTCCCAGTTCCCACCCATAGATATTCTAACCTTGCAGGTCCAGGGTCACACTTGAAATCTTGACATTCAAGAACATTTTTCTAGGGGTTAAAGGATTTGGTGAAAAGCTCACTTTTAATAAGCTGCATGCCATATGTTCAAACATGACCTTACCTACATCTTTCTACATTTCACCTGTAAATACATTTTTCTAAATACACTTTCCTTTTATCTAAAATAAGTTGGAAAGAATTAGGTTAGATTTTTGAAAGAAAGCCAATTATTGCTCTGCAAAGTGAAGGTAATATCAGTTTCATTGTAGCAGAGTTTTATAAGCGGATAAAGTCTAAAAAATTATGCATATGATCAATCCTTTGAAGGTGGTTTCATGAGAAATAGAGACTTACAAGATTCTGATTTTTCACTTTCAAGATAGAATATAGATGAAATCTCCTAGGACACTATCCTATTAATGTAATTACATAGATACAGGCTGGAAGGAAGGGCCGAGTTGATTAGAAATGACAGAGAGAGAGCTGACAAGCTCAAGCAGAAATTTCCAAAATGACAAAATCAGAACTAAACAGCATACATTTAGGTTAGAATAAATCTTGCTGAAGAATGCAACCCTTTTTAAAAGAGTATCCTATAAAGTAAATGGAAGTGGATTTGCCAATGTAAAATGGCATCTGGTTAGAAGTCCACATATCAAAATCTCAAAACACGCCATCTCAATGCCTACAAATATTCAAAAAAAAACATAAGAACTCATCAGAAGCCTGGAAAGTGAGACAGATAGCCAAGCCATTACCAGAATATGTAGGAAATCCCAACAATGACAAGCCAAGGGAGCTGAAATGAAACACTCTACAAATGGTGTCATAGTAAGCACACCAACCAGAAGATCATTGGGAGGGGCTTTGAATCTCTATTTATTATTTATCTCTGATTCAGTGACTCAGGAACCATGCACAGGTATAAAATGAGGCAGTTGCCCCTACCGAGAGAGACTCACTTTCTTCTGTTTATGTCTTAGTCCCTTCCAAGTGTCTCCTGTTCAAAATATACTGGAGGATTTTAAAGCTAAGAAAAGCAACAGGGCTAAAAAGAGGGAGCACTGGTGGTGATACAATACATTTCAGAAAGCATAAAAGACACAAATAATGTTAATAAGTAAGGGCTAAATCAGAAGGAGTCCTAGAAGTAAGGTGGACAGGAGGCTGTAGCATTTCGGAATTTTTCATGAGTCCAAACGTTCATGGGGCAATGTTAGTAGAAATGTGTCTGAATTCAACAAAGTTGTGGGAGATAAGGGGCTATGGGGCAATGGAAGTGAGCCAAGAGCTGGGCACATTAGCCTTCCCTCCTCCCCTCAATCTGTGCTGAAGACAAATGGGAAAACCAAGCAGACAGATCTTTGTGGTTGGTGTTAGTGGCTGGTGTGCTGAGTAGATTGTCCTACGATGTACAGTGGCCGGACTCATGTCTAAGAGCAGTATTTTTAAATCAACTTTATTGAGCTATAATTTGCATTAGATAAAATGTACTCACACTTATTTGTTTTAGTAAATGTACACTCCCATGTATCTACCACTCCAATCAAGTTATAAAGTACTTCCATCAACTCCATGGAGTTAGTGTTGGATGGAGATGCCAGGTAAATCTCCTGTTTCTTTGCTGCATTAGACCAAAGCCCAGTTGCTTTGTGTAGTGTGTCCAGCCATCCATTCCACGTAGCTTAGTGGATATACCTCCTAAGCCACCGTGACTCGTGGCGACTCATCACGAAACAGCCACCGTTCAGCAATGCATCACCTTACATTTGTTTACCATCCTTTCCTGCCTCACTTCCTGTCTCTCTCACTCTCTGCCTGGTACCTGAACTTCCAATAAATCAACGTCACTTAAATCTTGCCTCAGGTTTTTTAGGGAACTTAGGTTCTCCATGAGTTCCTTCTCTAGAGCTCCCGCCCTCATCCCCTCGATGTCCTTCTGTTCAAACTTTCATTGGCTTTATGAGTCATCCAGGGTCTCTCTAATAAATTTCACTTGGTCAGAGTCAGTTTCTGTTGCTTAAAGCCAAGGAATCTTGGGCGCCTGGGTGGCTCAGTCATTATGCGTCTGCCTTCGGCTCAGGTCATGATCCCAGGGTCCTGGGATCGAGTCCCGCATCAGGCTCCCCGCTCCGTGGGAAGACTGCTTCTCCCTCTCCCACCCCCCCTGCTTGTGTTCCCTCTCTCGCTGTCTCTCTCTGTCAAATAAATAAATAAAATCTCAAAAAAAAGAAAGAAAGAAATTCATCTAGTCATTTAAAAAAAAAAAGCCAAGGAATCTTAATCAGTTTATGAGACAAGGTCACAATCTGGTGGGATATTAAGATATATTTCTATAATAACTTATCCTACAAAAGAGGAAAATGAGGATCACAGAAGTTAATGATGTTAATCATCTACTACAGGATAAATGCAAGAATAACATCTGGCATATAGCAGGTGCTAAATAAATATTTGCTGTGTCTGAATCAGGAGAACCTGGTTAGTACTGCATTTTCCATCTGATTTGAATTCAAAGCCTATGAGCTTCCTGCTATACCACACTTTATCTCAATTCAAGTTAAAGATTTCAACAAGAATGATTCTCTCTTAGACAGTGTGTAAAGGATCCTCCAAGATTATCTGTCTGCTGGTGTAATTCTTCATCCATAGTTACGACTAGTCTAGAATGCTCCATCCTCTGAAATAGAATTTTTAATTTTGTCTGATTTAAAGAGCAGTACATTTGAGAAATCATGAAGAAAAAGAACAAAACTGAAGGATTAATACAATTATGTATGAAAGCCTAGTGTAAAGCGATGGCAATGAAGACAGGGTAGACAAAATAACCAATGGGACAGAATACAGTCCTAAAACAGACTTTTATGATTCTGTGAAATACACTGGGGAATTTTTCTTTTGGTTCTAGGTCAATTAGATATCCATATGGAAAAATAACAAATGAAAATAAGTAAACATAACATGAATGAATGTGAAAATAAGGTCTAGATGAACTGCATACCTAAACATAAAAGATTATAAAATAATAAAGATCGTAGAGGAAAATATAGACCATCTTCATGGAGGCAAAGGTTCTTTTTAACCAGACACAAAAAGTACTAACCATAAAATTTTTAAATAATAAAATGGACTCTAATCAAATTAAGAATATCTGTCCACCAACAGAATGGGAGGTAACCCAGAAAATTAGAGACGATATCTGCACTATACATATCCAACAAATTACTATAGAAATAAAAACAATAGAAAAACAGATGAATTCCTGAAGAGATCCTTTAAAAAGGAAGATATTCAAATGTGTAATAAATATATGAAAAGATCATAAACTTTATTGACCATAATAATAAATCAAATTAAAACCACAAAACAGCATATACATATATACACTACAATGACTAAAATAAAAATGATAGAAAATACCAAGTATTAATTAGAATTTGGAGCAATGACTACCATCACTTTGGAAAAACATGTGGAAGTGTCTTTTAAACGTATCCACTTTATATAACTCAGTAATTCCACTCCAGGGTATATACCCAATAGAAGTGTTCACATATATTCACCAAAATGTATGCAAAATGTTCACTGCAATGGATATTATCCAAATGTGTATCAATGGTAGGATGAACAAATAAATCATGCTATAGTCATTCAATGAAATCTCAGCAGCTTTATGTATAAATAATGCATAACTATACACAGCAATCTGAATTGATCACACAAGCATACTGTTGAGTGAAAGAAACCAGGTACAAGAGAATCCACATCATGTGATTCATCTGACATAAAATGCAAAACCAAGTAGAATGTATGCTACTAGGCTTCAAAGACACTGGGGAGGGCATACTACCTAGGAGGGAGTAATGGGGCCGGGGCTTGTGGGGTACTTTCATATTCTGTTTCATAATCAGGGTGCTGGTTACATGGGTATATTCAGTTTGTGAAAATTCATTGAGTTGGACATTTATGTTATGTGCACTTGTCTTTATTCACGTTACTTCAAGAAAAAGTTTTTTTAAAGTAATACATCTGTGGGGCACCTAAGTGGATCAGTCGTTAAGCATCTGCCAGGGTCCCAGGGTCCTGGGATCGAGCCCCGCATCGGGCTCCCTGCTCCGCGGGAAGCCTGCTTCTCCCTCTCCCATTCCCCCTGCCTGTGTTCCCTCTCTCACTGTCTCTCTCTCTGCGTCAAATAAATAAATAAAATCTTTTAAAAATAAAATAAAGTAATACATCTGTAACAACATTTAGGGGAAGATAATATGTTTGCAGCCTATCCCTGAAACAAGGCATACCTTGCATCCAATTCTAAGAATTAACAATAACTATAACTGCTAAAGCTCTGTCATAAAAAGGTTACATTTTTTCATTATAGCAGTTTAATAGTAGTGGATTTTTTTTATTGCATTAAACTCAGTATACTATTCCATGAGAAACACTGTGTGTTATGAATTATCTCCCTGAAGTAGTAGATGAAATCTTTAATTATTGCATTTTGTGACTACTCATTTGGGGATAATTACATTTTTCTACAGATTTTTTAAGTGTTAAAAAAAATTTTGCCCTTACTATGTATGTATCTCCTTAGCATACTGTCTCACATAAGATATGCATTCATCTCATGTTTGGTGAATTTAATGATTGTAAAATTCACTTAATTTGTTCAAAGATATTGTAAATGAGCTTTAAAAGAGGGCTTTTTTTTAATATTTATTTAGGGGCGCCTGGGTGGCTCAGTCGTTAAGCGTCTGCCTTCGGCTCAGGTCATGATCCCAGGGTCCTGGGATCAAGACCTGCATCAGGCTCCCTGCTCCGCGGGGAGCCTGCTTCTCCCTCTCCTCCCTCCTTGTGCTCTCTCTCTCTCTCTCTCTCTCTCTCTCTGTCTCTCTGTGTCTCAAATGAATAAATAAAATTTTATTTAGCAGGGAGCCCGATGCAGGTCTTGATCCCAGGACCCTGGGATCATGACCTGAGCCGAAGGCAGCCACTTAACTGACTGAGCCACGCAGGCGCCCCTAAAAGAGGGGCTTTTAATATGAGGTCCACAGACCTCAAGTAGTGCCAGATGAGAAAAACGACATCTCAATTTGCATTAACATCTAAGTGAATTTTAACATTTCCTTCAATTGTCACTTTGTCACTAGTAGATGTCACGGATATTGTCATTTAACATTACAGTTGTTATCTTGACATATTTTCTATGCTTATCATTTTATTGAAATTATAATAGTTAATAGACCCACTACAAAAACATACCATATAGGGGCGCCTGGGCGGCTCAGTCGTTAAGCATCTGCCTTCTGCTCAAGTCATGATCCCAGGGTCCTGGGATCGAGCCCCGCATCGGGCTCCCTGCTCAGAGGAGAGCCTGCTTCTCCCTCTCCCACTCCCCCTGCTTGTGTTCCCTCTCTCGCTGTGTCTCTCTCTGTCAAATAAATAAATAAAATCTTTTTAAAAAATACCATATAATGCACTAATAAAGCAGCTCGTGTTTTACTACATCACACTTTTTTAGCTATTATCATAATAGTATTTCAATATAATTGTTTCCTTTTTTTAAGATTTTATTTATTTATTTTAGAGAGAGTGCGAGCAGGAGGACAGAGGGAGAGAGAGAATTCCCAGCGGACGCCCACTGACCCCCAGAGCTCCACGTGTGGGGCTTGATCTCAAGAGTTGGAGGCTTAACCCACTGAGCCTCCCAGGCGCCCCAATATAATTATTTCGCTTGTAATCCCTATGTATTGTGTTTTAGATTTTTGAAAAGATTATTTTGAAAGTTTATAACTCTTCCTCAGGCTTCAGAAGAAGACCATGGCATGCGCACACCTGCGCCCACACGCAATGTTAAATTCCATGCAAGGGGTTCAGCTCGAGGCACATTGTCCCCCAACAAGAAAAAAACAGACATTCAGAGACAGAAAGAGAGACAGAGACAAAGAGAGTAGGCATAGGAGGGGAAGAGGAAGCCACAGTACACGAGGCAATGTTCTACAGCGCCATGGCGCAAAGTGAAAGTGAATGTTATCATTACTCAGAGAATCTAACCATCTCATTGCGACATCTCAGGGTTTCACCCAAAACAGAAAAGAGGGATTATCTTCCCTCATGCCACTAACAGACTCCAATACGCTAATACACTCCCTAAACGCCAGCCATATTAAACCTAGAAACAAAAGTTCCTCTTCCATATTGCTGTACCGCGGGGCCGTGTGCTGATCCAGAATGCGCCACCCCTACCTTCCCTCCCCCACTGCAAAGTTTCCTCAGGGAGCTGCTTCCTATTCATCAAGTCCAACTAAACCATACTGACAGGAGTTGTGTTTGCCCCCAGGTCCATTCTCCACCCTTC
The DNA here is from genome assembly GCF_003265705.2 of Callorhinus ursinus. NCBI lineage: Eukaryota > Metazoa > Chordata > Mammalia > Carnivora > Otariidae > Callorhinus > Callorhinus ursinus. The sequence goes on from NW_027397099.1 coordinate 13,866,326, forward strand.
CTCACCGATTTTCTTTCCCAGAAAGGTCACCATGCGGTAGATCTATGAGTGGTCATGCCCTAGGACTTTTGTTGTATTCAACCAATGGGGAGCCTCGGTGGCAAGAAGTCCGCGGTTGGAGGAGACTGACCACTTCTTCCCCCTCCTCGCTTTGAGTCTGGGGACGGTACAGACCACCAAAGCTTTGTACTTTCATTCCCTGGCCACACTTCTCCAGTGGTCCTTTATTCAACCGACCTCAAATGATCCTGTTTTGGGTGTGCCATCCATTTCCTGCTGGTGTCTGGACTGACTCAGTCATTAACTAAATTAAGTATTTCTGTACTCCCATCCCAAAGGCAGTCATAGGCCTCTGACTCAGTTAATAATGCTCTTCATACTTTTATTGTATTTATTTTACATGTCTGTGTTCTCCATTAGCTTCCTAAATGCCAGAGCAGTAATTAGGTAATATCTGAACCCCAAATACCTGGCAAAGACTTCATATATAAAACATGTTTAATAAAAGTTCATTGAGCAAAGGTAGAAACAAATGGTCAAAATTATAAGGGTAATTCTCAGCATAAATAAATGCTTTAATCAATTATCCCAGCTTTTATCATCTCATTATTGCTGCGAGTATTTTAGGCTTTAAACTTGATTTAGGAATTAGAAAAGAATTCCACAGTCTTTACCACTTCTGCAGAACAATGTGTTTTCATAAGTTTTATAACATAACACACATTACTTTAAAAAATACCCAATTGTCTTCTTGTATCAAATGCCATTCACTTTTCATCTTTGTAATTTCCTCCACAAGAATCTCAGAGTTCACAGGGCACTGGGTAACATAAGAAACTAGTTCATTCTTACTTAAAATTAAATATTTTAATAGACTGCCAAAAGCAAATCCCTATTTATGTTTTCTTATTATTTTTCTCTTCAAAATATTTATTATGGATTTTAAATGACAGATTTCATTCTTGGAAAATGATTATATCAATTTAATTAGATTGTCACCTCAGGGTCAAAGCTTTTATATTTAAGAAGTCTGGGACAGAAAAGACTCTGAAAACAGAAACCATTGCAACTAGGCCCCTGGAAGATGGGACTTATTTCAGATAACTGAGAAGCAAACTCTAAAATATATAATTTCATAAAATACGTTCATAAATATTTTTCATTAATTTCAGAATTTCTGCTTCAAAACCACACATCAAAGAAACAACTGAAATCAGACCAGCCCTGATTTATTCTCCTCTCTTATTCTCCCAAGTTGGATAACTTCCCCAGATGTGTTTTTGCATTTTTAATACATGTAAGTATCCACAAACAACCAATAGTATTATCTTGTATATGGCTTTTTTTTAAAGATTTTATTCATTTATTTTAGAGAGAGAGTGTGCACAACTGGAGGGAGGGATGAGGGGAGGGAGAGGGAAAGAATGTCAAGGAGACTCCTTGCGGAGCACACTGAGATCATGACCTGAGCCAAAACCAAGAGTTGGTCACTTAACCGACTGAGCCACCCAGGCACCTCTATATATGGCTTTTTAAAATCACATTCTTCTAAATTATAAAGACAAAAACATATTCACATGGGTTTTCAGACAGGAACTGAAAAAATAGGCATATTTAAGAAATAGTTCCCAGGGCGCCTGGGTGGCTCAGTGGGTTAAGCGACTGCCTTCACCTCAGGTCATGATCCTGGAGTCCCGGAATCGAGTCCCGCATCGGGCCCCCTGCTCAGCAGGGAGTCTTCTTCTCCCTCTGACCCTCTTCCCTCTCGTGCTCTCTCTCATTCTCTCTCTCTCTCAAATAAATAAATAAAATCTTAAAAAAAAAAAAGAAATAGTTCCTGGTCACAGAAAATATGAAGTAAACAGAAATTCAAAAAAGATTAAATATCACCAGAGAAATATCCCATAATTGCTACTTGGACACAACTTTAATTTTAGTAGGTTAAGTGAATGCAAGTGATCCATCTTAGTTTTAGAGAAGCAGGTGCTGCTTTTGCTCATGAAATTCCCCTTGCAAAATTAATTTAAATTGGCTTGGCTATGAGTACTCTCAGTTGATTTGGGAACTGGCTCAAGAGTCACGAACAAGAAATAATCATAAACCTCTGAGTAGCTAGTTTGCTACTGGGGTGGCACAGGGATTGATGGATTGAGTTTCATTTAGCATCTTCATTAATGACCTGAAGAAGGGAGCAAATAGCTTGTTAATGAAATTCACAAATAGTAATATATGAGGAGACAGTGCAAACACTGATAAAGACTGCTAAATTATCGAAAGAAACCCGAAGAGGTTAGATATGTAGACAGAAATGAGCAACCTAAAATGCATCATGGAAATTTGAGAGTTGAGAACAGGGCTTGGCGGGGGGGGGGAGGAACTTGATGAAGGAAATGTTATTAATTTTTATGATGTCATTGACTAAGAGGTTTCCAAAGCATTATTTCTAAAAGAAACCCATAAGTTAAAGTGAAAAGTCATCTATTGATGGACACTTATTTTCTTCCATATTTTGACTATTGGGAATGATGCTACAATGAACATGGGAATACAAATATCCCTTTGAAATCCTGTATTCATTTCCTTCAGATATATACCCAGAAGGGGGATTGCTGGATCATATGGTAGTTCTATTTTTAATTTTTTGAGGAACTTCCATGCTGTTTTCCATAGTGGCTGCACCAATTTACATCTCCCCCACAACAGGGCACAAGGGTTCCCTTTTCTCCACATCTTTGCCAATACGTGTTTTCTCTTGCCTTCCTGACAACAGCCATTCTAACAGGCTCAAACCTATTAGATCTCAATGAGGTGATATCTCACTGTGGTTTTGAGTTTCATTTCTCTAATAATTAGTGATGTTGAATACCTTTTCATGTACCCACTGGACACTTGTATATCTATGTCTTTTTGGAAAAATGTCTGTTCAGTTCCTCTGCCTATTTTTTAATCAGATTATTAGTTTTTATGCTATTGAGTTACATGCATGAAAAAGAAGATACAGTAAATATGTCTATACAATGGAATATTATTCAGCCATGAGAAAGAAGGACATCCTGCCATTTGTGATAACATGGTTGGAACTTGAGGCAATAATGCTAAGTGAGATAAGTCAGACACAGAAAGACAAGTGCTATATGATATCATTTACATGTGGAATCTTAAAAAGCTGAACTCATAGAAACAATAGAATGGTGATTACCAGGGAGGGGGGGTGAGGGAAATGAGGAGATGTTGGTCAAGGAGTACAAACTTCCAGTTCTAAGTTGAACAAGTTCTGGGGATCTAATGTACAACATAGTAATTACAGTTAATAATACTGCATCATATACTTGAAAGTTAGTAAAAGAGTAAATCTTGAAAGTTCTCACCACAAAACAGAAATGGTAATTATGTGATGTGATGGAGGTGTTAGCTAACACTATGGTGGCAATCACTTTGCAAGAGATAAATGTATCAAATCAACACACTGTACACCTGAAACTTACATGATGTTAGCTGTAGGAAAAATAAAGTGAAAAGTCAATTAGATGTTAGTAACTTCTAGTGTGAAACGTGAAATGAACTGCCAAAAAAGAACTCCGGGTTACTGCTATATTGTAGAACAGAAAGAACCTCAGATTTGAAGTCAGCAAGACAGATCTGAGATTCAAACCCAGATTTTCCATCTGATCCAATATTTTCATCTGTACAATAAGAATAATGATAACCACCTCACAGAACTATGGATGAAATGAGAGTATGAGCAAAAAGCAAAAAATACGATACCTGGAATGACCAGAGAGTCCACCAAGCCTCGACTACACATGATATGAAGCAAGCAAGACTTGCTATCTCCCTATCTTGAGATGAGTTGCTAGACTCAGGACTGAGAACTTTAACTCCCAAAATAGAGAGTTAAATTGGAGAAGGCTGCAAGAAGAGTAAGAGGAAAGGAAGGAGAAAAGCCAAGAGAGAGACAGAAGAATCTAATCCAGTTCCCTAATTCAGAAACACAGCTGAGGTGTGCAAGGCTAAAAATGGAGAGTGAATATTTAACACAAACAAGGAGATATAAGTAAGAGTAATGGGGTGAAATAAAGAAAAAGAGAGCTTAAGCTTTAGATCACGAAAAAAATTTTCCTTGACATTTCTATCAAATATTAACAGAATACTCATACAAGGAGAATAGTAAGTGAATCATTTCTTAAAGCATTTTAAATTAACCAGATAATGATTCAAAAAGTTTATCACTAGGGAAAAAAAAACCCTCCGGACTTCTTTTGGACCCTAAGGCCTTTGATAATAATTCTCACACCATCATGACTGAAGATTGTCCAAAATTGTCTAAGAGGTTCTAGGGGCGCCTCGGTGGCTCAGTCATCGTTAAGCGTCTGCCTTCGGCTCAGGTCATGATCCCAGGGTCCTGGGATCGAGCCCCGCATCGGGCTCCCTGCTCCATGGGAAGCCTGCTTCTCCCTCTCCCACTCCCCCTGCTTGTGTTCCCTCCCTCACTGTGTCTCTGTCAAATAAATAAATAAAATCTTTAAAAAAATTGTCTAAGAGGTTCTAAAACTGTAATATAATAATAATTGAACCCTTCCCCAAATTCTCAGCAAAAATTCCCACTAAGTCACTGAACAAAATTTTTATAGATTTATGACTTCTTTCCTCCTAGAAATTATTCTTAAACACTTTGGTATACTGCTACATATATGATGCGATCTGATCTTTCACACAATTATGTATGCTACTATTTCACAACTTATTTATCCAGATTTCATGATATTCTACAAAATGAATCATTCTTTTCAGATGCTCCAACTCCTAGTTGAAGTTCTCCTCTGCACTGGAAAAATCATATTACTTGAATCTAGTCTAGTGCAGGTTAGATAACCACAGATATTCAAGTAAGAGCTAACAAACATGTAAAGGGGAAAGCAAACATCTGATTCATTCATCATACCATCAAAAAACAGATACAATCCACCATGTGCCAGAGGTCTTGGTGATTTAACAGTAGCCAACAAAAACTAAAGTTTCTATTCTCAAAGATTTATATTCTAATGAGAAAGGGGCTGATTAAAGAAGAAATGCATTGAGTGCAAATAAAATATGATCTCTAGGGTACATAAGTACTATGAAGAAACATGAAAGGGTTAAGGGGTTTCTTGGGGATGGCAATAGGGGATAGGGCTCTTTTAGTTTGGGAGGTCAAAGAAAGTCTCTGAGGATTCAACATTTGGGGAAAGACATGAAACAAAAGTGAGGGAGAAGCCAACTCAATTTAGGAAAATCACATTCCAGACAGAGGGCACAGGAAGCACGAAGGTGCTTCCTGTGTGTTTCAGGAGCCACAAGAAAGGCAGTGTTACCAAAAAGAAGCAACCAGAGACTTGTAGGTAGTCTCGTGTGGGAGTGGGCAAAAGTGGAAGGGACCAAATCGCAGAGAGTTAACGACTGGGCAATGTATGGGAAAGCAATGAAGGTTTTGAGAAGGGAAGTAACAGGGTCTGATTTACATTTTTAAAAGCTTACTCTGGCTGCTCTCTGTAAAATGAATTTTGTTGGGAGCAAGGTGAAGGTAGAAACACAAGAGTGGAAATAGGGAAGCCATTTTATTGAACAGGGAAAAGATGATGATGACAACAGGAGGGATAGAAACATGCCTGTAGATGCAGAAGACATTTTGAAGGTAGAGCCAATAGATGTTTTTTATTTTTTTATTATGTTCAGTTGATGAAGGGCCAATAGATTTTGCTGACGTATTAGATGAGGGAAATACCAGTTGGTTCAGGGGATGGACTACTGTGACATCCTGAAGGAGTGGTTTCCAAGCAAGGCACCTATGCTATCAAGCACATGGAACCTGTGTATGTTTGGTGTATTCAGGATAGTGGATGATGGTGACGTGAGATATTTTTCTGTTCCTTTAGTAAATGCCTTTATGTCTAGTAGATATTCACTTCCTGAATCTTTTTCAGTTGGTAAATATGGGCTTTGGTAAATTCCAAAACCTGCATATCAGTCTTGGGAATTCATATCTTTTTTTGGTTATTCATTCTTAATTGATTTCTTTCATGTCTCAAACTTTGCCCCAATCACAGCACACCCAACCCAAGTCCACAGTATGATGGAGGGTCCTCCACACCCTTTCCAAACCATCAGGATTTTAGAGCTCTTATGGGGGGGGTTCTATATGGTTAACAGAATAATGGGACTTATTCTATTCTAGATGCTCATTCATCATTCCCTTTCTCCTTCCAAGTGCCTTTCTTCTTCTTTGAGGACCACCCTCACATTTCCAGCATGATGGCCCCATGCTCTGGAACAAGGGGAATGTAGTTCTCTCAGGTTCTCTCCTAGTATTGCCCAGAATTTCCTAACCAATCTACACTGACTGGAAAACCCCAGACAATCTTGGTACTCCCATTTTCCTCACACCCTATGTTTAAGAAGTCACAACATCATGCCAGCTCTACCTTTGGCCTGATGCTGCATCTGTCCCTCTTCTTTACTTTCATCCCCAAAGCTTTACCGCAGGCTCTCATCACCTCTCCCTGCCTTCCTTCTCTCTCCACAAAGCTGGTGGTGACCTTTCTTTAACACGGATCTAGTGACTGCCCATTAACTAGAGCTGGTTTTCCGACTGTGCTTGTTGAAAGCCTAGTGAGTTTGCAGGCGTGCCCTCAAGGACCTTTAAATAAGAGGCAACTGGTGGAATAGGAAAAGCAGATAGGGCTCCTGGCCTTCTCTCTGGCTTCCACCAGACGTGAGCCTCCTTTTCTTTGTTACATACTTGTTTTCTGAATAAGTCTTTTTCAGGAAAAAGTTTTACTGAGAGATTGAAAAGCATTGACCTAGACTCGTCCTAACTCCTTCATATACATTCAAGCTCCTTCATAGCTAATCTCTTACATTTCAACCTCTCTTTTGGTTATTTCTCCAATAATACACATCACAGTCCAGCCATACTGCACTGCCCACACTTCCTAGAACACGTCATGCCCCAAAATATGGGCACGCATATAAGCTCTTGCTCTCAAGACACATCTTATGCTCTCAAGAAACAGTCGCTGTGATGAGTGATCACAGTTCCCTCATCCCGACATATTTATCCCCTTCATTCTCTTCCCTTCCTCAAGAGATTCACATTCAACATCACCTTCTTTCTGACTCCTTGAATGGGGTGAATTGCACTTGTATCATTATAGTTTATTTATGACGATATTTCTCAAACTGTGACATAAGAATGAATATTCAGGAACCCATACTGCACCTCAGAGTTCTTTTCATTTTGCTGATAATCTAAAACTAAAATTCATAGTTTTACAGTGGAAGTTTCCTCTTACAGAAATGAGTCACCAAATACATTTTCACAGGATAGAATTCTAGTTTTCTTAAGTGAGCATTTTTTCAAGCTGAAGTTAGAGAAATCTCCTGGCATAATTTTGAAATTCTCAAGCTGTGTTTCCTTTATTAAAAGGTTTGAACAAAAGTCTGAGATACACTTTTATGTATTTCTTTTATAAATAACAAGTATATCTTGTTTTAAGTACTTGATTAAGTAGACGCCTGGGTGGCTCAGTTGGTTAAGCATCTGCCTTCAGCTCAGGTCATGATCCGGGATCGAGCCCCTCGTCGGGCTCCCTGCTAAACGGGAAGCCTGCTTCCCCCTCTCCCTCTGCCTGCAGCTTCCTCCTGCTTGTGCTCGCTCACTCTCTCTCTCTCTCTCTGACAAATAAATAAATAAAATCTTTAAGAAAATAACTACTTGACTAAGTATCTCTCTTATCCAATAGATGGTGAAAGAGCTGCTTGTAATGCACTAATTGAGCAAGTCCTCCTTGTCCCATGGTAAAAAGGAAAAAAAAAAAGTGAACTTTTAAATAGTCCTAGAATTCTTTTTGGATCCCAAAAAGTTTGGAGTAGAGAAAAAAACACTGAACCAGAATCTCAGACCGGGAAGTCTAATTATCCACCACAATGCATCACTCCAAGCATCAGAGTCCTTCTTTGCCCTACTTAAGGATCAAATGAGATGAAGGTAAAAACATCTCAAAGCAACGAATATGAGATGTTATGAATTTCAAAGGTCTAACTTAGTGATAGGATACCTCGCTTGGAAACAACTCTTAGGAAATGAGGAAAAGTTGCCTTGGCCACAAAAATCTGTCTTAACCACTACCTAGTGATTCCAGATTTTCAGGGACTCCTAAGAGAGGTAGCTAGGCACAGTTTTTCTTTAGGCCTGAGCCCAGAAGCCCCACGGGATGCACACAAAAATAAGACAGTGATTTCTAACCTATCAAAGAAAGAAGTGAGTAATGGAGATTAGATAACTAGGTACAGGGCTTCCTAGGTAATACCTAAGAAACTATGAATGTCTCAGCAACATCAGGGTCAGGGGCAAAGGAGGAGGGGGTTGGGGGGAAGAGGGGATGCTACTGCTTTGTGGCCCAAGCAGTGTATAGGCAACTACAACATACCAGAGATCTGGAGACAGATGGCATACAAGGGGCAATAACAGCTGGACCCAAAGAAGAACAGCTTTGTGAAGATCAATCAGCTTGATTGCATGTGAGCCCCTCCCCTTCTCTGTATTTAGTGACCCCTATAAAAGTAGGAAGTGGTGTTGGAGGTGGGGATAGACAGCCAAAGTCGGCCACTTTGTAAGTAGAAGCTATAGATCATGCAGACTTGGTAACAACCTGCTCAAACTGATATTCTCTAGAAGCCTGTATCAGTCAGAGTCCTGGCAGGCAACAGATGGCATACTCAAGGACAGCAACTTGGGGAAGAAATTAATAAAAGAATTATTTGCACAAAAGTGGGCAGGATTGCAGGAAACCAACAAGGCCTAGAAGGGCAAGAAAAGGAAGTAAAACAAGAATCTACTAGAAGAGAAAGTTGCCTGGCAGAAGCTATGGCCATAAAGAGAAGAACAAAGGCAACAACTAAACCCAATAGAGAGAAATCTGCCCTCCCTCTGCCCCCACCCTCCTGGGTTCTCATTGGCTTAATCCAACAGGAAGCTAGAAGATAAACAAACTAATTATTGAGGTCCCGAAAAGTACACCATAGGATAGGGCTGGGGAAGGGTAAGTAGGTCTGGAGATTCAAATGAAAAATATCAAAGATCCACAAGGCGGTGGTTATCCCTAAAGGACACCTGAGTATCTGCAATACTGCTTTCCACGCCATCTGCAGGATTCATGCTGGGAATCGTTGTCATTGGAAATAGAGAAGATAAAAGATGACGATGAGGATGATAATGATGATATTGGGATGATGGCGATGATGATGATGATGATGATGATGGTGATGGAGAAGGAGATGTGAAGGAGGAGGAGAAAGAAAAATAAATAACAAATACTACTAAGTGTTAAAAGAAAAAAAAATCTCTGCATTCACAGCTCTTTGTTGAACACCTGGTAAGTGTTAGGCTGTTGACCAAACTGTTGACAATAAGGAGAAAAGACATGGTTTCTGTCCTTAGGAGCTTCCCGTTTATTGGAGAAATGAGATCTGTGAATCAGTGTTCACAGTGCACCATTAACTACTACATGGAAAAATAAATTTAATTCTACAAGCTTTTATGGTGATTTTATTTATAGTATTATATTATAGTTATTATTAGGAAACTTTACTACGTATCAGGCAATTTGCTCAACTACTTCAATCAGACCTACCTAATAGGATCACGGGGGGATTAAATTCAAGCATCTACTATTCTCTTCACTTTACAGATGAGAAAGGTGACACTTAGCAAGTTTAAGTCACTTACACTCATCTCCTGGTTAGTAAGAGGTGAAGCTGTGATGAAAACCCAAGCATTCTGATTCCAGAGACACACACCCCTAATCACTAAATGGGTTGAGACCACAATGGTTTTCCTTTGAGAAACCCCGTACCCTTTCAAAACCCCAGGGAGTTTTCTTGCTCCATCCATTTACTACTTCCCCTGTTATTCCTCTCCATGTCTCTCTGACTCAATTTACTAACTGCATCAAATATTACATTAGCTTAGTATTGCACTAATTAGTACAATTTTGTTTACTAGATGATGACAGGGTGGAATGGAGTTTCCTTTCCTTGATGCCCATTATTAAAATGATTATTCCCCAAGGGGTGATGTGGAAAAGAGGAATGAGCTAGCATGTGTGGATACCTGTGGCCTTTAGCAGGGAGGATGGCCCTACCCCAAATTATTCCATCTGGCAGAGCCAGTTACCTGCTGTAGTTCACACATGAATGGCAGTGATTTGCATGCAAATAGAAGCCTACATGCTTTTTTGGAGCTAAGAGCTGTATTTCAACATTTCACAGTGGAATTAGTCAGTGGACAGGACACTGCGACTTTGTAGATGTGCCAGCTAAAACCCTTCTAAATACCAAGCTCTGTGTTTCACAGCAAGATTGTTTATTGAACCATTTCATGGAAGCTCCAAAGACTCCTCTGCTGAGATACTGCCAGCTCCAGGCTCTGGTTTTGACATTGATGTTGTCAGTTGAGATTAGGCATTGGTCTTAATGAATGCTGACAGACATCCTCCGAGGTACGATCACCCGTGTTCCTATGGCTAAATAGCAACACTCTGGACAGGAGTGAAACTAAGGTCTTGGGAGTGACTAGTCATCTTTTTTTCTTGCTCCCCTTCATTGGTTCCATATTTCTTATAAGATAAAAGTCAAGCTCGGGCGCCTGGGTGGCTCAGTCGTTAAGCGTCTGCCTTCGGCTCAGGTCAGGATCCCAGGGTCCTGGGATCGAGCCCCGCATCGGGCTCCCTGCTCAGTGGCGGGAAGCCTGCTTCTCCCTCTCCCACTCCCCCTGCTTGTGTTCTTGCTCTCACTGTCTCTGTCTCTGTCAAATAAATAAACAAATAAATAAATAAATAAATAAAATCTTAAAAAAAAAGATAAAAGTCAAGCTCTTCGACTGGTCTTCACAGATTTCCATGGTCTGAGCCATACTGATCTTTTCACCCTCATGCTGTCCCATTCCTTTATACTCCAGCACTCCAAAGGTACTTCTGTTTGCCTTTACATTTGATGCAATGTTTTAAGAATTTCCCTTCCTTTGTGGGAGCCCTCTTATACTACTGGTGGGAATTCAAGCTGGTGCAGCAACTATGGAAAACAGTATGGAGATTCCTCTAAAAGTTGAAAATAGAGCTACCATACGACCCAGCAATTGCACTACTGGGTATTTACTCCAAAGATACAAATGCAGGGATCCAAAGGGGCACCTTCACCCCAATGTTTATAGCAGCAATGTCCACAATACCCAAACTATGGAAAGAGCCCAGATGTCCATCGACAGATAAATGGATAAAGAAGATGTGGTATATACACACACACACACACACACACACACACACACACACACACACACACAATGGAATACTACTCAGCCATCAAAAAATTAAATCTTGCCATTTACAATAATGTGGATGGAACTAGAGGTTATTATGCTAAGCAAAATAAGTAAATCAGAGAAAGAAAATTATCATATGATCTCACCCATATGTGGAATTTTTTTTAAAGATTTTATTTATCTGACAGAGAGAGACACAGCGAGAGAGGGAACACAAGCAGGGGGAGTGGGAGAGGGAGAAGCAGGCTTCCCGCTGAGCAGGGAGCCCGATGCGGGGCTCGATCCCAGGACCCTGGGATCATGACCTGAGCCGAAGGCAGACGCTTAACGACTGAGCCACCCAGGCACCCCCCCATATGTGGAATTTAAGAAACAAAACAGAGGATCATAAAGGAAGGGAGGGAAAGATAAAACAAGACAAAATTATAAAGGGAGACAAACCATAAGAGACTCTCAATAATAGGAAACAAACTGAGGGTTGCTAGAGGGGAGGGGGCGGGGGAATGGGGTAACTGGGTGACGGAGGTTATGGAGGGCACACGATGTGCTGAGCACTGGGTATTACATAAGACTGGTGAATCACTGAACTCTACCTCTGAAAGTGATAATACACTACATGTTAACTAATTGAATTTAAATTTAAAAATAAAAAGAATTTCCCTTCCTTTGCACATGCTGTTCCCACTATCTGGAATGACAGATTTCACTATTGCTGGATGGTAAACTTCAAACCTCTGGGTGGTGATCCTTCAAAACTCCATCCAGGCTATTCTGAAAGATCTTCCCTCTTTGTTCCAAATAAAAATAATTTCTCCAGCTCCAAAACCTCATGTATATCTTCACTCTTACTGCATGAAACAAGACATACAACACACAAAAGTAATAGTCTTGCCACTTGACAGTAAGCATCCATAACTTGTTCATCCTCATATATCCAGATCTCAGCACAACATTTGGCATACGGTAAATGTTCCATCCTTATTTGTCTAATTTAACTGAGTTGTCCTACCAAAGTATTTGGCATAGGAGGCATGTGGGAGTTTAAAACAAACCACATTATGTTAGTAATTTGGAAATTAGCACTAAATTTTTTTAAATGTCTACTTATATCTGTTCATAAAAATGCATGATTACTATAAAATTTTACCCAAAGAAACACAAACAAAAGAAGGAAAAGCATTATGAAGGATGCAAAAAATTTTCTTAATCTCCCTAACCAGAAAAAAAAAAACACTTTCAACATTATAGGTCAATGTGTATCTATATCTAGACATAATACATATGCAAATATTCATTTTATCAGAAATCGAGTTTGATTATTGGGTTTTTTCTTTTTTTAAAGAAATTTACTCTGAATAGTAGGAATGAGTTATCCTTTGTAGACAAAAATGACACAATGGAGAAATAAGTATTCCCTCCTGATGGAACAAGACAGTGAGACTTGCTGAAATCCATTTAGCACAATCAGTTGGTCTATTTTCTCTCGATTATGGAAGTGTTGAAATGAGATATTTAATCAGACATATTTTAGAAAGTTGTAACATATTTGCGTATTTCCCTAAGGCCTGTAATGAAGAGCTCTTAATATTTCATTTTCATTATTACCAGAAGAGAAGAGTTACAATAAAAACTCTCCTTGTGGTCTTAGTCCCAGAACAATGAGGAATGTCAGCATGTCTAGGTCATTCAAGCAATGACCCCACAGTCAAACTAAGGAGAGAACTACTCAAGAGGAGAGCTCTGGGTCCACTTCCCAATCCATGTCCATTCTCTGTCTTTGCCCGCACTCCCCACCTGACTCAAAGAAGCACGACTTGTATTTAGAATCTATTTTGAAGGTCATTGAAAATAATCCTTCCTATATGCAGGATAAAGTGAACACCTCCCACTGAATACCAAATTCCTCCACAAGTTCAGGATCAAGGAGCACATTCTTTCTGCCATGTGAAACTTGGCAGAGGGAAGGAAGGGGTATAAATGAGTAAACTGAGGCATATTCACATGAAGTCAAAAAGAGATTGGAGGAGGCCATCTTTAAGATTCTTTACAAGCTAAAGGGGGCGCCTGGGTGGCTCAGTCGTTAAGTGTCTGCCTGCGGCTCAGGTCATGATCCCGGGGTCCTGGGATCGAGCCCCACATCGGGCTCCCTGCTCAGCAGAAACCCTGCCTCTCCCTCTTCCCCACTTGTGTTCCCTCTCTCGCTGCATCTCTCTCTGTAAAATAAATAAATAAAATCTTTTTAAAAAAAGATTCTTTTCAAGCTAAAAAAATTAACTGATTTAATTAGTGTCAAGCAATATTATCCACTGGACCAGAGATGTAATCATTAAGCCAGAGAATATTTTTATTAAACACCAAAATGCTGATTCTGACTCAATGACTACTTTGGCTGCCAAATCCTCATAGTTTTGTTTTGTTTTTTTAAGATTTATTCATTTACTTACTTACTTACTTGGGGGGGAGAGAGAGAGGGAGCGCACATGCGCGTGGAGGAGGGGGAGGGGCAGAGGGAGAGACAGAGAATCCCAAAGAGGATCCGCACTTAGCGCAGAACCCAATGCAGGGCTCAATCTCACAACCCTGAGATCATGACCTGAGCCAAAATCAAGAGTCAGACCCTTGGGGCGCCTGGGTGGCTCAGTCGTTAAGCGCCTGCCTTCGGCTCAGGTCATGATCCCAGAGTGGGATCGAGCCCCGCATCAAGCCCCGCATCGAGCCCCGCATCGAGCCCCGCATCGAGCCCCGCATCGGGCTCCCTGCTCAGCGGCAAGCCTGCTTCTCCCTCCCCCACTCCCCCTGCTTGTGTTCCCTCTCTCTCTCTCTCTCTCTATCAAATAAATAAATAAAATCTTTAAAAAAAAAAGAGTCGGACCCTTAACTAGGCCACCCAGGTGCCCCCAAATCCTCAAAGTTTTTGAGAAGCTACATTTACATTTAGATACAGATTATAGCTAAGTGTATTCTGTTCCTAAACAGATCAAAACCACGTAGCTGAGAACTGTGAACAATTGCAGAATGTGTAGATAAATGATTCCTCTCTGGACAGAGACACAAATTTGGCTCTATTTTCCCATATTTCTCAGTGTGCTGTTCTCAAATTCCAGGTCTAGGGCTAGTCATGCCAAGAAAAGAAGCTTCAATTTATACTGTGAGAGACAGGTAGGTACAACTCCCAAGTATGTCTGAGTCTAACCAGACAATGTTGCCTGCTTCCCATATCCAGTGTGGTCTGCAGTGGCGTGTCTGAGAAGCACAAATGATAAAAGGCAGATGGCATGATCACTGTGACGGAAAATGAGAACTGAAGAACAACTAGGTCCCGGCCGCCCCTGACTCAGTGGCCCTGGATAGCTAAATTTCAGCCATTCCTAAACACTGGTGGGAAGAAACAGATTCGATCCATGAGGTGTTTTCAACCCTTTTCTTTTTATATGTATCTGTACTGTGAAAAGAGTGCTAGTGTGTGTTTAGAAGGACTGAAAGATTAATTCACGTTTGGGGGCATTTATTGGAGGTGTGAGGAGTAAAATACAAAGATGTATGCAAGGGAAAATTATCTGGAAAGGCAAACTGATATAACAGGAGAAAGTAAAGCCTTGACTAGTTTCTAAAGGAGGATTATCTTTTAAAGGTCAGCTAGAGGTGTTGGGGGGGTGGCGCGTGTGCGTGTGCGCGCATGTATCCTAAACCGCAATTGCTAGAAAGTTGCACTGGCTCATTCACCAAGGAGAGCCCAACCCAGCATATGGCATCTTTCTCACATTCCAGGGAATGGGGACTTCAGGACCTAGACAGAGGGAAATAGATGTCCTGTCCTCACATGGACATCTGAAATCTCCCTTTATTCACATTTTTGCTCTCTCTCTCTCCATATCCATTTATCCTTTTCTACCTATTTTCAGAAAAATTTCTGACCTCATCTTGCCTCAATCCCTTGTGTCCTAACAGAAAGATCCTGATCTCTCCTTCCTTGCCTCTTGATTCTATATATATACTAGCAAGTTCCTGATCGACTCAAAGATGTCCCACTTGGATAAGCATGAGGACACAGGACAAAACAAATGATTTTTTTAAATATTGAACACTTCTTATAAAATAACTCCGACTTGAATACAATCTACAGATTAGATAAAAGTACTGTATCAATATTAATTTTCTGATTTTTGATCATCATACTATATTTATGTAAGAGAATATTTTCAAATATATACACTAAAGTACTTAGGGTTAAAGAGATAGTGATTGGGATGCCTGGGTGGCTCAGTTGGTTAAGCATCTGCCCTTGGCTCAGGTCATGATCCCAGGGTCCTGGGACTGAGTCCCGCATCGGGCTCCTTGCTCAGCAGGGAGCCTGCTTCTCCCTCTGCCTGCCACTCCCCCTGCTTGTGCTCTCTCTCTCTGACCAATAAATAAATAAAATCTTTTTCATTTTTTATTTTTTTTAAAGATTTTGACAGACACAGTGAGAGAAGGAACACAAGCAGGAGGAGTGGCAGAGGGAGAAGCAGGCTTCCCACGGAGCAGGGAGCCCAATACAGGGCTCGATCCCAGGACCCCAAGATCATGACCTGAGCTGAAGGCAGACGCTTAACAACTGAGCCACGCAGGCACCCCTAAAATCTTTTTTAAAAAGAGAGAAATACTGATTATTTCCAAACGTTACAAAAGAAAAAATAACATAGTTACATAGAACTATAAAGTAAATGTGACAAAATGTTAACACTTGGGATACCTGGGTGAAAGATATTAGGGCTTCTTTGTATTCTTCTTAAAACTTTTCTGTAATTTTGGGGCGCCTGGGTGGCTCAGTTGGTTAAGCGACTGCCTTCGGCTCAGGTCATGATCCTGGAGTCCCGGGATCGAGTCCCACATCGGGCTCCCTGCTCGGCAGGGAGTCTGCTTCTCCCTCTGACCCTCTTCCCTCTCATGTTCTCTGTCTCTCATTCTCTCCCTCTCAAATAAATAAAATCTTTAAAAAAAAGCTCAGATTTCTATAAAAAAACTTTTCTGTAATTTTGAAATTATTTCACAATAAAAAATTTAAATAGGGGCTGTCTCTCTCTATATTAAAAGAAATTTAGCATTTTAACTTGTCATGATAGTAAAGAATCTCTTCCCCCAAGAGTGCCACTGGGGAAGACGACTGAAAAGTTTATTTTTTAGAGCTATACCCTGACAAACTCAAACCAAACATATTATCATGTAAAACATACTACCAAAACTGCATTCTAGAAATCTGGTCAAAATTTTCCAGAACATTTCCAATGAAGTTCTCATCTTGTCATGCATCCATCCATTCATTCATTCATTCATTCATTCACCAAATATTCACTGAAGGCCTTCGTACGAAATGATCCAAAACACTGAGGCCCACAAACCTGTGGAGACACACACACAAAGTCATGTCCAAAACCAGGTGGAAATTAATAGAACAGGTGCACTATGGAAGCACTGAGAGGGGCAAACTTCACCCGGTCTTCAAGGGGATCGGAGAAGCCTTCCTAAAAAAAGGATGTTTAATATGAAACCTGTAAGAAAAGAGGAGTTGGCTAGATGAGAGAGTGTGGGAGAGTATGGGAGAGCAATAATATCCTAAGATATAGGAAGATGCTGGGGCACAGCACTGGGGGTGGGGAGGAGGGGAGGCTCTAGGTTACAAAACAATTAAAACTGAAGAGTGAAACAGGAACCTTTTATGAGATGCTCATGGTTTGGGACTTTATCCTGAAGACCACAGGATTTTTAAGCAAAGGAATGACATGAATAAAACTGTTTTTTAGAATTTTAAGTCTGGTTACTGGTGATACTATTGATTTGAGGAGAGCGGGAATGGAGCCTGGGAGACCACTGGGCTGGAAATGAGGGAATCAAAACTAAGGCAACATCATGAACGTATAACTAGAGAAATTAAAGGATTATACATCATTTCTGTCTTCTGAAACCCAACCCTTTTAAGTCAGATGGAAGCATCCACATGCCCCATATCAGATGGATAACAAAGGCCACGTACTCATAACTTAATGTTGCTTATAACAATCAACATGGGCTCAGCTTCCATTAGGGCTTTTCTGCTCTTGCTCTAAATCCTATGCCTGATTCTGAGAGTTGATCCCATTTCCCTTCACAAATCCATCCTGAGTGGATGAAATGGGCAAACAGGGTCAAAAAGTTCAAATTTCCAGCTCTAAAATAAATAAGCCATTGGGATGTAATGCACAGCATGGCAATTATAATTAATTATATTGTATTGCATTATTTGAAAGTTGCTAAGAGAGTAAATCTTAAAAGTTCTAATCACAAGAATAAATTGTAACTATGTGTGATGATGGATTGTTAACCAGACTTATTGTGGTGATCATTTTGCAATATATACACATATCAAATCATTATGTTGCACACCTGAAACTAATATAATGTTATATATCAATTATATTTCAATTAAAGAATTCAATAAAATGAGAACATCACACTGAAGCCAAAATTATATTGCTTAAAGCCAAAAAAAAAACACTTAATCTAAATCAGATTATCAAAATAGCCTATTCAAGGAAAACTATTAGTTAACTGGGACTCACATAAAAATCCAGAACTACTTCTTATAGCCATTCTCACTCATATATTACAAATGCTGAAATGATCCTGTCAATCTTTGCCTGTCGGGTGAACTCTTCATTACATTTAAAAACCTAAATCAAAAAGTACATATTTGACAACATTCTTCTGAAAGCTCCCAGAAAAGGTGAGTCAATCACTCCTTTGTCACTTCCTTCTGGAAGTACTTTGTGCTTCCTTCTTAACCACATGGATTCAAACCTCAATTTTGCCACTGATTTCTGGGTAGTATGGGTCATACTGCTTTCTAACTAAAACGCAGAGAGAAAAATAGGCTTTATCTCCTAGAGTTGTTACATGAAATAATCACTAATAAGTGCTTGCCTGGGTCCCCAGAACACGAAAACAGCAGCTATGGAGAGTTTACTTTGGCATCATTTATCATGTTCCGCCATCAAATTAGGAGCTCCTCCCGTGAAAGAGACTATCTTAATCACCTACGGATCCCCACTGTCTAGCAGGCAGCTTGGCGTGTTGATGGAGCTCCATACACATTTGTGGAATGCATGAATGAGCGAATGGGTCTAAGCAGGGTATCTGATGATCAGTGTCCACTGCCACAGATAAATTACAGCCCCGGTTCTTGGCAGATTCCAGGTGATGAACTGTCTGGGCTGGTTCACAGAGCCACACATTCAGCTCCAGCTCGGCGAGCCTGCTGAGCCGTTTCTGCACATTGACTGTATCTCAGACCGCTCTTCATCCTGATCACTGGCTTAATCACTTCTGCTGGCTCCTTTCCTTCTTGGGGAGTGAAAAGTTTCTGCTGCTAAAAGAATGATGGCCTGTGATCCCATCCTTCCCATTTGCGAAGTCTCCTATTATTGTCGATTCTCCCCTCGCTCTAACAAGTGGCTCCTGCTCATCACAGAGCATTCTGTGCTTACATCTCCCTTTATCCCTGTGTGCAGTGGAACAGAGCAGAGAGAGTTCCTCCCTGCCCACATTGTGCTGACACTGAAGGAGACACAATCATCAGGCAGGAAGGAAAGATGGCTTTGAATCAGAACAAATGCATCCCAGCTCAATTCTATGCTTCATTTAATTAGGAATCAATTGGCTCTGGCCACAATGACTGAGTTCCTCTTTTCATAAAAAAACAGAATGAACTAACTCTCTCCCTCTCTCTCTTTCTCTCTCTCTCTGTCTCTCTCTCTCGTTATGTGAGCAGTGGAGAGAGACGAGGAAGAACTGAGTGGAGTTTGAAATTTAAAATAGCATCTTGCCGAAAGAGAATCAGAGCAAGCAAAAAAACATACAAACAAAAGTGATAGGATAAGTGAATTAATTCCAACCCCCAAAATTGTATTGAGTATCAGATATGTGCCAGGAACCATACTAGGATCTGGGAAGGCACCTTTGAAAAAGACTAATCCCTGCATTCAAGGATTTTGGGAAATAACTTCATATGACGATTATTTGGAGTAACTGATATTATTTAACTTGGGAAGGGAAAGAGGCAGAGTTGGCGTAAGTCTGGTCTTCAAATATATGACAGCATGTAGAAGTGGCTTCCTCCAAGCTCCTTACCATCATCTACAGAACTCTGCACTGACCGCTCGCAACATCATTATGAACGGGAGTTTCATAAGGTGGTACATAAAGCCACCTAAAGTCACAGCCCTCCTGAGAGGAGGTCATGTATTCAGCACTAAGTTCATCTCCTACCAGTCTTCCTGCTCCTTCTCCCCCAAGCCAAAGACAGATCCACATGCTTGTATTTCCCAGCCATAAGTAAACATTAAAAACTCACCCCAACAAATTACCACTGCCTTTATTGACAACATATAAGAATCCAGGAAATGAAGAATAAGATAAACAACTTGATGGGCTCAGAATTCAAAGCTGATAATCTTGCACATGCCCTCAGGAAGTGTGATGTCAGTTGTCACACCAAGCCTCTCCAGCCACAAAATGTCACAGTCAATATTTGCAACCTTTTACTTCATCCCTTTAAATTCACACATGCCATTTGTCACACCCAATGGCTCAGAACCAACGCCAAGTTAGCATGGTCTACTGGAATGTTTCTGTGGCTCTCTATATTTCTAGGCCACTTGACTTCATGGCTCCCTTTCTTTGTCTTCCTCCTTCTGAATTAACAAACCAATTTCAAAGGCTTTGCTTTGCCTGGGACCCAGATGGCTGTGAACATACATTTACTAGTCATTATTCCCAGAGTTGCAAATTAATGAAGATTCAACTCAAACTGGCTTAAGCAAAATAGGGAAAAGTGTGAAATCACATAACTAAAAAGGCTAGTAGTAGTGTTGGCTTTAGACACCTCATTCTCTTATCTCCCTTCCCTTTCCAGGCCTTGGCTCTGCTTTCCTCTGTTTGTGTTTCATGCTTTAAACAGGATCTCTCCATATGGCTTCTGGAAGCTCTGGTCTTGCCTCTGTGTTAGACCAGCACAGAGGAGAACAACCTCCTTCCAATCTCCCCAGTAAGCACCCACATATTAGCTCTGATTGGGTTGTCTGGGGTAGGTGCCACCCCTGAAGAAAACACAGTAGCCCAGAGATCTGATGAACCGACTAGCCGGGATGATCACTCGCCCACACCTGGAGCTGAGGGTGGCTCAGCTAACAGTCTGAGAGAACATGTACTTCCTAAAGGAGCCTCCAGAAGCTGTTATTGGTAGAAGAACTAACAAATGCTAAGAGGGGAAGAGGAAAAACGCAGAAATTTCCCCGTAGCATCCACATGTGAACATCGGCCCCGTAGCTTTCAACAGTTTCAGAGGGAAAGCAAAAATGAAAAGCTTCTGAACCAAATTTTAGGTATTAAGGCTTGGCTTGTTTCATTTTAGCTCATCGCCCTCTTATGTCTCTTGGAGGGAAGAACCGAGAGAAAGTGAGGGTCAGAGAACAGATAATAGGGAGAAAGACATTTGTTCTCAATCTTTTGTGAGAGCAATGAAATCAGATGTTAATGAAGCAAAATGTGACCGATCCAGACAATTACTGAGGGGACAGCGAGGCTGTTCTAGCAGGAGGTTCTTACTTTGTTTCCTCCACCGATGCCGAGCTGGCCTATTTGCACAAAGAAATAAGTTGTTTCTGAGTCACAAGTGTTATAAAAAGGATTATAATTAGGATTTGAACTTCAGATTCTAGCTTTACTGTGGATATGAGAAAGAAACAATCAGTCACACATTTGAGCCCGAATTCTGTTTAACTCCCCAATCAATTACAAAGGTGATGGGTATGGAGAAATATTTTGCTACATTTTAATAGCAGGAAAAAAAATTTGTCAAAGCATTCTAGAGTGGATTTTTCTGTTGTTCTGTTTACTTTGCTTATGCTTTTTATTCACTCCTTCCCAATACCCCACCATTTCAGGGTCACTTCATTGCACATTACTTCATCCATGGCTCTGCTGTTTGGATCTTCATGAGGTACACTTATGGAAACAATAAGTTTTCTCTTCCCATGCACCAAGTGGAGTTTCTAACACAAGAAGGAAAATACTATGAATCCTAACATTATTGTTAACCACAATAATTATAGAACAAAAACAATATGACATAATAGCCATGTTGATGAGCACTTACAACGTGTCATGTCCTTTGCGAAGCCCTTCACCTGTATTACCACAATTGTCTTGCAGCAAAACTATGAGATCAGCACTCTGTCCCATCTGCACATTTACAGTGAAGAAAACTGAGACTCAGAAACCAAAGTCTAAACTAGCAGATGAAGCTGGATGGTGTCCCATCCAACACTTCCCTTAGCCTGCCCTGCTCTCTCCACTGTTTGCGACTGCTCTTCTCTTCCTAACGCTCTCTCAGTAAAGTGATGTTTTCGGGGCATCACCTTCACAACCATAAGCGATGTCCCATGCCTGCTTGGTTAGCTTCCACTCATGCTCTTAGAACAAAAGTCACCTTCCCAACAGTAGGAAGGAAAAAATGAAGGGGGGGAAATCGGAGGGGGAGACAAACCATGAGAGACTATGGACTCTGAGAAACAAACTGAGGGTTTTAGAGGGGAAAGGGGTGGGGGGATGGGTTAGCCTGGTGATGGGTATTAAAGAGGGCATGTATTGCATGGAGCACTGGGTGTTATACGAAAACAATGGATCATGGAACACTACATCAAAAACTAATGATGTAATGTATGGTGACTAACATAACATAATAAAATAAAATTTTTTAAAAAAGTCACTTTCCCAAACATGACCATCTTCTGGGCTCCCTCCTTCTTTACAATGTACAGTCACTGGTTACCAGTGTTGTCCTCCACTAGAATTAAAGTTCTATTCGGTATTCAACCTGGAGCTGTGTCTTGGGTTGTTAGCTCAGTTTTAGTCATCAACTACACGTGGCTGAAGAGATGAGTGGCTGTAATCACTACCCAATTGTGTGACAGGGTGTTTGGGACCAGGGTACTCTAAGCAGTTTCTCAGGACTTCCTCCCTCCCCCATTGCCATTTGCCAACCCCTCCTTTGGTGAAATCTTATCTCCCTGATTTGAAAACTATGGATCTAGGGGTGCCTGGGTGGCTCAGTCTGTTGAGTATCAGACTCTTGATTTTGGTTCAGGTCATGATCTCAGGGTCATGAGATCGAGCCCTACATCAGGCTCTACACTTGGCATGGAGCCTGCTTGAGATTCTCTCTCTCCCTCTGCCTCTGCCCCTCCCCACCCCACTGTGTGCTCTCTCTCTCTCTCTCTCTCTCTCTCTGAAAACAAACAAACAAAAAAACCACTATGGAGCTATCCCAGATGCTATTTTCTCAATTACTTATAGGAGTAAGGAAAATAACAGAAGTTTTAAAAGTCAGTGAGTTACAGAAAACAGGGATATGTGAGGACACCAATAAACTATAGCATGCATGTCCCACTGAATGGCGTATTTGTTGCCCTAAGGATTGAAGACCTAATATTCACCAGAAGCTCCAAATATTTAAGAACCGTCAGATATATTTTCAGTTTTATATGTAAAAATCTATTTTAATATCTAACTAAATATTGAATATATAAGTAAATAACAACAACAATAATATATTTTTAAAGAAAAAAAAACTGCAAGCCAAGCAGCACACATCTTATAGGACACCTATGGCCCACAGTTTATCAGATTGGCACCTATGCTTCTACTTTCATTGAAAGCCTCATTTCAGACTGCCAATGTGGCATACCTCCCTGACTCTTTTATCCTACATAGTTTCAAAAATAGCCCTTTCTCTGACTCTTCTGGTCCCCAATATTCTGAAATCATGACTGCCCAGCCCATCCCTGCGTCTCAAGACTACCCCAGAAGGGACCATTTGTAATATTTGCCTTTTCCCCCATCCCATGGAGGTATGGTTGAAAAACTTCACCCTAAAACACAAGCCCTTTAGGAAGCTCCTCTTCCTAGGCCTCAGCGGGGTCTCTATCAGCTACAACCCACTTTTCAATCAATCTTATCTGTAATGTTTGCAGAATGCACCAGCCACCCCCAAAGCCAGCTGTGTTATCAGCAATCAGCAGCATGGTGAGGACAGAGGATAGGCACAGTTGAGAATGAGGCTAAAAATAACTATTTTCAAATTAAAATACTGAATTGGAAAGGAAAGGGGGAGAGGAGAAGCAAGACACGGTAGGGCAGGTTTTATTTATTTACACCAGTGAATCAAAGATAAAAGGACAAAAAAGGCATCTTGAAGGAGTTGGGAGTATGGCAGAATTGTTTTCATCTCCAGCAATGTTGTCAAAATACGAATGATGATGCAAAGCAATGCCTGTCAGACAAACCCAAAGGAAGCTTATTTACACGTTTGGGATGAGCTGGGTTGTAAATGATGGTTTAATTGGGAAAATCTGCCTAGTCATTTGAACAAGCCGACCTAAAAACAGGCATAACATAGTGCTGGGAGGAAAATAAATTTAAGGAAATTTCTTTTCCACTGCTTTGCTCTAATACATTTCTCTCCTGCCTCTCTGTATGCCATTCTCATTTCCATTAGAAAAAACACTTCTCAGCATTTCCCAGGCTGCCCTTAACCTCCCTGACTTGCTCACTTGGGGCCTGTGGAAGACAAAGCATTCTCTCAATGACTAGAGACAGGCTCTGGGCAGTACCCAACTGACCTCTGGGGCTGGGATGGTGGCCTCCTAAAAACAAACAGTGCAGGGGGAATTAGGGAAGGTGTGTAGAATGTTCAGCTCAATGTCCAGCAAGTAAAAAGCATACAATACAAATTAGTTTCCTTACCTGCCATTCTAATAACGAACTGGTACTTATTAGCAAAAAGAAAAAAAATAGCCTACTCACATCAATAATAAGAATTTTCAACTGGGAAGAATTATATCAATACAATACCAATGATTATTTCTTGATGGGAGGTTATGGTTGGTACAGTTTCCTTCTTTATATTCTTATTTAGGTTTTTAAATTTTTCAACAATGAAAAATAAGAAGATGACTTTTAAATCAAAAATTCTGAATGCTACTATATTGAAGGCTTGTCATTCTAATCTTATACTCACCTATTCCCATCCAATAACCTGAGCTCCTAGTAAAATTCATTCATTAATGAGCTTAAAAATGAAGGCTTTAGTTCTCTTTTTTGGTATTTTCAAAATGTGCCAGAAAATTGGCATGTTACCAATTTTTTAATGAAGAGAGGTTGGCACTAATACCAACCTTAAACTGAATATCACTTGATGTGGTTGTAATCTTTCAAAACATACCCAAAGAGCATATATACACATATAAAAGAATTAGTAGAACATATGCAATTTTTTTCATCATTCGGGCCACTATTCTCAGGTTACCTTTTTTGTCATCTGCAGCAGACACTTGTGATGAACTGTACCATTTCCCCCGCAAAGTCCACCTGATTTTAGCACTGGTGTGATGGACAGTTCCATGCATCTTTGCCAGTGTCCCATGGTACCTCTCTACACTGCTTTCTCTCAAGCTAGGGAAAGTACCCACATGCAGGTGCAATCCAGAAATGTAAAGGAGTTTATGAACCCAATACAATCCTCATCCCATGGAGGATGAAAGTCTATGGATAAATGTCTCAACTTCCTTGTCTTCCAGCGGGATAATTTTAAGCAGTGATCACCTCATTAATCCATACTTGATTGTTTTTCTTCCTTTTTGTCTCTTGTCTCTCCACTTTCCCACTTCTGTTTTCTGTGATCACCTCCAAAATGAAATCCCTGTATCAAGTCTTTGTCTCAGGGTCAGCCTTAAATAGCAGGAGGAGATACTGTTGGATCCAGAGTAAGACATCATAATTGCAATTCCTAGGTTAAAAGCAGTCTTCAACTCACTAATGACAATAATGTCACTAATGACAATGTCATCAATGACTATTGCAGTCTAGATTTTATTTATCAGAATGTAGTACCCAAATTAAACCGACCGTGTAAGCAACCTGCAGACAGAATGGGACTGGAACAAAACTATTACTGCGGAGAACTGTGCCAGGCACTGAGACAAAGTAAGCAAGTGCTTTCACCAGCCCATGCACAAAACCTACTCTTTTTGTAACTCTCAGCCTTGAAGGAACATAATGAGCATGGAAGACTCAACTCATTCAAAAGTAACTGTCTCCTTTTAGCCTGACTTTCTGACAGCCTTGCAACAGAGCAGAATTATGGTGACTTTCTTGCTTAGCATGAGCTCTGCCACAGGACCAATGACATATAATATGTATGCCTGCTTTTCCTGCCACAAAGCTATGACACATTATCAGAGCCCCACAAAGCCATTCCATCTTAGTACAACTCTGGACAACTTGTTTCCATCTTATTTCTGGGACAAGGACATTCACTGTATCCTACTTCCATTGACTTTTCTGAATATTGTATTAAATGTCGACACATTTGACAACTCAAATTCATCAGTTAAATGTTTTTCCCCTCTCAAAAGTGTTTTTAATGTAATAATTTAATGAGTATAAATCCCAAGCTCATCACTAAATATGTGACTTGCTTAGTCAAACCTCAGCATTTTGTTCTATAAAATACAGGTAGCAATAAAACATTGTAGAAACGTTAGGAAATTGCAAAATTCCCTGAAATGTGTTTAGCCAAGTCCTTGGCACAAAAGTACTTCTAAATGTTAATTATTATTAAAATCATATCTAATCATAATAACTGCACAATGAAAAAATACAAAGTCAGTTTTGCACTTAGAATCTGGAGACATTTTCACTAAAAGATGTATAAGGTCTTTTCATACTAAGCTTTCATTTTTTTATGCAACTTAACCTTCATTAAAAATGAACAATAATGTGTAAAGAAATGATTTTCTCCAAAAAGCAAAAATGATCAAGATATCCATCTAGGGGATCTTACAATATAGAATGGAAAGCAGATACATATATAGATTTAATCATGCACTAAACATTTATGGAATGTCGGCTTTGTACTAGAATTGCACTAGGTAAAAGAGACACACAGATGAATAAGACTATTTCCATTGAGGGAAGCAGCTGTCCAGTGAACCAATAAGAGCTTATGTTGATAGGCTATGTATTATTTTCAAGGTAATATAAGAAGACCTTAAAAGGAATAACCAGCTCTATTAAGGGACGTTGGAGGTGGGAGCAGATGAAGTAAAACTTCACAGCTATGACTGTTAAACAGGTATATGAAAAAATGAATATAAATTAACAAGTTAATCAGTGGCAAAAAAGGGTCCCAGGATACAGCATATACAAAAGCGATGAATTATGGAAAAGCAGAGTATTTCAGGGAACTCCAAATAGTTGGATAGACTGGACCCAGGAAAGATGGGAGAAGTGAGGAGGGGAGATGTAAAAAAACAATTCTCCTAAACGGTAGGCTGTAATTATTTTGAAATCCATAATGGAGTTATAAGCAAATCTGTATGAAATATTTAATGCCACATAAGGTTGGATCACTTGTCCATTTTCACGTAACTAGCAAAACTAAAACTAGAAGCTGAACTTCCCAACCCCAAATATGGTTTTCTATCCTCTAGACCAGAGGTTCAAAAAGAGGTGCCCCAGGACCTATAGCTTAAGCTTTACATGGGAAATTGTTAAAAATGTACATACTCGGGCGCCTGGGTGGCTCAGTCGTTAGGCGTCTGCCTTCGGCTCAGGTCATGATCCCAGGGTCCTGGGATCGAGCCACACATCGGGCTCCCTGCTCGGCGGGAAGCCTGCTTCTCCCTCTCCCACTCCCCCTGCTCGTGTTCCTTCTCTCGCTGTGTATCTCTCTGTCAAATAAATAAATAAAATCTTTAAAAAAAATGTACATACTCAGTTCTTGTTCCAGACCTACTGCCTCAGAAAACCTGAGAAGGGGACCCAGAAATGGATAGTTTAAAAAGCTCACAAGGTGATTTATACAAAAATTTAAGAATCGCTACTCTCAACCACACTGTGGTCTCCACATTCCCAAGAGTTTTTCATGGAGGAAACTAAAGGAAAAGCAAAGGTTGCTTCTTTTTTATCACATTCAGAAAATAGTCTTGTGCTCATAATAAAACTTTATCAATCAAGCACTTGGTGAAAATTATATGAAAATATTCTGTTTTGGCAAGTCCTTTGATGGCGAAAATCTCAAAGATTGGTAGCTGGAAAAAATCATTTACCCCTAGATGGCATTTGGGCGCCAGCTACATGGAAACCCAAGCGCAGGTGTCCACCAGTACCTGCTGGAAGGGGTTAGGAGAAGAAAAGAAAATTATAGGGGCACCTGGCTGGCTCAGTAGGAAGGGCATATGACTCTTGATCTTGCAGTTGTGAGTTCAAGCTCCAAACCGGGCGTAGAGATTACTTAAACAAATAAAACTTCAAAAAAGAGAAAAGAAAATTATAAGAAATGGAAGGAGATGAATCATCCTCTTTTCCCTAGAGTTTACTAAATTCATACTTAAGAATTTAAGTAAACCCATGCCCAACATCACAACATTTTAAAGTTTAGGAGAACATGAATAAGAAGACTGTTCGGCCATTTTCAGTATTGTTCATCTCCAGTTTCTCAATGCCCGACAGTTTCTAGCATACAGTTATGTGTTTAACAAAAGATTGTTAACTGAATGAACAACCTAATTAATATAAAGAATAAATAATGTTATAAATATATAATATTATAAATATTATATTATAAATAATATAAACTGTTTCCAGTATATACCTGCAGACTAATTTAAAAAATGTTAAAAGCTGACTAATAACAAAAGCTAGAGCCTATTTTATATGACTGAGCGTGCAATATTTGAATAAATGCAGTCTGAACACTATGGCTATAACATCGATTTTCCTGAAATTGGAACCATTCTGCATCCAATCAACCTGCCTCTCTATTGCTGACAAAAACCATCGAGGAGATGAAGAAAAATCTCATTTGTGCCAGTATCTGGCAAACTAATACAAGTTAATTTGTCAATTAAACTATCAGTGTAATGAGGAATGTTACAAACTAACATTAGCAGGTTAAGAGAGGCAAGCTGTATAATTCATAAAGAGAAACGCAAGCCCACAACAAGAACTCAGTTGTAACTTAAATGAAGATGAAGAATGACAAAACTGAATTAAAGACAGGGTCTGGGTGACCTCTAGTGTTACTGAGAAGAATATGAGATAAGTATGAGAAATGGAAAAAAGCCCACAGTGCAGAAGTCTAAATATGTATCTCTATATATAACTACATGTATACATCTATGTATATAATAAATACATATATACATATGTTATATATATATACATATACATACATATCACTTCATTGCAACATAGTCATCATTTCCATCTCTTTAAAAGTCACCTGAGAAACAACATGTAGGATTTTACATTTCAGTCCTCATCACTAAAACACCGACTGTTCTGACTTACTTAGTATTAAAATGTCTTCATTTGTATATACACAGAAGTTTGAGATCTTAGCCTCACCATTCAAATACCTTTGGGGGAAATGAAATAATGCTTTGTATTAAATGTTAAATAACAGTAGGTTTCCCAACTGATATTGGAAAAAGGTCAAGGGAATGCAGAGAGGCAATAAAGTCATTCCAATTTTAGTAGTGTTGAGAGTGCATTCAGTTGCTTCACCTTCTAACGTATGCATTGATTTTTCTAAAAGCACAGCTCTGATCACCTTCAATCAGGGTTCTTCAAAAGCCCCCAACTGCCTATCAAATTAAGAACAAATCCTTAGGTGGGTCAATCAAGGTCTCCCATAATATGACTACCCCGACCTTCATTCCCATGAAGAAAGCATTGCCAGATGTCACAGTGCTCGTATTATTTTTGCACGTGCAGACTTCCCACTTACTGGGTGTCTTTTTTAACTTCCGGTATTTTGCAAACCTTTGCGTAAAGATAGCCCCAAATCTGGGAAGAGCTGGCAACTTATTTCTGATAATCTCCTGATTTCAACTCCTATTTCACCACTCGCTAAATGTATAATTTTGGAAAAACTACTTGGCCTAACTTCAACTCAGTTTGATCATTCCTAATATAAGGATAATATGTATCATGGATATATTACTACAGCTGCCTCTGCATGACAGAAAGCAAAGGAGGGTAGAATAGAACCAAGGTCAAATACCACCTCTGCCATTGATTAACTTTGGGATTCTGGGTAAATCAGTCAACTCTCTTAGTTCCATTTTCCTCACTTGTAAAACAGATGCAATAATAACCAACTTTATAATATTGATGCAAGGATTAAAATCAGATGATTTATATGAAAAAGCCCTCAGCATATCACACGCATTCAATAAATGCTTAACCCTGTACACTTTGGGACCACTGCCTCTACCTACTTCTTTCATTGGGGGGGCGGGGGGCATAGATTTCAGATGATGCCAACAAGCCCTCTAGTTGGGCTGGAGCCTCTGGTTGCACTGTTCCTCCTTTTCCTACCACAAATGGAATCAGCCAAGGATCGAGATGTTAATAGTACAACAAGGCATAGTTATTACGGGGCATCTGATAATCTTAAGTTACAGGATAGTCCAGTCAGCCTTCTAAACTCAACATTATGTGATCAGTGAAGTTATTTTAGGTCGTAGTCTTGGTATAAACCAGGCTCAGAGTGAAAAGTTAAGACAAAGTTTTAATGTATGAATCAACCTATGTAGGTATCTACAGTAGTCAAACTCATAAAAACAGAAAATAGAATGGTGGTTGCCAGAGGCTGGGGGAGAGTTGTGGTTTAATCGGTACAGAGTTGCAATTTCACAAAATGAACAAGTTCTGGACACTGGTGGTACAACAATGTGAATATACTTAACACTACTGAACTGCACGCTTAAAAATGGTTAAGATGATAACTTTTACATGTAAAGTTTACTACAACTTTAAAATTTTTCATTTTCAAAAGCTTTTATGAGATGAAATTTATTATCCTTTAAAGGCAACTTCTGGTATCTCCATAGTAAGCCACGTTATACACACACGCGTGAGCTCATGCATGCAGGGCACGCACACACATACACACAAGAGTAGGAAGGGTGATCTCTGTCTGATAATCCATGATGTTACTAATTGGCCCCATACTGATTTCACAAATC
Source organism: Callorhinus ursinus (assembly GCF_003265705.2). NCBI lineage: Eukaryota > Metazoa > Chordata > Mammalia > Carnivora > Otariidae > Callorhinus > Callorhinus ursinus. The sequence goes on from NW_027397099.1 coordinate 13,896,785, forward strand.
ATATATTACTTTGATTTCATGCTAAAGAATGAAAAAGGTACATTTCTCACCCCCTCTCAATGCTACCTAGCATGTAAAAAGAGGTATTGATTCCAACTCATTTGGCTAGAAATAAAAGGATAGGCATTCATCTTCCACCTGGAGTAACTCGGGCAGAATCTGGGACAAAGACCCAGTATAAATAATTTTGAACTCCTTCCAATTATTAGCAGGCTTTCGTATGATTATTAAAACAATTTCTGAGGGCACCTGGGTGGCTCAGTCGTTAAGCATCTGCCTTCAGCTCAGGTCATGATCCCAGGGTCCTGGGATAGAGCTCTGCATGGGGCTCCCTGCTCCGCGGGAAGCCTGCTTCTCCCTCTCCCACTCCCCCTGCTCGTGTTCCCTCTCTCGCTGTGTCTCTGTCAAAAAGTAAATAAAATCTTAAAAAAAAAAAAAAAGACAATTTCTCAACAAGAGCTCACAGCAATTCCTACTACCCCTTAAAACTGAGTACCGCAAAGGAAGGAGTCCCAAAGCCAACTCCAGACTTGTGTCTCTTCCTGCTGAATACACTGGAAGAATCAGTAAAAATTATATATCTGCACTGCTGTTTTCTCGGGTTAGAAATTCCAAATTACTTTTAAAGCCTCCTCATTAATGTGTCCCTCTAACAGCCCAACTCTTATTATTGGCCTGATATCCAGTGTCCTTAGAGCTTGATGAAAAAGGATAATACACAGGAGTCTTGGTATAAGTGAGCTGAAGTAACCCCAGCCATTTATCCCCAGATCTTTGTGCTTCTCCAAATCAGTGTGCCCTACGATGCTCTCTCTGTATTTCTGGATGGATTCTAGCAACCCAGGTGTTCTCTAACTCATAGGTGCAATTTATTTTAGGTATTTAAGTTTTTATTGGCGTGTAACATACATATACAGAAAAGTGCACACATCATCATTATACAAATTGGTGTATTCTCACAAAGTAAACATTTCTGGCTAACCAGCACCCAAACAAACACAGCATTGCCACAGCTCCTAAAGTCCTCTTGTGTTCTGTTCTGGTTACCCTGCCAAGGGTAACTATTATACCAAATATACTAACTTCTAACATCATATATTAGTTTTACCTCTTTTTTATGACACTTTATACAAATGGAATGACAGAGCGTGATCTGTAAATTTGTAAGATTCATCTATATAGTTCTATGTAGCAGAAGCTTATTCACTCTCATTGCTGTGTAAGGTAAATATACCATGACTTCTTTGTCTACTTTACGACCAATGTAATTCCCCATTTATGTGCAATTAGCCCGTCATCTACAGGTGTGGAAATGCACATCTGAAATCACTGTATCTGACGTTTCTAGCAATGCTCTAATGATCCTCTGACAGTAACCACAGAGCTGCCTTGTCACCCCTTGTCCAAGCCAGTAACTACCGAATTCCATCTCTTAGGTTCAATGAACCACTGCCCCGTGTGTGAAACAGGGAACTCATTTTTCCTGGGAACAATACAACCTCGCTATGTTTGTACATATTCTGGTATTGCCTTAGAAATTATTTTTGGAAACACTATATTCGACCTGGTTCAGTTCTAGTCAACAAGTTTTACTGGCATTCCACCTATATGCCAAGCACTGTGCTGCCCACTAGGCTACCAAATAATGTAAGATATAGTCCCTAATTTGGGGGAAGCTTGGGGTCTACTGGTGAGAAACATGATATGATGTAAAAGGTCCCCAGAAGTGTATGTGCTGTTCAAATCCCTCACCAATGCAATTCTACCTCCAGGAAATTACAAACTCATCACCTGGGGGTGTAAGCTCTTGGGAGAGTCTTCAGTAGTTCATCCCAAATGTGAAATGTCCTTGAAATACTGTGCATCAGTAAAGGGTATGCTTAATAATATGATTATGCCTGTGTTAATATAAAAAAAAATTTCCCTTCATAGCTGTCCATTAAAATAGACACTCCAGGACCACGTGCCCTGTTCAACACTTGAATTTTAGCACCCCTGTAAACCACTAATATATTAAACCACTGAAGATATCGCCACTGATGTTTGAAAAGGACAAATCCAAACAACCTGTAAAAATTTACCACATAATAAAAGATGAGATACCTCTATCAATCTTGTAGATGATCCACAGAAACGCGGCCATATTGTGTTTTGATATCTATACTAATTGATTTGATCTACTTTTCCCAGGGGATAAATAATTCTTCCAGTATTTTACCCACTTTGAACAACCATGCATATCATATTGTATCTGAGGCTTTAAATCATAAACCTCAGTAAAACACAACCTGAAATTCTAGTGTCACTCACACATTTAATAACTGAAAAAGTAATACTCGTGATTTTCCTGTTTGAAAGTAGAAATTGACTCCTGGGAAGGCAAAGAAGCCAATTTGCAATGAGCAGCTTTCATTTCCTACTCTTAATTCAAATCTTCATAAAATTGTTTGAAGTCTAGGCACAAGTAGTGGCACCCCAATGTAACCCATAAGGAGCTCTTTGGGGAGAGACATTTATATGTAAAATACACTCTGCATCTCAACCAAAAGAGTCAGTGGACTTTGAGTCCTAAAAAGGGACATCTTTCTAACCACAGAGAAGAAAAGAGAGGACAGTGGCACAAGATCATCAAAACTAAAGGTGAGAATCCTTCCGGCACTCTTATGTGGGCTTGCAGTGTCTTTTCTGTACAAAGGGAGACAAGGTATCCCATTGATACCCACATCCTGGAAGTCAGGAAGGCTGAGGGTATGTACAGTAGGAGCTGGGATTACAGCTGGGAATTAAAGCCTTGGAACTGAATGACATCATCCAGGCTAGAGAAGAGAAGAAAAGACGTATGAGCTCTGAGCCCTAGTCTGATCCAACGTAGAGGTGGGAAAGAGGAGGACCAGCTGAAGGGAACATTAAAAGAAGCAACTTATAACGTGGGAGGAAAAAACAGGAACCTGGGATGTCTTCAAATTATGGCGGGGAAAGGGGATGTTTCAACAAGGTAGAAATAACCATTTCAAAGCTTCTGAAATGCCAAATGAGATGAGTTTTGAGAAGGGAGCGCGATCAGCAAGCTAAAGGCACCTGTGACCCCGACAAGTATGGTTTCAGGGGGTAGGGGGAGCAACAGTAGACTGAGGAAAGGCTGTATGGTGAAGACTAAGTAAATAGACAACAGCTAACTGTAAAGAAAAATTTTTCTTTTATTTATTTTATTAGAGGCCAAAAACAGGGAACTCCTTCTGAGCAGAACTTTTTACAGATGAGATACATTAGGCCATGTGTTTATGCTGATGAGAAAAATCTAGCAAAAATAGGAAAACTGATGATTCAGAATAGGAAGGGATGAATGCAGGCTTGACGTTCTTAAACAGATTACAGGTATGAGATCTGGTTTAACAAGGTGTATGAGGAGGGGAAATTAGGTAAGAGCTAGACATTTTCTCCTCTATGAAAGGGAGGTGAGCAGAAGGTGCCAGCATTTGGCAGATTTGTCATGAAGAAGCTGGAACAATTTTCTAAAGATGGCTTCAATTTGTTTCAGTGAAATAAAAAGAGAGGTCATAAGCTAAAAGGAGGAAAAAGAGGTGTGGAAAATTTGAAGATAAAAAGAGATAGATTTAGGGCGCCTGGGTGGCTCAGTTGGTTAAGTGACTGCCTTCGGCTCAGGTCATGATCCTGGAGTCCCGGGATCAAGTCCCGCATCGGGCTCCCTGCTCAGCGGGGAGTCTGATTCTCCCTCTGACCCTCCCCCGTCTCATGTGCTCTCTCTCTCTCTCTCATTCTCTCTCTCTTTCAAATAAATAAATAAATAAATCTTTTAAAGAAAGAGAGAGATAGATTTAATCATTTAAATAACCTAGTTTTTTTTTTCTTTTTTTAAGGATTTATTTATTTATTTTGAGAGAGAGAGCACAAGTAGGAGGGGCAGAGGGAGAGAGAGAGAATTCTAAGCAGACTCCAAGCTGAACACAGAGTCTGACGCTGGGCTTGATCTCACGACTCTGAGACCATGACCTGAGCTGAAACCAAGAGTCACACACTTAAGCAACTGCACCACCCAGCCACCCTGATAACCTAGCTTTCAATCCAAACCCTGCAACTATAAGCTATGTGCCTTAAACAGTTAAGTTAACCTCTTTGGGGGCACCTGGCTGGCTCAGTAGGTAGAACATGGAACTCTTGATCTCAGGGTGGTGAGTGCAAGCCCCACATTGGGTATGGAGCCTACTTAAAAAAAAAAATACTTAATTGGTTTTTTAAAAATAAAAAAGTTAACCTCTCTGATCCCCAGCTTTTTCATCTAGAAAACAAAGATAATGACACTTTCATCATGAGATTTATCCAGCACCTCAGAGTGATTTTTATTTTGCTTGAGTTTCTTTCCCATAAAAGTGATCATCATGGATCTTCTTAAGTGGTATTATGAAACCAACTGTTACATGAGCTTATATTTAATAAGAACACACACATACACAGAACTGATGGCATAAAAAGGACTCTAGGACACACCTACAACAGGTAGTCTCAGACTTAGACTGACGCAAAATATTCCACAACTAAAAGCACAAGTAAACTGTCATACGGAGAGCACACTGCAAAGAAGCTGGGTCTACTCCTGAGTGAACCACTGATTTGCTGTGTGTCCACACATGTCACTTAACCTTTCTGTGCAGATATTTCCAATCTGTAAAATGAAGTCCTAGAACTTACGAGTCTGTTCTTTCTAACTCTAAAATTATGTGACATACCAATTATTCCATTTATACACAGCTGCCCCTTGCCTACACCAAGTATGGTTTTGAAGTGTTTATACTGATAGACCCCTCTTTCTTTAAATACTGATATCACATCATCTGCCTGACTATAATCTTTAACATCAATGTTAGATATTCTAATAAATTTTTAAGTGAGTGTATCATTTGTTTTGCAGTAAAGAGCAAATTATATCAAGACATTATATTCTAAATAAACATTATAAGGTCCTGGGCAAAAGTTTTAAAATAAACATATAGTCTGGAAAAAAAAATCAGTGTTAAGGGGTGCCTGGGTGGCTCAGTCCATTAAGCAGCTGACTCCTGATTCAGGTCATGAGCTCCTAGGTTATGAGGTTGAGCCTCACATTGGGCTCAGCGCTATGTGGAGTCTGAAGATTCTCTCCTTTGCCCTGCCACACCCTCGTGGACGTGCATGCTCTCTCTTTCTCTAAAATAAATAAATAGATCTTTAAAAAAATAAAAGGGGCGCCTGGGTGGCTCAGTCATTAAGTATCTGCCTTCCGCTCAGGTCATGATCCCAGGGTCCTGAGATGGAGCCCCACATCGGGCTCCCTGCTCCACAGGAAGCCTGCTTCTCCCTCTCCCACTGCCCCCTGCTTGTGTTCCCTCTCTCTCTGTGTCTCTGTCAAATCAATAAATAAAATCTTTAAAAAAAAATTAAATCAAATTAAAAATCAGTGTTAAGTACGACTTAGCAAAGATAAATAATGAGGAAATGTGGTTTTTACCATTTAGTTAATTTCATAGAAAATTAATTTATCCTTCAATGACAAGTTCACAGGTTTAAAAAAAAGAACATGAATACCTAAATTTTTTAAATGGTACAAACACATGTATAGTCACATGTTTTTAGCTCTTTGGAATGAGTCTTGGTTCCAGCAAGCCCGGTGATAACATAAGCACTACCATGGCTGATTCTGTCACTTAGAATGGACTCTCAATTAGGGAATATGTATGATAATAAAAATAATGGTCAATGTGTCAATTTCTAAGCAATTTATTTGTCCCTATAGCAATTAAATTCTTTAATTGTCCCTATAGCAATCAACAAATCATTGCCATTTCATTTAAGCCATTGTCCTAACCCTCTCACACAACAGCGAAGAATTTAAAACTTGGTTAATATTCCCAACACAAACACTTTCAAGATTTCATTACCTTCTGTGCCTTTCCTTTTGGTAGGTCTATAAACTTCACTGAATTGTGAAATATAAAAAATTCAAATGACACTTTCCTTGGAGTAGGACTGCCAGATTGAGCCAGTGAGAATGCAGGATGCTTTTGTCGGCAGGAAGGTAAATTGGAAAACAGCCTGGAGGTTCCTCAAAAAATGCAAAATAGAACCACTATATGATCCAACAATTCCACTTCTGGGTATTTACCCAAAGAAATGAAAATACTAACTCAAATAGATACATGCAATCCCACATTCACTGCAGCATTATTTACAATAGCCAAGACATGGAAGCAACCTAAGTGTCTATCAGTGGATGAACGGTTTAAAAAATGTGGTATATCTATACAACAGAGTATTATTCAGCCACAAAAAAAGAATGAAACCTTGCCATTTGTGACAACATGGGTGGACCCTGATGGCATGATGCTAAGTAAAATAAGTCAGAGAGAGACAAATTCTGTATGATCTCACTTACGTGTAGAATCATTAAAATAAAAACAAAAATAAAAAAACAACCAAGCACAGAGACACAGAGAACAGATTGGTGGTTGTAGAGTGAAGGGAGGGTAGAATGAGAGAAGGTGGTCAAAATGTAAAACTTCCAATTATAAAATAAATAAGTCCTCGGGATGTAAGGTACAGCATGGTGACTGTAGTTAATAATACTGTATTGCATATTTGAAAGTTGCTAAGAGAATAGATATTAAAGTTCCCATCATAAGAAAAAAAATTGTAACTATGACAGGTGTTAACTAGACTTATCATAGTGTTCATTTCACAATATACACAAATATTGAATAATTATATTGTGCACCTGAAAATAATATACAATTCACCCTTAAACAACACAAGTTTGAACTGCATGGGTCCGCTTAAATGTGGATTTTTTTTCAATAAATACAGTACAGCACTGTAAAAAAAAAAAATGAATGTAGGATGCTTGTTTAAAAGTGAATTTCAGATAGGGCGCCTGGGTGGCTCAGATGGTTAAGCGTCTGCCTTCGGCTCAGGTCATGATCCCAGGGTCCTGGGATCGAGTCCCACATCGGGCTCCCTGCTCCTCGGGAGCCTGCTTCTCCCTCTGCTTCTCTCTCTCTCTCTCTCTCTCTCTCTCTCTCCCTCTCTCTCCCTCTCTCATGAATAAATAAATAAAATCTTTTAAAAAAAAGTGAATTTCAGATAAATAACAGAAAAGGTTTCAGTATCACCACGCCCAAAATTTTGTATGGGACATAGATACACTAAAAAATTACCTATTATTTCTCTGAAATTCAAAGTTAACTGAGTGTCCTATCTTTCACCTGACAAGCCTGCCTCATATCCCACCTTGGTAGTTTGACTGGAGAAATACACTCAGATCATGGTGATGGTCCTGATGGTGATAGCATCTGATTTTTCTAAAAGGTTTATTAGAGGCCAAAAACAGGGAACTCCTCTGATTGTATAATTTGGTACGATTTGCTTGAATTAATCAAAGTGAAACATTAATCTATTTTGTGTTTAAGTATCTGAAAATTCACGCATTCATTATTAATTTGAGGTCCTACATTTGCCAAACTCTTATCAAACACTGGGGAAATGGTAGAGAAGAAAACAGAGTGGAGTCTTCCTCCAAGAGCCTAAGCTAGTAGGAAAAAGACATCCAATAATACTCTCACAAATGCACAACAATGGAGAAGAGATACAGTGCAGAAAAATAACAGGTGTCATGAGACAGTAATCAAGGGGATCCTCTTCCTAGGAGTGTAGCTGGGTGTAGAGGAGTCAGAGAAGGCCTCTCTGATTCTGAGACACAGAGTCTCAAAAAGCACCGAAGGCAGAGTAGAGAAACCTGGCACGTTCAATGGACTAGAGAAGGCCAGTGTGCATAGGACATGTGAGCGAGGTGACAGGGCAGGAAATGAGTCTGTAGAAACAGACGGAGGCCAGACCATGTGGGGTCTTCTGAATCATGTTGAAGACCTGGGATTTTGTTTTAATGGTATGAAGAAGCCCTTGGAGGCCTTTCAGGAGTGTGGCGACATGATAAAAACGGCCTATTAAAATGCTCTATCCAGCTGCTGTGCAGAAAATGATACAGAAGGGAGAAATAGCACAACTGAGAAGAAGAGGCCATTGAAGTAGAGGAGGCATGAAGTGAGTCTTTAACTAGGATGGTGATAGTGAGGTAGAGAAATATTTTGGAACTAGAAATGACAGAATTTGTCACTGGATAGACGGAAGGGCTGAAAAAAAGATGTCAAAGATGACTTGTTAGAGTAGGTCGGGGCGGGGGGGGGAGGCAATCTATGTTTGCCCTGTTGAATTTGAAATGCTTACATCACAATTACCCTCATACCTAGGCCCAGACCCCTGTATCACCATCAGTGTGAATCTGAAATAAAAACACTGGAGTCGCGAGCACTTGTCTGTGGGATTGAAGTATTCCACATTCAGAAAAGCTTTACTTCATAGTCCAAATACAAGTGAAGAGGAAATGTTACTTATCCAGGACAGAACCTAAAGAGTTTGGAACTCTTAGGAACCAGTGAAGCACTGAGATTTGAAAGAAGGTACAGCAACGATGCTCATAAAATGCCAACAAACTATCATTGAAGAGATGTGTCTCCACTAAGTGGAGACAAAGATTCAGATAAAGGAATTCTTCATATTTATTGACTTTCTTCTTGACGATTTGACAAGACAAGATGCAAAGAGTTTGCTTTTGTAGCTAACTCCATTTTAAGAACAGCAACCAACAAGCTGGCTGACTAAAACTACTAGTTAAACATACTCAATGAGTTTTCCACCTCCTCCTCAGCACTTCCTGTCATATTAACTGTATGAACATTCACTTATATTGTTCAGTATTCGTGACCTCATTTTAGTCTATGTTGGAAAATTTGAGAAAGAATAGTGAGAGTTAAATTCTCTTACATTTTTCCCTTCACATATATCCTAAGACAGAATGATAATCCCATCTAGAGTTCATCACAGGAAATTTTTCAACAAAGAGAGGACTATATGAAAATGAGCTTCAGAGAGAAATAGTTGAAAAATAGGACGAGGGTACTTTTATGGGATTTCCACATGTGTTGTTGGTGCTATGTGGTGTGGTCTAAAAAGACCCTACTGATGGGTACTTATGTGTTTGGATATACATGTAGATATGTGGGCAGAGCTTTCTGAAAATATGTCCATTATGAAATGAATGAAATGTATCTCTCTTCTTAGTATTCTTACATAGCACATTAAGGCATGCAGTGCTTTTTTAACATAACTGTCCCACATGGAAACATTTAAAAACTCTAATAGTCCATCTGCTAACGTCTTCATAGAGAACAGCATGTTCAGTCTATTCTTTGAAGTGAAAAGTGTCAACCATCACTGCAATTCTCAGAACTGAGATGTTAAAAGTCTGTAGTGTCAAGAATGGGCTCATTGTGGGCTGCTGATAGTACAGACTTCTACAAATGTTCCATCGTACTTCTGAGCCATGCTAATGATCCGTGCCTAATGGATCATGAAGAGCATTTTGAAGGCACCTTTTCCCTGGACATCATCAACTCTCAGTACCTTGTCAAAAAGCACTAGTGGTTGTCACAATGATATCCCCCAAGTGTGCCTTTCCCAATGCAACCATCAAATGCATTTGAAGGCTTTGAGAAACAGAAAAATTCAAGGGGATTCAACAGTGCATATCTGAGCTTTAAACAAATTTAAATCTAAAATAATATTTGAGAAATGGGCTTTTCACACTAGAAAAACTAAGCTACTATGATACGGGGATTCCATTTTTATCCAGTTGGGATAAAAATAATAGCAACTGGTTATAGAGCACTTCTTAAGTTATATGTTTCACATGTGTCACCTTATTTACTATTACAACTTTCCTATAAGTACCATTATCATCCCCACTAATAGATAACCCTCGGTAATTCTTAAGAGACACTCTTCATTCAGTAAGTAGTAAAATAGTGATTCAAACCCAGGTCTCTCTAATTCCAGAGTGTGAGCTTGGAAGCACCCTCCAAGATCCCCAATCCTGTGCCATGATATGGAAATCTTAGAATGCAGCAAATTTTCCAAAAGTCCAGTAGAAATCATACATTTATTCATAAGGGGACTCCCAGGTTTACTCAGCTTATAAGGGAGAGGAGGCTTTTAAGGTAGAATTAAGAGAAGAGAAAACTTGAAGTTGAAAAACTTAGGTTCACATCCCAGCTCTGTCATCTGTGCCCCACGTGACATTGGACAAGTGATTCAACATGACAGTGTTTCTGTGAGAAACTCAGTGGGGGCTGAATATATGATGTTATACCCATTTTTCAGATGAACATACTGACTAAATTCAACCCTGAATATGACTATATCTAAAAGATTGTTGAAATGTCTTTTTTTAGAGAGACTGAAAAAAAATGTGGTGTCAAATTGCACTCAGTCTGATCTAGATCTCAAAGTTGAACAGGCCAGACTTCGGGGACTACACCGATAGGAGTTTATTATATAATTGCGTTGGAAGGATCCCAGGTGCAGATCACACCCCCACAGGTGAGAGTAGGGTTTTCCTAAAGTGAAATGATATTTTGACTATTAGCCATCCTGGAAAGAGATCCTTTGGGGGCAATAAAAAAGACACATGAAAGGCCCATGAGAGAGGGCAAACTATTTCTCTTTCATTCAGTCCTAAGGCCCCAGGTGAGTTCATCTGGTATTTGACCACACCAACACAGATCCAGAAAAAAGCAAGCCAATCTGATGATCTGATGCTGACTGCAAATTACTGCATGTTGTGTTTCTCTTTCCTTATTACCAAACTTCAGTAAAATCTCTGCTATGATCTAAGACAAAGGTCTACAAACATTTTCTGTAAAGGGCCAGAAAGTAAACATTTTAGGCTTTGTGGGCCATGCTGTCTCGTCACAACCACTTAACTCTGATATTCTAGCACACGAGCAGCCATAAATACATAAACAAATAAGCATGAGTGTGTTCCAATAAAACTTTATTTATGTATGCCAAAATTCTCATCTAATATAATTTTCACATGTAATGAAATATTATTCTTCTTTTTTTCAACCATGTAAAAATCCATTCTTAGCTCACGGCCCATACAAAATAAGAGGCAGGGGCGCCTGAGCGGCTCAGTCATTAAGCGTCTGCCTTCGGCTCAGTTCATGATCCCAGCTTCCTGGGATCGAGCCCCACATCGGGCTCCCAGCTCCGCGGGAAGCCTGCTTCTCCCTCTCCCACTCCCCCTGCTTGTGTCCCCTCTCTCACTGTGTCTCTCTCAGTCAAATAAATAAATAAAATCTTGAAAAAAAAATAAGAGGCAGCAGGCCAGATGTGAACCATGGGCTGGAGTTTGCCCTCTGCTCTAGAAATTTAAAGAGGAGAGCCCATCTTTCTGGGAAGTAAGGCAGTCAAAAAGAAAGATGTGTGCTGGAAGCTAGTGTGACAGCCACCATCAGAAGACAGCCATATTCCATGGAATGCTGAAGTTCCTCCCACTTAACTAAGCCCACGGTCAGCGAATTTTAGGATGTCAGTATAAAGGCAACACTGTCCTCTACACTGCTGGAAATTGGTTATTACAGATGTAAATCACCAGTGATGTGCTTGGTGCACAGAACATACTTTAACAATACTTGCTTCCTTCCCTCCTTCCTTCTCTTTTCTAATTTTACCTTCAGTGTAAACATATGTTTAATTCATACTTAACTGTTGAGGTTTTTTTCTAATTCTGACTAATAGAAAAATACAAAAGCCACATCTTTATTACTTAAAACATAGTTATTATTAAATTTATTATTGTTATTTTTTGAGAGATTAAATTGTTCAAGACCTATAGACAGTGGACAAAAATTAAATACGACTGTATACGAAAGATTCTTTGACGGTGGTCTCTGCCATTCCCCACTATATAAAAATCGCATCGTGTGTGTCTTTTTTCTCCACATTCCATGTATACCTCTGTGTGTTCATTCACACACTCACATATATGTGTGCCCTTCTCCAACCTTTACATATATGCATACTTTCAAATAAAAATTTTAATTAAATCCATTTGTGTTTTGGATTAGCCAAAGAAGAGCCTTGTAGACATTAATCTAGCATCGAAAATCAATACATCACAATTAGGAAAAGGCAACTAGAAAGGTTCCTGACATGTTTTTTTTTTACCTCACACACATCCAGTTTGTTTGAACATAAAATAGTTTTGCTATTCATTCCATCAGCCAGAATTCTTGAACCAATGAAGCCAATGAACACTAATGAAAAGGCATTTTTCATGTCCATTACATTTGACTCCACACCAGGTTGCTTAATGAATTACATTTGGGTTTCATATTAGAGTTAATTAAATATTTAACATTTGGAACAAAAATATAGCTACATTTGGGAGGTTAAGGGTGAGCCACAAAATGGCCTCTAACAACCATTCTAGAAGAAGTGTTTTATAGGAAACACTACTAAAAATTATCTAACCTAATAAACCATATTTTAGGCTAGAAAACTGAGGCCCAAGAGATCAAGCGGCATACCTAAGATCATCCAGCTAGACTATTACCTGGCACTCCTTTTAGCCGGATATTAGGCTCATTTGGAGAAGGAGAAAATGGGACTTGTTCCCTTAAGAGGGTCAAATCCTAGTTTTCAGAGATTGGTCCTCTTCTTGAACAGGTGTAGACGGCACCTGACTTCAGGGTGCACGTGTTTCTGACAATTCCAATAAAGTTTCTGCTCTAAGGGAAAGATCTGAATTTTAGCTGCCACCCACAGGCGGTGCAGGGTGAAGTGCCAATATGTTTGAGTGCAGGATTTATTCTTGAAGTTGCCAGCTTCAGTTAATTGCAGACATAAAAGATAAGACACCAATTTCAAAAAGAACAATTCTTGGCAACAAGACCATAAAATGTATTCATTGTGCTCCTTCCCCATCTAAAGACAATTGACCACACTAGAGAAAGTAGACTGATAAAATTTAAGGGTCTTTCCAGAAAAAAAAAAAAGTTTTAATTTAAATGTAATTTAGGAAAATTAACACTTGGTTCTGATTTAGAAGTTGTTCGGGGTAGCTAAATTGTAAAGCTCCTGTCGGAGAAAGAGCTATTTCAATTCAATTAATAAACTAATTTTTTTAAGTTTTTATTTATTTATTTATCTATTTGACAGAGAAAGACACAGCGAGAGAGGGAACATAAGCAGGGGGAGTGGGAGAGGGAGAAGCAGGCTTCCCTCTGAGAAGGGAGCCCGAAGCAGGGCTTGATTCCATGACCCTGGGATCATGACCTGAGTCGAAGGCAGACGCTTAACGACTGAGCCACCCAGGCATCCCTAAACTAATTTTTATAGCACTATGAGGCATAACTGATACAATAAACTGCACATATATATTTAAGGGGTACAACTTGACCGGTATTGACATATGCATGCATTCATGCAACCATCATCACAATCAACATAATAAACATTTCCATAATGCCCAAAAGTTTCCTAGGCCTGCTTGTAATCCACTCTCCAACTCTGTTTGTAGCCAAACACTAATCTTTTTTGTTTGCTTGCTTTTGTTTGGGTGGCGGGGGATTTGGGTTGGGGGGGTGCATTTTTTTTTACTGGTGTTCAAATGATCCTTTATTGAAATATTTTCCTTTGTGGTTTTTTTTTTAGAGAGTTAGAGAGAGAGAGAGAGAGTGGGGAAAGGGCAGAGGGAGAGGGAAAGAGAGAATCTCAAGCAGACTCCCTGCTGAGCTTGGAGCCCCACAGGAGCTCAATCCCACGACCCCAAGATCATGACCTGAGCCGAAACCAAGAGTCGGAGGCCCAACCAACTGAGTCACCCAGACACCCCTCCTTTGTGGTTCTTAATAGCTGGGCTTTCCCCTGCACCACTGCTGATGTTATCTATGACATCATGGTGATGGCAACCATCAAAGTTTGCAGCCCACAGACTGGGCAGTCCCCACAACTTCTCTAATGGCTCCAGAAAGCTCTCTGGCTAAAGATCATCGCCACATCTTGGGCAATGATGACCATCTCATCAACAAGCGTTATTTCCACTGTGCTGATGTTTTTCTGGTCTTTTCTGTCTCTGGGTGGCTCCTTGAAAGCTTGGATGTTTCAGGCAAAGGCAGAAGTTACCACTTCAGTCTGGAACTGACTGTTCTGAATGGTCAGGTCATCTGTAATCTTTAGACCCATGCTATTACCCATTGCCTTGGCAATGTCCCCACCAAACTTTTTTTGGACACATTTTGGTGGTCAGGGCAGATGTGGCACTGAATTCCCCATTGAGGCACCTCAGGTTGAACTGAGCAATATGTTAAAGGCAAATGGTATCAAATGAACCGAGACACTAGAAGACCAAAGAAAGTTGCAACTTGGCCTCCTCTGAAACAGAAACCGAAAACTGCTATTTTAGCCTTTTATACTGTTACTATAGATTTGTTTTCATTTTCTAGAATCTTCTAGAAATGAGATCATATAGTCATACTCTTTTTTTTGTCTGAGTTACATAAATCAACATAGATGATTCTGAGATTCAACCATGTTGTTGCATGTATCAACAGTTTGTTCCTTTTTTTTCTGAGTTAAAAAATATAGAAAATTTAACTTGAATTGGACCACAGGCCTAAATACTAACCTATAAAACTTCTAAAAGAAAATAGAAAAAAAAAATTGTAGTGGCCCTAGGTTAGGATATCTAATATAGGACAACAAAAGTATGACCTATTTTTAAAAATCAATAAGTTAGACTTGCATTGGATTTTCCTTCTCCCCTATGTCTTTTTCCACATTCCCTCATTCCTGCTTCCTAAGGTGATATCTCAAATAAACTAGTCATCCGTGTGCACGTGTGAGCCTCTGTTGGGAGAATTTGAACTAAGACATGGCACCTGCAAAATGCCAGGCTCAGTTCCAAGAAACAACATGTATTTTCAAAAGACAATGTCATATGTGTCACCCATATTAATTCAGTTGAAATGCTGATTAGGTCAAAAAGGGATTCATGGGTCTATAGGATGGTTCGGGAGAAGAATTTAAAGGAGAAAGCATGAACAGGGAGAACTAGGATTTTTATTTCTGTTTTTAATAAACGTTATTAGGCACAATTTCAGTTCTTGAAAAGTTGGCTCTTATCTCTTGATTCAGCACTCATAGAAAGTTTTAGTTCTTGTCCTAGAAAATGGCGCTGCTGTGTTCCAACTGTAATAACAGTGTGTCTTTATGACCCTCTGGCATTTAAACTTGAGAATTCCCGGGGAAAATAGTCCTTGCAAACCCTGTAGGGCCTACTATTTGGGAGTGTTGATTTATTCAATTTGCTGATTTATGCAGTATCTGGAATTAGAATGAGATATTCACAGATTTTCTGGATTTTGTTTTTATTTTGTTTCATTTCTAACACATTTATGCCTTTGCTCTTTTCAGGATTTGCAGAAAATGAAATGCCCTTCTTTCTTCTCTCTGCAGCTGGAGCTCAGAAGAAAACAGAACATCGTGAAGGTCTTAATACCCTGGATTCCTGAGGACGTGGTACCTCCTTTTCGTTCACAGTTCAGTACGATGGGGGAAAGGTCTTTGAAGGCATAGAAGACGCAGATCCAGACGCAGAAATCTCACCCACTTTCCAAGGCCCCACGCAGATACTGGCCTCACGTACAAACCTTCTTAGATCCCCCCTTGACAATCTCAGCACTCTTTTCTCACTTTTAGAGCCAGCTTTTTCACTCCCCAAAAAAGAGCAAGGCCAAGCCTGGTAGAAGAGAGTTTTGATTTCACTGCTTCCTGCAATCCCAGTTTATAATAACCTTTTCCATGAGCTCAGGAGATATTTTTAATCAGAAATCTTATTTTCTGAGATTCAGGCACGTGAGTTCCAGATCTGTCTCTGGCATTAACTTAAAGTGTGACTTTTCCTCCTCTGGGTGTGTGAAATGAATCTCCCTCCAGATGTTACAGTCCATGTCCACAATTCTGAGGGTAAAATGGGCTTTCACCACACTAGCAAATCACCGGGTATATATTCAAATAAGGGGTTTGAGATTCATAATTGGTACACTTTAACAAAATATTTCCTCAGGAGTCCCCCGAGCAAGACACCAACAGTCTCTCTGTCTCAGTGTCTCTCTTATGAAGCAGACATAACAGAACATGATGCAGTTGAAATGCGAACAGCATTTCTCCAAATGAACAGCTACCCAGTGATGTCAAATTATCTTCACCAACAGTTTGAAGAAATTTCTAAGAAGTCAATTAAGGCAATGTTCAGAGACAGAAATACTAAAAATAGTGACATTTTTGCTAGAGAGGATATCTTTAGCCAAAAAAAATGGGGAATGCTTGTCACATCTGTGAATGTTGGTGTGTATTTTAAACTGTTGCATATTTAGTAATTTTTTAGGGTTACTGCAGTTGTAGATTATTAGAAGGAGTGTAAGTGCTTAAGCAAGGGGCAAAGTGATGTTGGCATTATAATCCATTGCTAAAAGTTCTAGTATTTCAGAGGACCTTTGAAAGGAGCACTGGAGAATTACTTATGACTGCCCCAGGCTCGTTCTATTTTTCTACCAACACTCCGAAACGGAAGACACCCTCTCACTTGCTATAATCCAAGGAGTCACGGTGAGTACAGATACAAAGACCAAATTTACATCTCAGACTTCGATCACTAAGTAAATTTTTCATCATTCAATTCTCTGTTAAATATTGTACCACTAATTATATTCTGAAGTGTCACAGCTCACTAGGTTTTTTTTTTCTTTTTTGAGGGGCAGTAGGCACTCCTTTATTTGAAAAGGAGAAAGGAAAACAAATCTTTGTGTGTGTATATGTATGAATCTGAATTTTATTCTTTGTACTCTAAATGCCTGGGAACACCTGAGAATATTCTAGATGCTGTTATAACTCTAGAAGAATTAAGTATGCCTTTGGAGCTAAAACAATCCAGGTTCAGTCACAGAAACACACACACACACATGCATGCCCTTAATATATCCAAATCAATGAAGCAAATGGATGAAGAGGAGGGAGGATAGACTTTAAAATGGGGCAGACTGGGCGCCTGGGTGGCTCAGATGGTTAAGCATCTGCCTTCGGCTCAGGTCATGACCCCAGGGTCCTGGGATCGAGCCCCGCATCGGGCTCCTGGCTCAGCGGGGAGCCTGCTTCTCCCTCTCCTTCTGCCTGCCACTCCCCCTGCTTGTGCTCTTTCTCTCACTATTTCTCTCTATATATGTGTGTGTCAAATAAATAAGTAAAATCTTAAAAAAATAAAATAAAATGGAGCAGATCCTAACTGGAATTCTGAACTGCCACCCACTTAGCATGGTTGAAAGTCCTATCTCTAGCATTCTGCTTCCTAGGTTTAAATCCTTATTCTGCTATTAAAAAACTGTGTGACTTTGGACAAATTACTCTACCTCTCTCTGTCTCTAGTACCCCACTGTAAAATGGAGGCCAAAATAGTGCCTATCTCATAAGGCTGTTCTGAGACTTCAAGATACAACATCTGTAAAGAACTTGGGAGGGAGGGGGTGCCTAGCACATAATTAGAATTCAGTTAAATATTAGTTCTTATTATCATTATTATTAACTAGTTACATGACCCTATGCAAGTTATACTCTTCCTAGGCCTCAGTTATCCCCTCTTTAAAATAGGTACAATGATATTATTATAAGACTGAAGTGAGACAGTGGATGGGGAGTCATTCAGGACAGCGCCTGGGTAAGGAGGCCCTAGTTCAGTCATGGGGTAGAATGTCAGCCAAGTGTCCCAAGTTTAATGGTCACTAGTCAAGTAATGTCACACACTTTGAAGCAGCCAAAGGTGGGAAGACCTGGGGTGGTAGCCAGTTTTATTTATTGTCAAGGTCAGCACATTCATCAACTCTCCTCATTAAAATTTGCCAATTAATGAATAGTGGCATACTCCTTAGCAAAGGTCAGCAGCAACCTAAGCAAACTTATCAAAAATTCAAAGAGGTACAGAGTTTGGGAAAAGTTCATTCTTCCCTTAATTAACGGATCTAATTACAATCCTGACATAACAAAATGCAAAATGCGCTCTTCAAAAGACACCGAGTCAAAGGTTTAACAGCCCAGATAACCTTCTCCTTTGGTACAGGCTGACCCAAATGTAGGGGAGGGAGAAGGAAGGAATCTTAGCATACACTCAGCAGGGCTGATGAAACGGTTTTTCAAGAAATTAAAGCACATCAGAATCCCAGAGCAACAAAGGCATTGAAAGGAAATAAAAACGCTCCCACATCCTGGGATGTGGGAGAACACAGAGTTAAGGTTTTTCACTAATCTCTCTTCTTAGCAGACGTCAAAGCATTTACTTGGTGACCTTTCCTGACTAGTTATGAATAGCACTTCAGCATCCTAAAGACTCTGGGTCTGTAATTGTTGCCTCATTTAGATAAAGCCTAAAGTACAATAAGATGATATGCTGGGCTCATTAAATGGTTTCTGAAATAGCAGATCCAGAATTTTAAACCAGTTACCACTCACCAAAGGCCTAGAGGACAGGCAGCCTGACCTGCAGCTCACCCACTCAGAGAACCACAATCTGGAGCGGGTAAACTCCGTCTGTTGCAAGACCTGCAGCAATCAAATTCATAGGAGACTTCAAAAACTCTGGCAACTTCAACCTGTGATTCTTTACATGAAAATGAACAGATAGGGACCATTAAGTTTTGGCGCTTCTCAACAGTTTCAAGGGTGCTGAAAACTTTCAGACAGCAAGAGGGTTCTCCACGCAGAGTGGCTCACCAACTTCTTCAGGAGTTCCTAAGTGAGAAGCACACTCTCAGATTACAATAAACACCTCATAGAATATTATTAATCTGGAAGGAGAAACTGATGTCAAAGAGAAGAAATGTGTCGAGGCGTCTGGGTGGCTCAGTTGGTTAAGCATCTGCCTTCAGCTCAGGCCATGATCCCAGGGTCCTGGGGTTGAATCCCGCATCAGGCTCCCTGCTGAGTGGGGAATCTGCTTCTCCCTCTGCCTCTGCCCTCCCCCCTGCTTGTGCACTCTCTCTCTCTCTTTCTCTCTCTCAAATAAATAAAATCTTAAAAAAAAAAAAAGAGGAGAAATGTGACTTGCCTAAGATCAAACAGAAAGGTAACAATAGAGAAATCTGCAGCCCCCCCTTGGCAGGGTCAAATGTGGTGTTTCCGCTCATCTCATCATTTCTTTATTCAACAAATCTTTATTGAGCATCTTTCATGTGTTGGGTCTTGTTTGGTCACCAGGATACGGTTATGTATAAAGCAGACATGACCCTACCCCTCATGAAGCTCATATTCCAACAAATAAATAAGCAAGAAAAATGCTTCACTTTGCATGAGAGTGACTGGGTGCCTATTAGGTTTGAAATGACCAGAGAAGCTCTCCCTGAGAGGTGACATTTCAGCTGAGAACTGAATGACACAGAGGGCCATCCATGTGAAGACCAAAAGGAAGAGTATAAAAGGAGAGACTAGTGGGTACAAAGGCCCAAGGCTGCTTAAGAACATCGAGAAGACTAAGGTTTCTCGAACCAAGAGAGGGAGAAGGAGAGTGGTACAAGCTGACAGAGGGGCAACAGGCCATGGATAGGTAATACAGGACTTCGCATGTGCATGATAGGGTGTGTGAATTTTGTTACAAGTGTGACAGAATCCACTGGAGGGTCTTAAGCAGAGGAATGCTCTGAATTCCCTTTATAAAAGATCATCCTGGTATATGTGTAGAGACTGGATTAAGGGGGCAGGGGGCAGTGCAGAGTCCAGCAGGAGGCTTGGGGGGGGGGGGGGGGGCAGGTAAGGGATGAGAGTGGGGGTATCAGTGGAGATGCAGGTAGGATTCACAGAACTTGCATAGGAATTGGCTAAATGTGGGAAGAGGTGAGACAAGAGAGGAGAGGAGCATCACTGGTGCGTTTGGGACATGAGCAATTGCATGAGTGGTAATGGTGTGGGAAGAGGTGAGACAAGAGAGGAGAGGAGCATCACTGGTGCGTTTGGGACATGAGCAATTGCATGAGTGGTAATGGCTATTATTGGGATAAGAAAAATAGGCCATGGGAAAGAAGTAAATGTGAGGATTAGAAATAGTTCTTTTTTGCCAAATTTGAAATGCCTATTGGATACTCACGTGAGATACCAGCTAGATCATTGAATACAAAAATATATAAATCTGGGATTCTGGGAAGATGTTGGGGATGGAGGCATCGTCCTTAAAGATGCTACTAAAAGTCACGGGACTGGATGAGGTCACCCAGGCAAAAGGAAGACGTTTTCCAAAGGAGCAGTCCACCCGGCTCCTTTCCAGGAGGAGCCCCGTGCTTTTTCTCTCACACACAGCAGCTCTCTGACAGTACTCAGAAACAACAAAGGAAGGGAGGCAACTCTCAGCGTCCTTGGACGCAGCACGTTTGGAGTTGGTGCCTCTTCCCTGTAATCAAAAGGCCCTCAGAGGGAGATGCGAAGACGCACACTTCCTGTGATGTGCTGCAGAGTGAACCCTGGTCCCTCATTCAAGTTCTTCATAAAGAAAAAGAGAGAAAAAATCAATCCGCTTCCACAAAACTGTTGAGTTTTACTTACTGTGCAGATGAGGAGGAAAAAAGCAGCCAGGCAGTGATCAGAGGAGAGCCCGGCGTGAGGCTGCCCCCTCGTGTCCACCCACACTTATGACCCACACAGCAACCCAAAATCAATCTCTTAAAGCTGCAGTACACATAGCTGCCTTTACCTCCTTAATTTTGCTTCTTAAATAAGCATCATGTCCTAGAAATCAATCCCATGCGTCCCCATTACAGGACCATAGATAAGGAAATGAGAAAGCTCCACATGACTTTAACTACCGAAAGGTCAAAAGGTGGGCTTTTAGGGGCGCTTGGGTGACTCCGTCCGGTTAAGCATCAGACCTCTTGCTCTCGACTCAGCTCTTGATCTCAGGGTCATGAGTTCAAGCACCACATTGGGCTCCACACTGGGCGTGGAGCCTACTTAAAATAAAAAATAATAATAATAATAACACATCTTTCCCTATCGTACAAGGCATAGTTCTCAAACAATATTAATGGCTTAACAGATTCAGATACCTGATGGTCTGTTAAGATACCACTTGATGTGACTTTGGGTCTGATTAACTAGTGGCTAGATTTGGGTTCCTCTGAAAGCAGGGCCTGAGACAAGGAGTTGAGTGCAGATGATTTCAGAAGCAAGAGTATGGAAGGGTGAGAATAAAATAGGGAAGGAAGGAAAAAGAGGGATGGGTTTTTGAGCTATTTACTTCTGAGTCAACTAGAGCTCAATACCACCAGGAAACTTCTGAGAGCCTCTGCAGAAAGCCCCTCAGAACTGTCCACCTGAAGGACAGAAGTCTGGCGCCTATTTCAACCAACTCTCACTCCCCCTTGGTGAAGGACTGCTCTCTACATCCCTGAGCTGAGGCTATAAGAAGTTGACCGTCCTTCGCTGGCTTTAGAAAAACCCCTAAGGCAGAAGACTAGAAAGAGACCATAACATACATGCTTGAGGAGGGATGGGGACAGGGACAGGAACTGCTTACCTCAGCTGAGTTGAAAACAATGAGTTGAGGAAAGAAAACAAAAACACAAATTTGAAAAGACATATATATATATATATATATATATATATATATATGCGCCCCTATGTTTATTGCAACAGTATTTATAACAGCCAAGATATAGAAGCAGCCCAAGTATCCATTGGCAGATGAATGGATAAAGATGTGGTGTGTATAGATATGGTGGAATATTACACAGCCATAAAAAATGATGTCTTGCCACTTGCAACAACATGGATAGACCTAGGGGGTATCATGCTAAGTGAAATAAGTCAGACTGAGAAAGACAAATACCATATGATTTCACTCATATGTGGAATCTAAAAAAGAAAACAAAACAAACTAAAAAAAAGCAGAAAGAGACTCATAAATACAGAGAACAAAGTGATGGTTGCCAGAGGTGAGGGTAGGCAAAATGGGTAAAGGGGAATGGAAGGCACAAGCTTCCGGTTACGGAATGAGTAAGTCACAGGAATAAAAGGTACAGCATATGAATATAGTCAATGATATTGTAATAGCAACATATGGTAACAGATGGTGGCTATACCTGTGAGCACAGTATAATGTAGGTAGCAGCTGAATTGCTATGAGGTACACCTGAAACCAGTGTAACATTGTGTAACAACTATACTCAAATTTAAAAAAAAAAAGTTTAATGAGTTGAGGGGATGTGGCCTGGGCATGATAGGCATCTGTATCACCTAGGAAGATTCTCTTCCTGAATAACTTAGACAAGCCGTGTCCTGTGTAGGACAGGGTACCACATCCGCCATTTGTTAGCCGTGTGAGCTTTGGCAAACTTCTTTTCCCTCCAAACCTTGATTTCTTCATCCATAAAGTAATTATAATGGTAATAATTAAGTACTCTTCGAAATAATAAATGTGTTAACACTTGTGAGGTGCTTGGTGCAAGGAGAAAAATGCATTAAGTTGCTATAGTATCGTTAATAAACTAATAATTAAAAGAGTGATAACTCATTTGCCTCCTAGGTCTCCAATTTTGGTTCACATTTATTGACCCCTTTTTGGTCTTGCTCTTACTTTGTAGCTTCCGTTTATTCAGACACATGCTAGTTGCCTCGGCTTGTTTCCTTTCCTCCTTCTTTCTTCGTAGCAAATATTTTTTGAGCCCTAACTGTGCTTCAGACATTGTGCTCACCTTACCCTACAATTTTGCTTTCTTTCTCAGACTGTATTCAGAATTCTTATCTGAAGTACTGGAAATTCAGTTTGTATAAATACTGCCTGCAAATAAGCCATGTCCCCCACCATACAAATACTTTAAAGTCTTGCCAGGCCACGCTGGAAATAGAACAAATAGACCAGAACTCACATCTAAATGAGCATTGTTCCTCTTGAAATAGTTACCTTGCAAAGTTTCACAATTCACCTCTCTCCCTCCTCCACTCCGTGCATGCACTTGGGGACAGAGTTGGCATATGATTTTTAACGTAGTAGAGGACAAAAGAATAATTTTTGTTTTGTTTGTAGGCAACTGCAACAACACAGAGGAATACATAACACTAATAATGACCACATCTCGTTCTTCTTTTACAAACCCCACCCCACACTAACCTCGGAACCTTCCTGTGGTAAGTATATAATAAGTGTTAGCTATTTGTTCATCCATTTATCAAATATTTTAAGCACTCATTATAAGCTAATTGATGTACTAAGAGCTGAGGAAGGACATAAAGGTAATTAAAATATGATTTATGATGTCCAGACCACTATGGTCTAACAGAGAAGATAACATTAAATGCCTCTATAAAAGGGTCTTAGAAGAGTTCTATGGATGAAGTTGAATAGAAAAGTGGGTAGGAGGGGCGCCTGGGTGGCTCAGTCAGTGAAGCATCTGCCTTCGGCTCAAGCCATGATCCCAGGGTCTTGGGATCGAGCCGGGTGTTGGGTTCCCTGCTCAGCAGGGGACTCTGCTTCTCCCTCTCCCTCTGCCCCTGCTCATGTGTGCTCTCTCTCTCTCACTCACTCTCTTTCAAATAAATAAATAAAATCTTTTTTAAAAAGTGGGTAGAATTTCAATAGACAAAAAATGTGAAAGAAAGAATGCACTGCTTATAACAGAAAGAACACAAGCTAAGGCACAGAGTCAAGAAATATTTCTGCACATCCTAGGATAAGAGTACGCAGTATAGGGGCGCGTGGCTTGCTCAGTCGTTAAGCATCTGCCTTCGGCTCAGGTCATGATCCCAGGGTCCTGGGATCAAGCCCCGCATCGGGTTCCCTGCTCAGCGGGAAGTCTGCTTCTCCCTCTCCCACTCCCCCTGCTTGTGTTCCCTCTCTTGCTGTGTCTCTCTCTGTCAAATAAATAAATAAAATCTTAAAAAAAAAAGAGTATGCAGTATAATAAGAATTTATAGTATTTATCAGAAACAACAAAAGAATAAGCTGGAAAAAAATTTTAGACTAACTAAATAGTGAAATATTATGGGTAGGGATCTGCTTATCATCAAGTCCAACTACCAGGGCACTGCTGGAGGAAAACTTACACTTCATTACTTACCAGAGGAAGGCTGTATTTTGCTTTGTTGTAGAGGGGACATTGTCCAGAATAGTAATTTCTACCATCTAGGTCACAAGCTCATGGAGAGAGTTTTCTAGATAGTACACAATATGTGAATTTCTATTCACAAAATGTAGTCCATAAATTAAATGAGTAATGTTTTGCACATATTTTAAAAATTAATATGAGATTTTATTTTTTTAAGATGTTATTTATTTATTTGAGAGGGAAATAGAGAGAGCACACAAGCAGGGGCAGAGAGAGGAGGAGCAGACTCCTCACTGAGCATAGAGCCCAAGTCAGGACTCAATCCCAGGACCTCAGGATCATGACCTGAGCTGAAGGCAGATATTTAACTGACTGAGCCACCCAGGCGCCCCTCATATGAGATTTCAATAAACAAAACAATTCATTTAAAAGTGTTAATTTTTTCAATCAGTGGAGAGATAAATCATACCACCATCTTAGCGCTAAAAAGAGATCTTCTGGCCAAACAGAAGAAAGGATCTCCCCAGACATTAAGATCAAGGTAATCTGGGGCAAGGGAACTAATGCATCAAAGTCCCTTTTTATTCAACTTTAACAATAACCACTGTCTGTGAGACACTGTTCTTGGAGAATGCATGGAAGGAACATGGATTGAAAGCTGGGGGATCAGTTAGGTGACTATGACAGTGATTTAGGTAAGAGATAATGAATGTCTGACAATGATACAAGAAAGAGTAAAGAAGGGGAAACAGATTTGAGAGATTATGCCTTAGCAAAATGTTAAAAAGAACTATTTGAACAAGATCAATTGAACATGGAAATAAGTTGTAAGTTGAGAATATCTCCTAAGTTTCTAATGTGGACAAGTGGGTGAATTGCAATGCCTTTTCCTCCATGTGTTTGCATGCCGGTGTGTATTGAGAGGTGAGAAGTAATGGTGAGTGATGAGTTCAGTTTTCTTGAGTTGAGGAGTATTCAGAACATCCAAAAGAAACTATTTTAATACAATTGACCAACAACATGTACTTCTGACATCTGTACTTCTTTAGATTCAAGCAGGACTTCTCTAACACTTGTAAGAACAAAGTTTGAATTTTCAGAAAAGGGAGAGTTGTTTCCCTCCATAAATCTGAGTAAAAAGCTCTTACTATGCCAATTCACGGAGTTTTACTACTAACTCTCATCTCCTTGAGATGTATCTTACTCATCTCTGTATCTTTAGAACCTAGAATTTGTACCTGGCTTGAAGAAGGCATTCAGGAAATATCTGTTGAGTTAACAATTAATTAAGGTTAGACTAAATCTCTGTATTATTCCCAAGAGTCTACATGACTACTGGAAAGGAATCCAAGCCTGTAAATCAAGATCTTGGGAACAGGGAAAGAGAAAGGAAGAGCTAGAGAAACTATATTTTCCAATCTCAAGAAAGCAGGTGACATCTCCAGAAGACAGCCAATTGTTTCCTCCTATACACATCACCTGCCCACTTTATTTCCCATGTGGAGTCTTAGACCAGAGATGAGCACTTGATTTGAAGAGGGAGAAGGGGAGGAAAGAAGAAAAACTACCAGAGCTCTCACTGGCTTTTTAACTTATTAGTTCCAGACATTTATGAAATCTAATTTTGTATTCTTTTGCCCCTCTTCCACCCTTCTTTGTTTTGATTTAACCATGCTTGAAGAATATTCACTCTTTGAAACCAAAAGGTTTTTGAATTTAGCACAAAGTGGATATTCAAAGCTAATGAAAATGAAGGAAGAATGGAAGGAAGGAAAGAAAGAAAAATCCTTTACAAAGACTGACTTTCATGTATGAAACTCTGTAAGCCCAAAGAATGTCATTTTTTTTTCCCCAAAGAAAATATTCCCAAGTATTCTGTAGGGAAATTCACTTGGTTCCAAACCTGAAGACCAGCGGCAACATTTGAAAAAGTAAAGACAGCCCAAATTTTGGGTTGGCATCACCTCTGTTCCTAAAGGGTGACCCAGTCACTGGGGGATCGAATCTGATATGAGAAAATATAAAGGACAGAAGCTGGCTACTCAATCTTAGCCACAACATATTGATGTTTGGGGGAAATAGAAAAGAAAGAAAGTAGAGAGGAAAAACTGAATGCTGAATTAGGTAGATAAGGATCTGAAATGAGCCTAAAGAATGAGCTGACTCATAAAATCCATGGAATAGATCACTTGGGACACTACTAAGACAATGGTATGACACCAGAGGTATCTAAACATGGGGTTAAAACTCACCTCCCATTTTTACTTCCATTAGTTTAAAAAAAATGCAGCTTGAAAATTTGAAAAATAACCATCACCAAAGAATTCTCTGGAGGAGTTGGAAAATCACCTGCCTCCAGCTGGTACTTTGCTCTGTTAATGATTTGTATATATGTGAACAAAAGGTTCTGTGCTCCTATTAATTACCTAAAAAATGATTAATCTCCTTCCCAACTATGGAATTAAGGAACCAAGAGGTAGATCACCTTAAGCCTTCTCTGTATCACTGATACCAGAAATAAGTATCATTTCTTGTGCACTCACCATGTACTTCTCCAGGTTTTTTTTCTGCTACCATTCGGTACACCTACATAGCACAATGAGAAGAGATGAAATTCACATTCATCTTTTTTTTGCTCAAATCCTGGAGGTAGAAATGGTGGGCCACAAACTTTCTAAGGCAGGGCACATGTGTAAGTAATCATACCCTCTATTTCACCATCACAATGACCCCTTCTCCCTACATTCTCCGTATTACTCCCTACACATGCACTTCATCTATATTTGCCACAGAATCCTCAAAGTGTCCACAGTGTTTATTTAAATACCATCAGGCTATCTATTTTGCCTGTGGTTGGGGTTTTAACTTTAATAGCCTCCAGTCTTGCAATTCACTCTCCTGTTTATGACCTCTACTTTAAACTGTAATTTGGATTTTCCCTATTTTCATTGCCCCGTGCAAATGTCTCACCAGACAAAATTTTGCTCTTGGAGCACTCTGTCATAATATTCCAACTGCCAACATGAAGGGCTCTCTGGAAAGTTCACCTCACATTATGTAACACTGAATAGAATTTAAACCAAATAGAACATTGAATAATATCATTTCTGTTGCTCTGAAAATTGTTTATGCAAGTTATTGTGTTCATGACTTATAGCACGCATCACGTGTAATGACTTAGATGGAGATGTAAAAGGTAGGAACTTAACCTTGCAAAGAACATGAAAATATGGAGAAAAACACTATTGAGTGAAGTACAATAAACAACAATCTATTAACTATTATTAAGGTGCTTTGTACTTAATTCATATCATTTTATCATAAAACATATCTGTAGAGTGGCTATGGTTATTATCATACCTGTTTCATAGAGGAACATATTAGGCCTATCATCTATCTCTAAGGCATAGGTGAAAATCCATTGCAGTAGAGGGAACGGAACAGAAAAAATCTACTCCTGGGGAAGGGGCAGGAACATATGTTAGACAAAGACCATTAGAGATCGCCTCTAGCTGTGAGGGAGGGGAGCAGAATTCCTAGAAGACTCCATCCCCAAGACCCAGGACAGAGGTCTTATATAATACTAAGCCTTAAACAGAACAACAGAAAATATGACCCTTCCTCTGCAACCACCACCAGGCTAACGGGCATCAAGTATTAATAGTAATCTATTGCTGGAGAGAGGCAACAGAAAAGACCTAAAGCTGATGGTGGAACACATATTGAGGAAAACCCTCTGGCTAATCAGCCCCTACCTTAAATGCAAAGAAAAGCTAGAGGAATGAGAAGCCTATAGTGAGGATGTTATAGGTTGAATTGTTTCCCCTTAAAAAAATAATAATAAAAATTAAAATTTAATATATATATATACATGTCAGAATCCTAAGCCTCGGGGCGCCTGGGTGACTCACTCGTTAAGCGTCTGCCTTCAGCTCAGGTCATGATCCCAAGGTCCTGGGATTGAGTCCCGCATTGGGCTCCCCGCTCAGTGGGAAGCCTGCTTCTCCCTCTCCCACTCCCCCTGCTTGTGTTCCCTCTCTCACTGTCTATCTCTCTGTCAAATAAATAAATAAAATCTTTTTAAAAAAAAGAATCTTAAGCCTCAGTACCTCAGAATACATCTTTGTTTGGAGACAGACTTTTCATAAAGCTAGTCAAGTTAAAATCAGTTCCTTAGGGTGAGCCCTAATCCAATATGACTAGTGTCCTTATAAAAGGGGAAAGTTGGACACAGAGACAGACATTCATAAAGAAAAGATGATGTGGGGTGCCTGGGTGGCTCAGTTGATTAAGCGACTGCCTTCGGCACAGGTCATGATCCTGGAGTCCCGGGATCGAGTCCCGCATCGGGCTCCCTGCTTAGCAGGGAGTCTGCTTCTCCCTCTGACCTTCCTCCCTCTCATGCTCTCTCTCTACCATTCTCTCTCTCTCTCTCAATAAATAAATTTAAAAAAATCTTAAAAAAAAAAAGAAAAGATGATATGTTGGGGCACCTGGGTGGCTCAGTCATTAAGCGTCTGCCTTCAGCTCAGGTCATGATGCCGGGGTCCTGGGATCGAGCTCCACATCGGGCTCCCTGCTCAGCAGGAAGTCTGCTTCTCCCTCTCCCACTCCCCCTGCTTGTGTTCCCTCTCTCGCTGTGTCTCTCTCTGTCAAATAAATAAATAAAATCTTAAAAAAAAAAAAAGGCCATTCAGTTTGTGGTACTTCATGGTACATCTCGTGCTTACTCTCTCTCTCAAATGAATAAATAAATAAAATCTTTAAAAAAAATCAACAAAAAATTTTTAAACAGAAAATAGAGAAGTACATGAAAACGAATGCTTGTTCTTAAATATCAAGAAAATTAACAAACCATCTGTCAGACAGATAAGGAAAAAATTACTAATTACCAGTATCAGAATGAGAAAGGTGACAACAAAACAAATTCTTCAGATAGTAAAAGGATAATAAGGGTTATTAAAAGGATAATAAGGAAATATTATAAATAACTTCATGCCAATAAATTTGACAACTCAGATGAAATGGACAAATTTCCTGAAAGATACAAACAAAGCTCACTGAAGAAAACACAGATATCCTGAGTAGCCTGATACCTCTCAGAGAAATTCACTCAGAGTTAAAGCCTTCATACAAAGAAAAGTCCAGGTTTGAATGGTTAGTGAATTCTATCAAACATTTAAGGAAGAAATAATAGCATTCTATACAAAATTTTCCAGAAGATTGAAGAGGAAGGAATACTTAACTCATTCTATAAGTCCAACAGTACTCTGACAGAGACAGAGATGAAAGAGAAATTATAAGAAGATTACAGAACAGTATCACTCATGATCACTGACACAAAAAGCTTCATCAAATTATTAGTGAGTAAAATCAACAATAAATCAAAAGGATAATACATTATGGCCAACTGGAATATATCTCAATTCAGAGCTGATTCAACATTTGAAAATCAGTATAATTCACATGAACAGACTAAAGAAAAATCATAGAATCATCTTGATAGGTGCAGAAAAGGCCTTTGAAAAACTTCAAAACCTCTCATAATACAAACTCTCAGTAAACTAGGAATAGAAAGGACTTTTCTTAACCTGATAGCATCTTATGTTCTAATGATGAAGGTAGAATGCTTTTCAAATTGGGAACAAGGCAAGAATTCCATTCTTACCATTCCAGTTCAATGTTGTACTGAAAACCCTACTCATTGTAATAAGATAAGAAAAATAAATAATAGGAATAGATTGGAAAGGACAAATAAAAACAGGTGACAAAGTTGTTCACATAGATAAGTCCAAGAATTTGTAAAAAAAAAAATTAATAGAATAAATGAATTTATCAGGGTTACATGATACAAAGTCAACATACAAATATCAATTGCATTTCTATATTTTAGCCATCTTGAAAATTTAATTTTGTGAAAAAATCATTTACAACAGCAGAAAAAATACTTAAAGATAAAATGTATTAACTACATATATGCTGAAAAATACAAAACACTGATTAAAGACATCAAAAAATATCTGGATAAATGGCTATACATACCATGTAAACAAACTGGAAGACTCAACATTGTTAACATGTCATCTTTCCCAAATTGATATATAGATTCAATACAATAAAAATCCAATGAGAAATTTTTATAAAAGCTGATTTTTTTAAAAATTGTATGCAAATGCAAAGGTATCAGAATAGCCGAGACAAGTTTTGAAAATAAGAACAAGGTAGGACTCATACTACCTAGTTTCAAGAACACTATAAAGTTATAGTAGTCAAGACAATGTGATACTGAAGAAAAGAATACTTACATAGATCAATGGAAAATAATAAAAAGTCCAGAAATAGATTTTGCATATGTAATCAATTGATTTCAAACAAAGGTGCAAAGATACATCAATGGAGAAATCATACTCTTTTTTGACAACTGGTGCTATAAAAAACAAGTATCAATACAAAACAAACAACAAAAAAAGAACCTAGATCCATACATTGTTCCTACACAAAAATTAACTCAAACTGGATCATAGGGAAGCACCTGAGTGGCTCAGTCAGATGAGCATCCAACTCTTGGTTTCAGCTCAGGGCATGATATCATGGGTCATGAGATGGATCCTCATGTTGGGCTCCCTGTTCAGCAGAGAGTCTGCTTGAAGATTCTCTCCCACTGCCCCTCCCTCCATTCACGCTTTCTCTCTCTCTCTCTCAAAACCAGATGGCTCAGTTGATTAAGTAAGCGTCTGCCTTTGGCTCAGGTCATGATCCCAGAGTACTGGGATCAAGACCTGCATTGGGCTCCCTGTTCAATGGGAGCCTGCTTCTTCCTCTCCCTCTGCTCCTCCCCACCATGCTCATAATCTCTCTCTCT
The DNA here is from genome assembly GCF_003265705.2 of Callorhinus ursinus. Classification (NCBI taxonomy): domain Eukaryota; kingdom Metazoa; phylum Chordata; class Mammalia; order Carnivora; family Otariidae; genus Callorhinus; species Callorhinus ursinus. Next base: position 13,927,667 of record NW_027397099.1, read on the forward strand.
CAAATAAATAAAGTCTTTTTATTTTTTTTAAGATTTTATTTATTTATTTGACAGAGAGGGAGAGCACAAGCAGGAGGAGCGGCAGGCAGAGGGAGAGGGAGAAGCAGGTTCCTAGCTGAGCAGGGAGCCTGATGCAGGGCTTGATCCCAGGACCCTGGGATCATGACCTGAGCCAAAGGCAGACACTTAACCAACTGAGCCACCCAGGTGCCCCTAAATAAAATATTTTTTAAAAAAAATTTTTTTAACTGGATCATAGGCCTGAATATAAAATTAAAAACTCTAAAATGTCTAGAACCCATAGGAGAAAAATCTTTGTGACCTAGGGTTAGGCAAAGATTTCTTAGAGATGATACCAAATGCACTATCCACAAAAGAACAAGTCACTACATTTTATTTCATCAAAGTTAAGAACTTCTGCTCTTCAACAATGTTAAGAGAGTGAAAAACCCCATAGCCTGGGAGAAAACATTTTCAAATCACATCTGACAGAAAACTTGTATTCAGAATTCACAAAGAGTTTTCAAAATGTAATAAGAAAACAAATAATACAAGAAAAGAAATGGGCAAAAGATTCGGATACTTCACCAAAGAAAATGCAAAGACCAAATAAAAAATCATGTGAAAAGAGTCTTAATGTTACTGATCATTAGACAAATGCAAATCAACACCATAATGAGATACTGCCATACACCCATTAGAACGGCTAAAAAAGAAAAAAACAACTAACAATACCAAGATTCGATAAGAATGTAGAGCAAGTAGAACTTTCATATATTGCTGGCAAAAATGCAAAAATGCAAAATGGTATTGCCACTTTGGAAAACAGTTTGGCAGTTTCCTATAAAGTTATATATATATATAAACTATCAGACAACACAGCAATCCCACTTAAAGGTATTTACCCAAGTGAAATGAAAATCTATGTTCACACAAAAACCTGTACACAAACATTTATATTAGTTTTCATCATCTTTGCCAAAAACTGGAAACAACCAAATGTCCCTCGACTGGGGAATGGATCAACAAACTCTGGTATTCCACACAGTGATATACTGCTCAGCAATTTTTTTAAAAAGAACTGATATATGCAATAAGATGTATGAATCTCAAATGCATTATGCTAAGTGAAAGAAGCCAGAGTCAGAATGTTACATACCATAAGATTCCATTTATTTAATATTCTTATAAAAACATTATAGAGGGGTGCCAGGGTAGCTCAGTTGTTTGAGCGTCTGACTCCTGGTTTAAGCTCAGGTCATGATCTCAGGGTCATGGGATCCAGCCAGGACAGCCCCCTGCCCCTCCCCCTGCTCGTGCTCACTCTCTCTAAAAATAAATAAATAAAATCTTTTTAAAAATTACAGGGACAGGGACATGCTGGGCTCAGTCTTAAAACCCTGAGATCGTGACTTGAGCCAAAATCAAGAGTTGGACACTTAACAAACTGGCCACCCAGGTGCCCCTAAATGATAACATTTTTAATGGAAAATGTTACTGTCATGTAGTAACAAATGATTAAAACTAACCACAGAAATTTTTAAACTCTTGAAATTATAAATAAAATATTTACAATACATAGAGCACTTACTAGCTGACAAATGCTCTACAAAATTCTCTCTAATTCTTACAGGAACCCTTCAAATATTTACCATTACCCTTGCTATCAGATTAAGAAACTGATCTTCAAAAAAATAAGACCTCCTAGTAAATTAAGGGGCACCTAGGTGGCTCAGTCAGTTAAGTGTCTGCCTTCAGCTCAGATCATGATCCCGGGATCCTGGGATAGAGCTCAGCAGGGAGTCTGCTTCTCCCTCTCCCTCTGCCCCCTCCCCACTCATGCCTGGGCACGCGTGCACTCTCTTACTGTCTCTCGCTCTCTTGCTCTTTCTCTCGCTCTCTCAAATAAATAAATAAAATCTTTTAAAAATAAATAAATAAATAAGATAAGATAAAATCCAAAATAATGGGGCACCTGTGTGGCTCAGTCCTTTAAGCATCTGACTCTTGATTTCGGCTCAGGTCATGATCTCGGGGTTGTGAGATCAAGACCCGAGTCAGGCTCCAGGCTGGGTGTGGAGTCTGCTTAAGATTCTCTCTCTCAGGGCGCCTAGGTGGCTCAGTCGTTAAGCAGCTGCCTTCAGCTCAGGTCATGATCCCAGAGTCCTGGGATCAAGCCCCACATCGGGCTCCCTGCTTGGCGGGAAGCCTGCTTCTCCCTCTCCCACTCCCCCTGCTTGTGTTCCCTCTCTTGCTGTCTCTCTCTGTCAAATAAAATCTTTAAAAAAAAAAAAAAAGACTCTCTCTCTTCCTCTGCCCCTCCACCCCTAAAAAATAAAATAAATTAAAACAAAATCCAAAACAATTTATTGCATCAAAAAAAAAAAGTGCCTCCACTGTCACTTTCAAAAGATTAGCTCATTTAACCTTAATTTAAGACCTAAAAGTTTTGGAGCACCTGGTGGCTAAGTCATTAAGCGTCTGCCTTCAGCTGGGGTCATGACCCCAGGGTCCTAGGATTGAGTCCCACATCGGGCTCCCTGCTCAGCGGGAAGCCTGCTTCTCCCTCTTCCACTCCCCCCGCTTGTGTTCCTTCTCTCACTGTGTCTTTGTCAGATAAATAAATAAAATCTTAAAAAAAAAAAAAGAGGGACGCCTGGGTGGTTCAGTCATTAAGCGTCTGCCTTCGGCTCAGGTCATGATCCTGGGGTCCTGGGATCGAGTCCCACATCGGGCTCCTTGCTCAGTGATGAGCCTGCTTCTCCCTCTCCCTCTACTGCTCCCCCTGCTTGTGCTCTCTCTCTCTCTGACAAATAAATAAATAAAAATCTTTTAAAAAATAAAAAATAAAAATAAAAAAAAGACCTAAAAGTTTTAGTTAGCTATAGGCTCATATTGATCCAACTTTGTGCTGTTGGATAGTAAGCTAGATAAACGAAGGAGTCCTGTACCAGTCAGATATCTGGAATATGGTGTCCACATCTGGGGAAGTAGAGTATATCCTACAAATGATACCTACTACAGAAAAGGGTTGAAAAACCAAAATGTTTGAACCTGTTGAAAAGAAGTCTGTCACAGATGATAGTCCCTCTGAGTCTTGCCTAGTCTTATGTAGTTTCTGGACTGTAACAAGGATAAACAGGTGGTGGCTTCAAGAACCTGATTTTGCCCTCATGTTGCAATTGTATATTTTTTCATAAGCATGCAATATAAAACGAACTCTGAGAACAGAGTGACAGTCCCATTTCTCAAGGTATTCAAGAAGAGACTGCATGGCCACAAATCAAGCATACTGGCGAGAAGTTAGATGTCTAGGTTTCAGAAAAGATGGAGCCAGATGACCTCAAGTTTATCTTCCAATTCTGATCTCACTGTTCTTTGTGTAAGTCTCTATGCCAGGTTCTAATATTATGGAGTTTGTGGTGAAAGGTATTACCATTTCTTAGAATTCACTTTAGACATATTTTCTCTTTGTAATATTAGAAGATAATTTTAATTCTCCTTATTTTATAAAAAGGACTGTATCTACACAAATTCAAGCAGGAGCCATGTATCCATTTGTAATCAATTTCCAAGAAAAGTGAGTCCTACCTTCTCTCAATAATGCCCTCCAGCAGGTCCTAATCATGATGTTCCAAATTTCTTTCCGAGGATAACCAAAAACTCTTCCTGATGTTTCTCATGTATGTGCCTGGGCCAAAATTCAGTGGGCTAAAAGATATTGAAATAGTAGTTCTGATAACTAAAGCATGACCCCACAAAAGTTACCCAGGCCTTCTCATCACCAAAACCTACCAATGTAGAATAAAAGAATTGCTATCAGGTCACAGGTCAGGAATGAGGCCAATCAAGACAACATCAGAAAAAACTAATGATGTAATGTATGGTGATTAACATAACAATAAAAATTTATTTAAATAAATAAATAAAAGACAACATCAGAGCTCAGTAAGAAAATCAGAATACTATGAAAATCTAAGATCGGGGCCAGCAGAAGTTGATGGAGAAGTAAGGGACTAGGGGTCTAGGGAGAAAAGAGGCAAGATAGGAAGAGCGTTAGCAGGCACTGTGCTATTATGGGCATTGTTTCTTTAAACCTTAGAACAAGTACATGAAGTAGGGAATCACATCTCTATTTTACAGATGGAGCTACAGAGGCCTAAAAGATCAATTAACTATCCTAAAGCCACACAACTGATAAACAGTCACATTTTACCAAGGTCTGCCTCATACTAAAGCCTAGACCTTTAGTATGTTAGTAGCTCTCAACTCAGGGTGATTTTGCTCCCCTCTCCCCAACGCGGGGGATGTTTAGAAATGTCGAAAGAAAATTTTGGTTGGAGGCAGAGAAGATGCTACTGACATCTAGTGCATGGTGGCCCAGGATGCTGCTAAACATCCTAGAAGGGGCAGGATAGCCTCCCACAACAGAAAATTATCCAGCAGAGAATGTCAACATTGCCAAGTTTAAGTAATCCTGCATTATGCCATGGGATCCATGGAAGAAAAGTTTCAGGATAAGGCACTTCATTGGGACCTCTTCCCATAGTCTTGGTCCCAGAGTCACGCCTTTTCCAATATTAAAGACACAGCCTGGGATCACTATGTGTCTGATTTCTGTCCTTTAGGAAATAGGAGGTTGGGGTGATACAGAAGAAACTTTTGAAAAAACACAGGTGACTTTTGAATTGAAAGAGGGATTTTGGAAAGTCTGACCCCAGTTCAAGAAGACAATACACAGAGCCCATAACTGCTATATCAAGCAGCATGAAGCCCTGAGTCTCTGAGGCAGGGCTGGCATGGGGATGGGAATTATGTTCCCATTATCCACAAAGTGAACACTTTCCTAACAATAATGCTGTGATTTCAAAAGTAATTTTAAAAACAAGAATCTTTCCCCCAAACTCTACAGCTTTTCTGATTTTTGTCAGCAACAAAGAATTCAGCTTCCAAAAGCAGGCTGCATCTCTGAATATTAAAACTCCCACCTTGGGAAATTTTTTAAGCCTTCAGACAACCCCTTTTAAAGTTATAAATGAAAGTCACTCAACAGACTATAGTGCTCATGGGCCCCTTTTATCTCCTGAAGAAAGACAACACAGTGAAAACTTAAGAGCCAGAGACCAAATTACTGACCTTGAATCACCTTCCACACCACATCTGGCCCAACCAAGATAGGGGATTAAAAGCTTTAACTAGGAGCAACAGCAAATGATGTAATTTGATGATATAAAGAAATCCATCAAGGGAGAATAAACGGTTAGATCGTATTATTCATAGAGCTCTTAGAGTTTAAAAAGAGGCTAAATTTGCCTTCAGCTAAGTCCTTTCATGCTAAAAATCAACCATTCCACTTTCCCCTCCTGCCCAGAGAACAAGCAATTCCAGGACCAAAGAACTGGTCCACTGGAGCTTGGACTGTCTTAATGGGTTTATTATTTATCAGCCGAGACCTGCATGGGTGAACCCCTACATCACTCCCCCCAGCTTTATTGCTCTGATTTCCCTTTTTTATGGTGGTGATTATTATGCCACACTGATACCTACTCATCCACATCTTCAATATGAGCTTCCATGTTCCTCCACCCCAGCTGCACTTCCTGTGCCAGCCACCTATGAAACTTTCTGAATTGCCATCAAATCCAAGCATCAAGGGTCTAATGCCCAAAACTTTACCATAGCAAAAATGCACCACAGCACTTGCTTTGTGGCATTTTCCCTGGGACTCACAAATTGCTATCTTTATGCCTAAATCTGCTTCTCTTTGCCTTATTTTCTCCCTAACGCCTGACCATAAGCATTAACTATCCATTCTCAGGCACTCGTTATATACCTGGCACTGTACTAGGTGTTTTACAAATACAGTTTTACTCAGTCCTTACGGCAAACCTATGAGGTAAGTATCATTACCTCTTTGTTACAGGTGAAAAAACTAAGGCTGGAGAGTTTTAGTAACTTACAAAAGGTAACACAAAAAGTAAGTGGCAAGTTTACTCCTAAGTCTGTCTGACTCCAAAAACCATTTTTACTACAGATCATACAAGATTTATGATTGAAACACTAAAAAAAGTTAACGGTAGTTATTGCTAAAATATAAGGTGATGGCTAATTTTACATCTTTCTTAATTATTGTCTATATTTTTTTCAATATTTAAAATTATACAAAATAGAGCAACAGAGACTGGATTTACTCTTACATCTAAAACAACAAGTGTGCCTGGGTGGCTTAGTCATTAAGCGTCTGCCTTCAGCTCAGATCATGATCCCAGGGTCCTGGGATCGAGCCCCGCATCAGGCTCCCGGGTCAGCAGGAAGCCTGCTTCTCCCTCTCCACTCCCACTGCTTGTGTTCCCTCTCTTGCTGTCTCTCTGTCAAATAAATAAAAAATAATCTTTAAAAAAATAAAACAACAAAAAACAGGTGAAATATGTGAAACGAAAGTTTTCAAGACACTGGACATTGGGCAACAAAGGCAGTGATCCCTGACAAATGGGAAACAATTAAGGTTTGCCTCAGTGCACTCTCTTAAGAGAGTGTCCAGACCTCTGCACACAAAGAGGAAACCAGGCAGGACATGGCAGACTCCCTGAGTTGAAAAGACTAAAATCTAAGAGTCCAGTGAAACCAAAGTGCCTGGAGTCCATAGCACACAGTACCAGTGAGGAAGGAGGTGTACAGAGAGAGAACTCCAGCCATCTGCAAAGGGTACTCTTCAAGTATTTAATGAATTCTGATCAGTACATACATGTAAGGAAACTGCCTGGATCAGGGAAAAAACTACCTAAAAAGATTAAGGTATCCAGTGTTCAAATAGGGCTGGGAATACTACCTATTCCCACCCACCAGAATAGAAAACCACATGAGTCACAAGTCATGGAGTAGACTACACAGTAGAGTCTTGTCTCGGTAATGGAAAATATCCCTGGAGAACTCTGCTCAAGTCCCACCTAATATTTCCTAAAAGCAATACCCAAAAGCATCAAACTACTTACAAGTAATTAAATGTGTCCCAGAACAAAACTCAAAAATATTTATAGGGATCCAAAAACTATCCAACCCTCAGTAAGGCAAAAATCACAATATCTGACAGCCAATCAGAAAATTAAGACATGCAAAGAGGTAAAAAGATACAATCATAATGAAGAGAAAAATCCATTGAAACTGACTCAGAAATGTTAGCAAGACATTAAAACAGTATACCTGTATTCCATATGTTTAGAATTTGAAGTACAGGCATGAAAGATATAAAAATACCCAAATCAAACTTCTAGAGATAAAAAAATACACTAGATGAAAGTAATGGAAGATTAGACGTTGTAGAGAAAAAAAAATAGTGAATTTGAAGATATAGCACAGAAAGTACTCAAAACATGACACCAAAAGAAAAAAGAATCCAATAAAAGTAAAAGAGCATCCAGGAGATGAAAACTATAAACCCACATATCAAAGATCAAATGAATCCCAAGCACAAGAAACATTAAAAAAAAAAAAAAACTACACCAAGGCACACCATAATCAAATTGTTCACACCAGTATTAAAGAGAAAACCTTAAATTCAGTCAGCAAAACAAAAGACATGTTATGTAGAGAACAAAAATAACAATGCCAGGGGTGCCTAGGTGGCTCAGTCAGTTAAACGTCTGCCTTCAGCTCAGGTCATAATCCCAGGACCTGGGATAGAGTCCTGAGTCAGGCTCCCTGCTCAGCAGGAACTCTGCTTCTCCCTCTGCCCCTCCCCCCACTCCTTCTCTTTCGAATGCACACTCTCTCTTTCAAATAAATAAAATCTTTAAAGAAAAATAACAATGACAGATTTTCTCATTGGAAACAACACAAGGGAGAAAACAGTACAGCAACATAATAGAATTCTATACCCAGCAAAAATAGCTTTCTAAATGGAAGGAAAGCAACATGGATGAAACTTGCAAACATTATGCTAAGAGACAGAAGCCAGTGACAAAGGTCCACATATATTATTATATTCTATGAAAATGTCCAAAATAGGGGCGCCTGGGTGACTCAGTCAGCTAAGCATCTGCCTTCAGCTCAGGTCATGATCTCGGGATCCTGGGATTGAGCCCCACGTGGGGCTCCCTGCTCAGCAGGGAGTCTGCTTCTCCCTCTCCTTCTGCCTCTCCCCCCTGCTTGTGTTCTTTCTCTCTCAAATAAATAAAATCTTTAAAAAAAGAAAATGTCCAGGCACCTGGGTGGCTCAGTCGTTAAGCGTCTGCCTTCAGCTAGGGTCATGATCTCAGGGTACTGGGATCGAGCCCTGCATCAGGCTCCCTGCTCCCCGGGAAGCCTGCTTCTCCCTCCCCCAATCCCCCTGCTTGTGTTCCCTCTCTCGCTGTGTGACTCAAATAAATGGATAAAATCTTAAAAAAAAAAAAAAAGGAAAAGAAAATGTCCAAAATAGGCAAAACTTTACAAACAGTAATTAGTGGGTACCTGGAGCTGGGGGGGTTGGGGCAGAAGGGGGTAATAAATAAAAGGAATAGGATTTCTTTTTATTTTTTTATTTTTTTATTTTTTATTGTTATGTTAATCACCATACATTACATCATTAGTTTTTGATGTAGTGTTCCATGATTCATTGTTCGTGCATAACACCCAGGGCTCCACACAGAACGTGCCCTCTTTAATACCCATCACCAGGCTAACCCATCCCCCCACCCGGATTTCTTTTTAATATGATAAAAAATGTTCTAAAATTAACTACAATAGGGCGCCTGAGTGGCTCAGATGGTTAAGCATCTGCCTTCGGCTCAGGTCATGATCGCAGGGTCCTGGGATCGAGTCCCGCATCGGGCTCCCTGTTCCTTGGGAGCCTGCTTCTCCCTCTGCTTCTCTCCCTCTCTCTCCCTCCCTCTGTGTCTCATGAATAAATAAATAAAATATTTTTAAAAAGAATTTTAAAAAAATAAAATTAAATTAAATTAAATTAACTACGATAATGATTGCACAACTCTGTGAATAAACCAAAAAACACTAAATTGTACACTTTAATTGGTGCATGTATGTGAATTACATCTCAATAAAGCTGTTTTTTATATGAAAGGAGAAATTTTAAATTGTTCATAAATATAAAAGCCAAAAAAGTCATCACTAGCAGACCCATACTACATATTAAAAGAAGTCCTTTAGACAGAAGGAAAATGATACTAGATGTAAGTATGGATCTACACAAAGGAGTATGAAGAACACCAGAAATGGTAACAACAAAAATAATGATTTTTTCCTTATTTATTTAAATCTCTCTAAAAGATAGCTGTTGAAACAAAATTATTAATAGTGTATTATAGGTTTATTATACTTACATAAATGTCAATTGTATGATAATTAAAATATAAATTCTGGGAGGGGAGAATGGAAGTGTACTACCGTAAAATTCCAGTACTATACCTAAAGTGATATAATGTCATTTGACAGTAGATTGTGTTCATTTAAGATGTATACAATAAATGATAAAGCAATCACTAAAGTGACAACACAAAGGGTGGTAGATAATAAGCCCAAAAAGAGATGAAAATAGAATTATAAAAAATAATCCAAAAGAGGGGCGCCTGGGTGGCTCAGTCGTTAAGCATCTGCCTTCGGCTCAGGTCATGATCCCAGGGTTCTGGGATCGAGCCCCGCATCGGGCTCCCTGCTCGGCCGGAAGCCTGCTTCTCCCTCTCCCACTCCCCCTGCCTGTGTTCCCTCTCTAGCTGTGTCTCTCTCTGTCAAATAAATAAATAAAAATCTTTTTTAAAAAATCCAAAAGAAGGCAGGAAAAGAAAAAACAAAGAACAGATGAGACAAATAGAAAATAATGAGCAAGATGGCAGGCTTAAACCCAACCAGATTAGTAATCACATTAGGTGAAGATGCTCCAACTGCTCCAATTCAAGGCAGATATTCCCAACTAGAAATAGAAAAACAGATCAGTAGAACAGAACAGAAAGTCTAGAGGCAGACCCACTGATGAATGGAAAAATCATAGAAAATAGTCTTCCAACAAATGAAGATCAAACTATTACATATCCACATACAAACAAAAAACAAAAATAAATTTGATATATATCCCATACCATATAAAAAATTAACCCATTTGGACCCAAATATAAAATTTAAACTTCTAGAAAAGTACATAGGAGAAAATCGTTGTGTGACCTTGGTTTAGACAAAGATTTGTCAGAGAGGATACCAAAAGCACAATCCAGAAAAAAAAAATTGATAAACTAAACTTCATGAAAACTGAAAACTTCTATTCTTCAAAAGTCACTATTGATAGAATTAAAAGACAATCCATGGGGTACCTGGGTTGTTCAGTTGGTTAAGCATCTGACTTCATCTCCGGGTCCTGGAATCGAACCCCTCATCAGGCTCTGCGCTCAGCGGGGGTCTGTTTGTTCCTCTCCCTTTGCCCCTGCCCCTGCTCAAGCACTCTCTTTCTCTCTCTCGCTCCCTCTCTCTCTCTCAAATAAAAACTTAAAAAAAAAAAAAGACAACCCACAAACTTTCGAAAAAATTGGAAAGCATATATCTGATAAAGTACTTGTTTCCAGAATATATTTTTTAAAAACTGTCAAGTGTCAAAAATAAGAGAACACACAACCCAGTTTTTTAAATGGGCAAAAGATTTAAGCAAACTCTTCAGCAAAAAAGATATATGAATGGCAAATAAACAAATGAAAAGATGTTCAACGGGGGGCCTGGGGGACTCAGTCAGTTAAGTGCGTCTGCCTTTGACTCAGGTCATGATCCTGGGGTCCTAGGATCAAGCCCCATGTCGGGCTCTCTGCTCAGCGGGGAGCCTAATTCTCCCTCTCCCTCTGGCACTCCCCCCGGCTTGTGCGCTCTCTCTCTCTCAAATAAATTAATAAATAAACTCTTTAAAAAAAAAGATGTTCAACATCACTAGTCATTAAGGAAATGCAAATTAAAACCACGATGATATAGCTCTACACACTTTTAAACTTAAAAGACTAACCATACCAAATATTGGCAAGGACAAAGAGGAACTGAAACTCTCATACACTGCTGGTGTGAATGTAAAATGGTACAATCACTTTGGAAACAGTTAGTGTTATATCCACAAGAGAATACTACTTACCAATAAGAAGAATGGTCTATTGATATACACAAGATGAAAGAATCTCGAAGTAATCAGGTCGAGTGAAAGAAGGCAGATGAAAATATTTTTAATGAAAAACAATTTTTAAACTATGTTGTGCAATTCTATTTATATAAATTTCAGAAAATGTAAATGAATATAGTGCAGAAAACAGATCATTCACTGCAGGGATGGGAGGTGGGGGGCAGAATGAAGAGGGACAAGAAGAAAGACTTATAAAGGGAAATGAGAAAAACTACGGTTAGGACTGATATGTTCATTCCCTTGATTGTGGTATTGGGTTCACAGGTATATACATAGGTCAATTTTATTAAATTACCTACTTTAAACATGTGCCATATAGTACTATATGCAATAACTTATATAACTTAATAATTTTAATTTAATTAATAATTTATACAACTATGCCTTAATAACATGATCAGGTAGATAATAATATGCCTTAATAACAATAGACACATGATGTTTTATAATCATAAAGCCTTAAAACATATCTTAATAAATCTAAAGAAATATCTAAAATAGAAGGAATTTCAGGGGCACCCAGCTGGCTCAGTTGGTGGATCATGTGACTCTTGATCTCAGGGTTGCAAGTTCAAGCACCATGTTAGGTGTAGAGATGACTTTAAAAAAAATAAATAAAATCTTTCAAAAAATAAAAATAAAACATATGGGGCGCCTGAATGGCTCAGTCGGTTAAGCATCCGACTCTTGATTTTGGCTTGGGTCATGAGCTAGATCCCCATGTCGGGCTCTGTGCTCAGCAGGGGGTCTGCTTGAGATTCTCTCTCTCCATCTCCCTCTACCACTATCCCCTGCGTTCACATGCACTCTCTCTCTCTAAAATAAATAAATAAATCTTAAAAAAATAAAAATAAAAATTAGAGTAGAAGGAATTTCAGTTGCTATATTATAATATGAGGGAGATATTTAGGGGAAGTGGAATCTTCAGTTCCTATAAGTTCCTAAAAGTCAGGTGTGGCTGAAACACCTTATAGGCCAGACCACAGCTGGAGGTAATTACTTATTTGTCTTGTGAGTACTAAGAGGAGTAAAATCTAAAATGAAAATCTACAGAATTTAAGAGGTTTATTTCAACCATCCATACAAGGACTCTTCTCCTCTTGAGACCATAAAACATAAGACAAGGCTTCTTCAACACCAACTCACATACTGGAACAACAACAAAAAAAATTTGATTTCAATAGATAATGCCCTGTGCTAATGTTTCTTTTCAATTCCCAAGAGATTCCATCACAATCAGAAAGATTCCCACAAACCATGTCAGTAGGTACTGGGGCTCTACCTAAAAGCTGCCATCCCAGTGAAACCTCCTGTAATCAATTTCATTCATCTTTGAGCACTTCAAGACTGTCTTTTTAGCACTCAGGTTTGTGAGCCAAACCATAATAATTACCAGAGTTCTATGACCGCACCCCTCTCTGTGGTCAACTAATTGTGCACGCTGCAGGAGAAACTGTGTGGGACAGTGGGCATGGATCCATGCAAACCCTCCCCAAGGCCACAGAAAAGAAGCAGACATTTAGAAATTCTATATTCTTGTTTAAAAAGTTGATATTCTCTTTTGGGGGGCTATGGAGGGGGGAGAATGGAAGAGAAACAGAAGTAACTGGCTATATTGAAATCTTTTGGGAAAAGGTTCCAGGAGTGGAGATCAGAAAGGGGGCGTTTACTTTTTACTGTATACCTTATAGTATTTTTTTTATTTTCTAAGTCTTTCTGTGCGTAACTCTTTTCCATCAGTAGGGAATATCTGTGGGATTTAAGATCCTTTTGTATTCATTTTTACAATCCTTCTTTTATAAAAAAATTATTTAAAAAGTTCATAATCCTTTGTATTATATCTTTTAATAAATATAATTTTTCAATAGTGTTCATCCTCCATTGTCACTGGGTCCATTCAGAACCAGAAGAGATCATAGAGATCTCTTAATCCAAGGCCAACCATTTTACAGATGGAAAACCTGATGCTCAGAATAGAGAACCAGGCTCCTCAAGTCTCCACCCAGTAATTGGCAGGGCCAATTCAGGATCTAAGGCCTCCTGTCAATACATTCTACCAAATTTCCCTTCTGCACTTACATATTAATATTCCATAATAACTTTTTAAAACTCTAAGTGCACCAATTTTCAGGATGCTGCACCTTGAAAGAAAATATACCAAAGTGGAAAACTCAAAAGAAAAGTAATTGCAGAGATTTAAGAAGGTTAGTTAGGGAAAGTTTTATTGAGATCCCTGAATTTCTCTAAAGCAAAATTATAGGGAAGGAGTGAGGCACATGTTCCGTGTGGCTCTAGAAGGAAAAACTAGGTCCCACGAAAGGAAGTCCAAGAGGGCAAATGCCTGTGGTCCAACTCTCCGCAATGGAGTGGTATGTGTGCATGTGTGTGCTCGCAGACACGCACGCACAGTGATTTGGGGACTAATGCCAGCTATGTTAGAAAGAGCTAGACACAAGGAGAGGGACAACCTGGATGTACTTCAAAGTCTTTTCCCCTAAGGGCCCAGGCCAGAGTTCTACACGCTGTGGTTGCTTCTAGGCACAGGCCACCTTATCAGATCATTCCTTTCCCTTGCCTCCTTTCATCTGGAAGACACTGCCTCGTCCCCTACAGATCTCCGCCTGGAATAAATGCATTAGAGTTGGCTTCACAGAAATAGAACCTTAAATCAGCAGCAACAACCACTGGGCAGGTAAGCAAAGTAAAACCACTGGGCCCCACAAATAGCCAAGGATCAGAAAACTCCCAAAAAGAACTAGGCAATGCTCAGAAAATGCCGTGGCCTATTTGGTACATCCCAATCTTTCCATTTCATTACACTATCAGCCTCATTGGGATTTTGGTGTTTTTATTTTTTGTCTGTTTTCTTGGGTTTTTTGCCCTCATTTTAAAGCATCTTGTCAGTTCAAGCAGCAGCAAAGCAGCTAAAATGATCTTAGCCAAAGGGTGCTGGGTCTTTAATGCAATGTTAAACAAATGCAGCTTCTAAACTTCCTTAGGGCAAGATTTACCCTTCTGTGAGGAATAAAGTAAGAGGTGAGAGTGACCAGAATAAGAATTGGGCTGGAACTGAGTATGATAAAAAATATATTTTTTTAACTCATTAGCAAGTTTTCTTAATTTGTTTACATATGTAATGGTTTTATAGATACATTCACACACACACACACGCACGCACGCACGCACACACGCACACCATGTGAAAAACATGAGCTTCAGCCAGACAGATAAGGTCTTTGAACTTTGGTAAAGTGACCTGCCTTCTGAGTCTTTTTTTTTTTTTTTTAGAATTCATATAGTTCTTTTTTTTTTTAATTCATGAGAGACAGAGGGAGAGAGAGAGAGAGAGAGAGAGAGAGAGAGAAGCAGAGGGAGAAGCAGGCTCCCGAGGAGCAGGGAGCCCGATGCGGGACTCGATCCCAGGGCCCTGGGATCACAACCGGAGCCGAAGGCAGACGCTCAACCATCTGAGCCACCCAGGCACCCTGCCTTCTGAGTCTTAAGTTCACCAAGTGTAAAATGGGAAAAATAATAAGTTTCTGCTGGTCACCTTCATATTAAGCTGGTTGCAGGTATCCTTACTTAAATAATACAAAAGACCCTCAAACTCAGCATGTCTAAACCATATTCTCCCTTCTGTGAGCCTATGCAGTATTCCAAAGTTCTCTGTTCCTCACTGCATCACCACACACATAGCCATAAATTGGAGTCATACTAAATCTGTCACTTTTCTTCTTCCTTACTCACCCACATTGATCCAGTTAACAAGTCTTGCATTTTAAAAATTAGTATTATAGGGGCGCCTGGGTGGCTCAGTCGGTTAAGCACCTGATTCATGGTTTCGGCTCAGGTCAGGATCTCAGGTCTCTCTCTCCCCCTCGGGCCCCTCCCCCTGCTCATGCTCTCACGTGTGCCCTCTCTCTCTCTCTCTCTCAATTAAATAAAAAATAAATAAAAATTTTTTTAATTAAATAAAAATGAGTATTACAAGGGGTGCTGGGCTGACTCCATCAGTGGAGTGTGTGATTCTTGATCTTGGAGTTGTGTGTTCAAGCCCTACATTGGATGTAGAGATCACTTAAAAATGAAATCCTTAAATAAATTAATATTATGCAGTTATTAAAAATAAGATTAAAAATAACTAATTCCTTAGAATGATGCTCCAAAAGCATGTGTACACACACACACACACACACACACACACACAGCAGAAGGTAGGAGAGAGGACAGGGGCGAGGGAGATAGAAACAAACTACAAGTTGTTTTTAGTAATTACCCAAAAAGTGTTGGGAATGGAGTTTTTATTTTTCTCTTTTTGCTTATTGGTACCATGTAAATGTTCCAGGACTATTAATCAAAGGAGAAATTCTGTTTTTAATTATGAGAATTTGCTAAGGAGGAGATTCCTTTAGTGGAAATAACATAATGACAAACTCTGTTGTTGTTTCAAGACCAAAAGAAGCAATAGTGGTTAGGACACAGACTCAGAGCCACACTTCCTGGCCTGCACTTGGGCCCTGCCACTTCTCATTCTGGAATCTTCGATGAACTACTTACCCTCTGACTCCTGGTTTCCTCATCTGTAAAATGGGGACAATATCAATACCAACTGCATAGGGTCAGTGTGACAATTAAAAGGATTAACATGGGGTGTCTCAGTTGGTTGAGCGTCTGCTTTCGGCTCAGGTCATGATCCGAGGGTCCTGAGATTGAGCCTAGAGACAGACTCCTTGATCCGCGGGGACTCTGCCTCTTCCTCTCCCCCTGCCCCTCCCCCCCGCTTGTGCGCTCTCTCTCTCTAATAAATAAAATCTTTAAAAATAATAATAAATGGATTAACACCTATAAAATCCTTTAAACAGAACCTATAATAAGGATTATTAAAATGTTCCTGCTGGGACGCCTGGGTGGCTCAGTTGGTTAAGTGATCGCCTTCGGCTCAGGTCATGATCCTGGAGTCCCTGGATCGAGTCCCGCATCGGGCTCCGTGCTCAGCAGGGAGTCTGCTTCTCCCTCTGACCTTGCCCCCTCTCATGTGTGCTCTCTATCTCTCATTCTCTCTCTCTCAAATAAATAAATAAAATCTAAAAAAAAAAAAATGTTGCTGCTATTGGGGCCCCTGGGTGGCTCAGATGGTTAAGCGTCTACCTTCGGCTCAGGTCATGATCCCAGCGTCCTGGGATCGAGCCCCGCATCAGGCTACCTGCTCAGCGGGGAGTCTGCTTCTCCCCTTCCCTCTGCTTCTACCCCTGCTCATGCTCTCTCTCTCTCTCTCTTTCTGTATCTCTGTGTCTCGAATGAATAAATAAAAAAAAAATCTTAAAATGTTGCTGCTATCAGTAGTAAGAGTTTCACAACTGTCTTCGTCATCATCCTCCCCCTCTCTATCATAATTTAGGTCCTTAACTTCTCTCACTTGGACTGTTGCAACAACTTTCAAATTACTCCCCTGCTTCTAGTACTGCAACATCATAAATTCATCCCCAATTAGCAGCCAGAGCGACCTGGCTAAGGACAGTTCTAACCATGTCATATTATTTTTTTTAAAGATTCATTCACTTACATCAGAGAGGGAGAGAGAGAAAGCACGAGTGGAAGGGGCAGAGGGAGAGGGAGAGAATCTCAAGCAGGCTCCACACTGAGCTTGGAGCCCAACACAGGGCTCGATCTCAAGACCCCCGAGATCACGACCTGAGCTGAAACCAAGAGTCAGATGCTTAACTAAATGAGCCACCCAGGTGCCCCTGACCGTGTTATATTATTTATATATAACACCTTTATCTTAGTGTGATACAGAGTGAGTTACTGTTTCTGATCTGGCTCCTATCCACTTTCCTTTCCTCACCTCCAAAATATTATACTTTGTACTTTATGGTGTGATCACTCAAACTGCTTCCCACAAACTGGTGAATCACCAAATTTCCCACATACTTTCTGGCTTTGCTGAAGCTATTTTCTTTATTTGGATTGTGCCATCCTTTTTTTTCCCTGTGGATGGCTTTTATCCATTCATTCAGGTTCATCATAGGAGCCATGTCCAAAAACTTTCCCTAAAACCCCAGATATTATTCCCCTTATTTTTTGCATAATATCCAGGACTCTACTATGAAATGTTCTGACTGTATGATTATTTTGTACACCAAACTATGGGAACCTCAAGGGCAAGGCCTACGTTTATTTCCAATAAATCTTGGTATACCCAAATTCTAGCTTTACACAGACACTCAAGTATGTGTTTAACTGAACATATCTGTATAACAACCTCGTGAAGTATTGTGGAATTAGTTGAAATGGCAACTCCCCTCTTTTGATTTCTTCCTTAAAAAGAGACCAACAACAAAAACACTAAGCACCTACAATGGGCCAACTCTCAACGAGGTACTGTGGAATTGGTAATGACATCATAATATGAAAACAGTGATAAGATTCTTAGAAAATAATGATAGCATGAGGTTACATTTGATAAAGCCCAAAGACAAGACACAAATAGATGGTTAAGGGAATTTGCAAAGGGATAATACTCTGTGAAATTCGGCACACAAAGATCTGGGAGATTAGACCCTTGAGGGCTTGGAGCTCCCAGTGGTTTTTCCCAGAGAAGAGCAGCTGGATGACCCGTGCTCTGTGTTCTGCCTTCTGCTTGGATTCTTTCCTTTTACTCCACAATAGCATCCAGCAGTCTCCTGCTCACTAAGAATTCCACAATGGCCACCAAGCATGTCCTCTTTGTCTTGAGTAGAGCAGGGATAGGCCAGTAGATTCAAAATCAATGTCAATAACCACTAAACGGGGAAAAGGTAAAGGAAAGTATAATAGCAGAGATAGATGGTCAGATATCCAAACTAAGTATTTGTGAGTATCCAAACGTTAACAAAAGCATAAAGACACACATAGAGTGTACTTAGAGCAGTTATCATAGTGCCTCAGGAAGAGGAAGCCTTGTCAATGAGTAGTTACAGCTTCCTCAGAACAAGTTTAGAAGGTAGGCGCATTCTACAGACAAGGAAACTGAGGCTCAGAATGTTTAAGAGAACTGCTCAAGGTCACAAGGTCAATTGTGGACAACATTCAAACCAGTGTCTACTAGACTGCAGAGTGTGTGTTCTTTCCATGACACGAAGCTCTCTGCTCAGCTTGCTGAATTCCCCTACACATGCAATAGACTTCTCTCCTGGTCAATACTACCTGTTATCTCAAGCTATGCCTGGTCATTATTGATTCAAGTGTAGCTTTAAAATGTTCACACACCCCCAATTAGCAGAAGCCTGCCGTGCTTCAGAGTGGAAGATGATCCAAAATAAATCCATATATTGTGTTTTGGTCTATTTTGGGTCTGACCCAATTTCTTGCTGCCCAAGCCTGATTTAGTCCCACAAGCACCCTCCCCTGACTGCCCAGGTAGGAAAGGTAGGAAAGAAATACAACACTGGGAATTGTATACCCAGGTGGCCCACATTCACTGAAATAACCAAAAGAGAGTGTGGAAATCGAGAAATTATATTCCAGGGCCTATCTTAGCATTCCCGTTCCCCAGCATATAAGACAGAAAACTGCAATTGCAATGCCCACCACAGAAAACCAAACATCAATGCTAGCGTCTGAACCAGGATTTAAAGGTTTGAAATGCAGAAATCTGTGGTCTGATCTGCAAAAGGCGTTGTCACGAGGATTCAAAATAATATGCATAACTTGCCTGGCCCAGTGTAACGTAGGTTGGAAACCGTTACTATTGCGAATATTAGTAGTATGGAGTAGTTGCATTGTTTTATCACATGAAAAGAGGTAATAATAGATTGATCTGGGAAGTCCTTACTGAATTGTTTGGGCTCCTACATGGGTCCTTTCCCTTCATCATGGGATATGTACAGATAACTTAGACAAATAACCAGGGGCTTGACAAAGCACCTGTGGAGAGACATGGCGTAATCTCCCACTCCTCCTTGAGGGGCTACCAATCTTCTGATGAATGATGAGGGTGAGCCTCAGTAATGAGGCAGAGTGATAGGAGGCGCTCCGCATTAAATATTCCAATCCCAGCTGCCATCCGCAAGGCCCCAGAATCCACATACCCAGATCTGAAGCAAATGAAAAACAAGAGGGCAAGTAATAAGTTAACAACCCACTTCAGAAATGACTGCATTCGTTCTGTTGAGCAGCTACTTAAATTCTGATGGTTCCCGCTCATTTGCGACTGTGTGTAATTCTAATCAGGATGAAAGTCCTTAATCATCTCAACGTTACAGAAGCTTCTATCCTGAACCTGTAGGACTCCTACAAAAGTAAATATCGTGGGTTTGCTGGCCTCTGCAAAGGGAACTGAGTTATCAGCTATCACAGCTCCATCCCAGACTTATTCCTGAGGCTGCCAGGCTACAAAGCAGTATGCCCATCTATTCCCTATGTATTTGGTCTACTGGAATATAACTTGACCTTTCACCTACCCGTGCCCAGTGCATATCCATCATCAATGTCCTCCTTGCTGCTCTGACTCAGGTCCGCACACATATCCTGACTCTCTGCTGTGCTGGTCATTTAACTGTTCCCTACTTCATTTTTCTTATATGTAAAGCAGTTGGTCAAGGCAACTGCCCCATCAGGCACTTAATGCCCTGATACAGGGCAGAGCCTTTTATGAGGTTAATGAGAGAGTGTCAGGCAGAAATACATGGACAGGAGGTCTATGCAGCAAATGGAGCAGGCTATAAAAGTGACTAGGCTCTGTTTGGGTTTGACTGAGAGTAACAAAGAGATGAGGAGAAAATCATGTTACTGGTGTACAGTATCTTACAAAATTAATTAAAAATATGTGTCCTGGGGCGCCTGGGTGGCTCAGTCGTTAAGCGTCTGCCTTCGGCTCAGGTCATGATCCCAGGGTCCTGGGATCGAGCCCCGCATCGGGCTCCCTGCTCAGCGGGAAGCCTGCTTCTCCCTCTCCCACTCCCCCTGCTTGCGTTCCCGCTCTCGCTGTGTCTCTCTCTGTCAAATAAATAAAATCTTTAAAAAAATGTTTCCTCATTATATTTATTTTTATTATTTTTTAAAGATTTTTATTTATTTATTTGAAAAAGAGAGAGAGCACAAGTGGGGTGAGGGGCAGAGGGAGAAGCAGACTCCCTTCCAAGCAGGGAGCCCGTTGTGGGGCTCAATCCCAGGACTCCAGGATCATGACCCAAGCCGAAGGCAGATGCTTAAAGGACCGAGCCACCCGGGCGCCCCTCATGTTTCCTCATTATAAACAACCACTCTCCCCTTTGGACCAATTCATGCAAGTCCACGTTGGCCCCTCATTGGGTCTATAGCATTGTTTGAAGTCAATGCAATAGCCTAGAATTTAAACAACTGTATATTCCCCGAGTCTGCCCCACTTCTACTCTCTAAGTTATTCAGGCTGGATATACTATACCCATCTTTGACTACTTCCTCAACCACCAAGCCCTTCAATATCTCTACTATTCCATACCCCTGCTCCATGCCAACGGTCAGTAAAAAACTCCAGGCCTACATTCCCTCTCCACTAGCTCACTAAGAAAGCACTCAAAGCTCTGTTCATCCTGCCTTCCGTGTCTGCGTTTCAATATATCAAGTCTACCTCTATGATTTTTAACCTTTTCAAAATAAAACTCTTATTCCAAAACACTAAGTCTCCCCAGTTTCTATAAAATAAAAGCCCAAATATCTCAGCCAAGTGTTCAAGTGTTTTCATAGTCAGACCCCAAATGTCCTGCCTCCATCAGCTCTTGCTGTCTCCTTCCTTGAATTTCTAGAATCCACTCAAGCTAAACCAAAGGTTCCTCGCAGTGTAGGTTCCTGGTTCCACTCCTTGAACATATATGCTCATGATGGTTCCCACCGGCGAGAAATCCTCAATCCACCAATCTGTTCATGTCTAAATCATCCTCAAGCATCAAGGTCCGGTGACTTTCCTGAAGACTTTCCTGAACTCCCAGACAGAGGGATCTTTCCCTTCTTTCAACCCCACTGCCCTCTCTCCTAGCCTTTATTACAGTGTGACGACTCTACACACTGAGCTCTTCACCATTTCACTCAACTTCCTCTCCTAATGCAACAATAAATCAGTCTCTGAGAAGAGTCTGAATCCTGACTTGGCTATTTATTAGATCTTTGACCCAGAGTTATTTATTTAACCTCTACTAGCCTCCATTTGCTTGCTTATAAAATGCAGGTGAGAAAGAGTCCTACTTCACTGGGTTAGTATGAGGATTTAGTGAGGTAATACACATTAGGTACTTAGCCTGCTGTCTGACATAAAAGGGCTCACTAAATTTTAGCCATGGTTGTTATTTATGTGTATGTGTGGAAGATACTCTCCCAAATGGGTTGCCATCAAGTCCTTCCCTCTCTGGAAGGGTGTGCTACTTCACCCATCAAATCTACTACCTCTCCTCTTGGGTCACGGCTAGCAGTGTGACTTCCCTTATCAATGAAATGCACCAGAAGTGATGTCATTTCTAGTTCTCTTGTTTAAGAAGCCTGGCAGCTTCTGCTTTCTCCCTGGTGAAGTCAGCCACTTTGCTGTAAAGAAAATTGGACTAGACTACTCAGTGATGAGACACCACAAAAAAAGAGAAAGGCCATGTGGAAGAACACTGAGCCACCAGACATAGGAACCAGGCAATACTGGACCTCCCAGCCAAGCCCAAAAGGCAGCTAAATGCATCTGCATGAGACATCCTACAAGCAAGACAAGCAGATGAACTTTCCAACTGAGCCCAGCGAACCCACAGCCAACCCACGGATTTGTGGGAAATCATAAATTATTATACAGATAAATAAAACAATAAGCATTCATTTTCTCTTCTACTAGACAATGAGCTCCTTAAGGGCAAGGACCATATCAAATTTGTATCTGTATTGCCAGTTCCCAGACAGAATTCTGAAGAAATTTATCAATACACCAGTAGAGTACGTATGTAAGTGGCTAAGGCAGAGTGTTGGAACAGAAACTAATGAATGAATTCTTTCTTGTCTCTTTATGAGGATACTGTACATGCAGAATCAAAACACAGGGTAGGAAAACATCTGACACCTAAATGAGGGGGCACCATCTTTGGAAACTCTATGCTCAACATCTTGGTTAAACAGGTCTCTTCCAAAACAGCCTGGCTGCCTATCAACTTCTAAGACAGAGGCAACCTGAGTAACCAGAGGAAGGGAAGTGGGAAACTTGGATTTATTGCACCAAGTTGAAATTACAGAGGGAAACAGATGGGAGATAAAATGTTCCATAAAGCTTACATTTTTCTACCCATTCATTCAGTGATTGCTGCTCACCATCTGTCTTCATTCTGGCAAGTTGAGTCTTTAAGCATTGAAAGAGCCTCCTTCTGTGACTACTTTAGAATGATACCAAATGTACTTCTGAAGGTTGTACCTGGTCTAGCAGAGCCTGGCTCTGTCCCTTTAAGCCTGGTGGCCCATCCCCACATCAGAAGGCCTAAAATGAAGTCATCTCTTTAAAAAAAGGGGACACAGTTGGTAGAGCATATGACTCTTGATCTCAGGGTTGTGAGTTCAAGCCCCATGTTGAGCAGAGAGCTTACTTAAAAAAAAAAAAAAGTCATCTTTGGCACCTCTTTCTCTTTCTCAAACTTTGTCCTGAATCACCCTCTTGCTTTGTTTTTACACCTCTTTTCTGATACAAAATTTTGCATATGTCCTATGACTCTAACTATGTACCAATGATTCAGACCCCAAGCTCTCTTCACTAATCGTGATATCTTATATTCTCATGAATTTTCCTACTTCTGGGTACTGTGTACAAAATGAAAATTCTCATTTATATGGCCCAGCCACAACATCCTGTGTAAGCCTTTGTAATCTGTGTAATCCTTATGCATATATATGAGCATCAAATGATGCCCATACCCCACCTCTTGGTCAACATTTTACATGGATCCTTTGGAAACGGAGTAGGAAGGAGAAAAAAAAGATCAAGGATATGCCCATCCTAATTTGAGTTGATGCTAATGAAATAGTGTCAGATGTTCTCATCAACTTTCACTCTTCATTTTATGTAAAAAGTCATGTCTTCCCCAATAATTTTTGTTAAATCCCAAGGTACTCACATTCCCACTGCCATGCCTCCCTGCCATTCCCTGAATCCACTGAATTCTGTTCCAGTTCTTAATTATGCCACATGTTCATTTATGGAGCCTCAAATATCTTTTTTATATCATCAAATATTTCTTGAGTCTTTCATATGAGAATGTAACAAAACCCAGTTACTGTTGTCACATAAAGATCAAGTGGGGGTGACAGAAAAATCAATAGGCAATTAAATGCTGTGGTAAGTGCTCCTAGAGAAAAAGTAAAATGTGTTCTGCAAGCACCTCATTCTGAGAGTGAGCCGAGAGGTCAGAAAAAGCACCCCAAGCAGGTGAGACCTAGAAGCAGGTGATACCTAAATACTTGCACTCAAAGTGTAGGCCATGAAAATAGACAAACCCACAATTATAGTTAGAGATTTCAGTATCTCTCTCAATAATTGATAAGGAGTAGATAGGAAATCAGCAAAGATATATTAGACTTGACCAGTTATCAGCCAACTTATAAAACACTCAAACAAACAACATCAGAATATACATTCTTCTCAAATGTATAAGGAACAATTACCAAACAAAAAACAAAAACCTTATCCTGGGCCATAAATCAAGTCTCAATTACTTCAAAAGGACTCAATTCATATAAAGTATGTTCTCTAACCACATAAAAAATTGATTAGAAATCAATAACACAAAGTTCTCTGGAAAATCCCAAAACATTTGGAAACTAAATAATACACATCTAAATAACCCTTGAGTCAAAAACAAAATCAAAAAGGAAATTGGAAAATATTTGAACAGGATGAAAATGAAAACACAACATATCAGAATTTATGGAATGCCACTGAAACAGTACTAAGAGAAACATTTATAAGACTAAATGCCTAGGGCTGCCTGGGTGGCTCAGTTGGTTAAACGACCGATTCTTGATTTCGGCTCAAGCCATGATCTCAGGGTCGTGAGATCAAGCTGGGCATGGAGCCTGCTTAAAATTCTCTCTAGGGGCACCTGGGTGGCTCAGTCAGTTGGGCATCTGCCTTCGACTCAGGTCATGATCCTGGATCCCTGGGATCGAGCCCCACATCAGGCTCCCTGCTTGACAGGAAGGCTGCTTCTCCCTCTCCCTCTATGTCTCCCCTCTGCTTGTTCTCTCAAGTAAATAAATAAAATATTTTTTTTAATTCTCTCTCTCTCCATCTGTCCCTCCTCCCTCTCTCTCAAAAAAAAAAAAGATTAAATGCCTATATTAGAAAAGAAGTCTCACATCAATAACTTCAGCTTCCACCTTAAAAACTAGAATAAGAAATTTAGCATAAAAAAAGGAAATAATAAACATCAAAGTGGAATAAATAAAACAGCAAACAAAAAGGCCATAGAGAAAAACAATGAAACTAAAAGCTGTTTCGATAATATCAAGGAAATTAATAAAACTCTAGCCAGAATGATTAAAAGAAAAAGAGAAAAGACACAAATTACCAATATCAGGAATCAAAGAGTTACATCATTTAAGCTTCTATAGATATTAAAGGATAAAAAGCAAATATTGGGGTGCCTGGGTAGCTCATCCAGTTAAGCATTCTATTCTTTTTTTTTTTTTAAAGATTTTATTTATTTATTTGAGAGAGAGAGAATGAGAGATAGAGAGCATGAGAGGGAAGAGGGTTAGAGGGAGAAGCACACTCCCTGCCAAGCAGGGAGCCCGATGTGGGACTCGATCCCGGGACTCCAGGACCATGACCCGAACCGAAGGCAGTTGCTTAACCAACTGAGCCACCCAGGCGCCCCTAAGCATTCTATTCTTGATCTCAACTCAGCTCTTGATCTCAGGGTCATGAGTTTAGGCCCCACATTAGGCTCCATGGACATGGAGCCTACTTAAAAAAAAAAAAAAATAAGCAAATATAATGAACAACTTTAAGACAATATATTCAAAAACTTAGCTAAAATAGATAAATTTCTTATGAGACACAAGTTAACAAAACTCATTAAAGAAAACATAGGTAACCTGAAAATTGCCATCCACGAAAGGAATTTAAATTGTAATTTGAAACATCCCATAAAAAAAACTTCAGGGCCAGATGGCTTCACTCGTGCTCTCTACCAAATATTTAAGGAAGAAATTATGCCAATTCCATACAAATTTCTTCA
Source organism: Callorhinus ursinus (assembly GCF_003265705.2). Lineage (NCBI taxonomy): Eukaryota > Metazoa > Chordata > Mammalia > Carnivora > Otariidae > Callorhinus > Callorhinus ursinus. The sequence goes on from NW_027397099.1 coordinate 13,953,017, forward strand.
AAACTTAAGGAGAAGGAAAGACTTCCCAACTCATTCCAAGGGCCATTCCTGACACCAAAGTCAGAAAATGACATTACAAGATAAGAATTAGACAAATATTCCTCATGAACATAGATGCAAAAATTCTAAACAAATTTCAGTAAATCAAACCAACATTATGTTAAAAGGGTAACAAACATATCAGGACCAAGTGGGATTTGTTCAAGGAATGCAGGGTTAGTTTAACAATTCAAAATCAATCAATGTAATTTACTACACTGACTATGAAAAAAATGATAATCTTAACAGATGCAGAAAAAGCATTTGCCAAAATCCAACATCCATTTCTGATTTAAAAAAAAAAAACCCTCTAGCAAACAAGAAATACAAAAGAATTTCTACAGCCTGAAAAAAGCCACTCACAAAAAAACCCACAATTAACATTATCCTTAACAGTGAAAGGCTTGGGGCACCTGGGTACCTCAGTCAGTTAAGCATCTGCCTTCGGCTCAGGTCATGATCCCAAGGTCCTGGGATTGAACCCTGCATCGGGCTCCCTGCTCGGCGGGAAGCCTGCTTCTCCCTCTGCCTCTCCCCCTGCTTGTGTTCCTTCTCTCTCTGTCTCTCTAGGTCAAAAAATAAAATCTTAAAAAAAAAACTGAGGGGTGCCTGGATGGCTCAGTCAGTTAAGCGTCTGCCTTCAGCTCAGGTCATGATCCCAGGGTCCTGGGATCGAGCCCCACGTCGGGCTCCCTGCTCTCTCTGCTCGGCGGGAAGCCTGTTTCTCCCTCTGCCTCTTCCCTCTGCTCATTCTCTCTCACTCTCTCAAATAAATAAATAAAATCTTTTTTAAAAAATGAAACTAAATTTAAAAAAAAAAGTGAAAGACTTGAATGTTTCCCCCAAGGATCAAAGAATGTCCATTCTTATCATTTCTATTCAACATTGTACTGAAAGTTCTAGATAGTGCAATCAAGGAAAAAAAAGAAATAAAGTTTCCAGTCTGCGGAAGAAGAAGAAAATGGTCTTTGTGCATAGATGACACACTTGCCTAAGTGAAAAAAATAGATAAAATAACTGAAAAACTCCTAGAATAGGTAGTTTAACAAGTTTGTAGGATGCAAAATCAATATACAAAAATCAGTTATGTTTCTATATACTAGCAACCATTGAAATTGAATTTTATTTTATTTTATTTTATTGTGTTACGTTAGTCACCATACATCATTAGTTTTTGATGAAAATTGAAATGTTTTAAATACAACTTAAAACAGCAGTTAAAAATACTGAATATTTAAGGATAAACCAGAAAAAGATGGTAAAGATCCATACTCAGAAAATAACGAAATATTGCTGAGATTAATTAAAGGAGAATTAAATAACTAGAGAGCTATACCTTGATTATTGGTTAGAAAACTCAAGGTTGTTGAGTTGTAAATTCTCTCCCAAGCTCATTTATGTATTCAAAGCAATCTCATTCAAAATCCTGGCATGTTTTTTCCTAGAAATTGATAAGGTGATTCTAGAATTCATATAGAAATGTAAAGAACCAGGGGCACCTGGGTGGCTCAGTCGTTGAGGATCTGTCTTCGGCTCAGGTCATGATCCCAAGGTCCTGGGATCGAGCCCCACGTCAGGCTCCCTGCTCAGCAGGAAGCCTGCTTCTCCCTCTCCCTCTGCTTGTACTCTCTCTCTCTCTCTCTCTCAAATAAATAAATAAAATCTTAAAAAAAAAACTTTAAGGAAAAAAAAAAAAGGAAATGTAAAGAACCAGAGGCGCTTGGGTGGCTCAGTTGGTTAAGTGGCTGCCTTTGGCTCAGGTCATGATCCCAGGGTCCTGGGATGAGTCCTGCATCAGGCTCCCTGCAGGGAGCCTACTTCTGCCCCTCCCCCCTGCTCATGCTCCCTCTCCCTCTCTGTCTTAATATTTAAAAAAAGAAATGTAAAGAATCCAGAATAACCAAAATAACTTTAAAATATAAGAATAAAGTTGGAGGACTAGTCTACCTGATTTCAAGAATTTTTTTAAAACTGGAGTAATCAAAACAGCATGGCATTGCCTTAAGATACACAAATACAATAGAGTCCAGGGAGGGAAAAATTATATATATAGGAAGAGCTGACTTTTTTTTTTAAGATTTTATTTATTTTTTGACAGAGAGAGACACAGCAAGAGAGGGAACACAAGCAGGGGGAGTGGGAGAGGGAGAAGCAGGCTTCCCGTGGAGCAGGGAGCCAATGTGGGGCTCGATCCCAGGACCCTGGGATCATGACCCGAGCTGAAGGCAGACGCTTAACGACTGAGCCACCCAGGTGCCCCGAGAGCTGACATTTTACAAAGGCACAGAGACAATGTAATAACCTTATCAACAAATAGTACTATAACACTGGGTATCTATATGCAAAACAGAAAAGGAAAGAAAAGAAAAATAACTTGGATCCATACCACATACTATATACAAAAATTAACTCAGAATAGATCATAAAGCTAAACATAATCCCTAAAACTGGAAACCTTTCAGAAGAAAACAAAATCTTTGTGACCATGGGTTAGGCAAAGATTTTTTTTTTTAAGATTTTATTTATTTATTTGAGAGAGAGAGAGAATGAGAGATAGAGAGCACGAGAGGGAAGAGGGTCAGAGAGAGAAGCAGACTCCCTGCTGAGCGGGGAGCCCGATGCGGGACTCGATCCTGGGACTCCAGGATCATGACCTGAGCCGAAGGCAGTCGTTTAACCAACTGAGCCACCCAGGCGCCCAGGCAAAGATTATTTTTAATATTTTTTTAAGTAATCTCTACACCCAATATGGGGCTCAAACTCATGACCCCAAGATCAAGAGTCATATGCTCTACCAACTGAGCCAGCCAGGCACTCCACACGTACACATCTTATATAGTAAATATACAGAGTGTTATGTATATATATATATACATATAAATGCATATACATACACATGTACACATCATGTATATAGTAACGTAACCATGTGAGTGACATTCCATGACCTTTAGACAAAGATTTTTTAGATATGCCCCTAAAAACACAATCCATTAAGATAACTTCATCAAAGTTTTAACCTTCTACTCCAAAAGACTGGTAAGAGAATAAAAAGCTAAAAAGGGAAAGATATTTTTGCAAAGTATATCACTGATAAAAGATTACATCTAGAATATATTTTTAAGACTTGTGAAACTCAACAAAAAACAATTCAGTTTTTTAATTAGACAAATAACTTTTATTTCTGATATAAAAAATATAATTAAATTAAAAGTCTCTTTAAAAGTGAAAAAAGCTAAAACAAAAAGTATTTAAAAATAACTAGCTACAATAATTGTTAACAGATACACAATATATAAAATATGTAAATTGTAAGATCAGTAACATAATATGTGGGAGTAGGAGAGGTTAAAGTGTAGTTTTGGTTAATTTGATATCAACTTAAAGTAGACTGTTATAAGGGTGACTAGCTGGCTCAGTCAGTAGAGCATGCAACTTTTTTTTTTTTTAAGATTTTATTTATTTGTTAGAGAGAGAGAGAGCGTGTGGGCGAGAGAGAGAGTGAGCAAGGGTACAAGCAGGGGGAGCTGCTCGCAGAGGGAGAGGCAGGCTCCCTGCTGAGCAAGGAGCCTGATGCGGGACTCGATTCCAGGGCACTGGGATCATGACCTGAGCCGAAGGCAGACGCTTAACCGACTGAGCCACCCAGGCATCCCAGAGCATGCAACTCTTAACCTCAGGATTGTTAAGTTCAAGTCCCATACTGCATGTAGAGATTTCTTAAAAATAAAATCCTTAGGGGCACCTGGGTGGCTCAGTCTGTTAAGCATCCAACTCTTGATCTCAGCTCAGCTCTTGATCTCAGGGTCATGAGTTCCAGCCCTGGATTGGGTGCCACAATGGGTGTGAAGCCTACTTTTAAAAAACAATTAATTAATTAATTAATTAATTAAAATATCTTCTCAATTTAAAAAACGTTTTAATAAATAAAAATAAAATAGACTGCTATATATGTAAGATATTTTACATATCTTATATCTGGGTCATGGTAAACACAAATTTAAAAAACCTGTAATATATACACAAAAGATAAAAAAAAACGGAATCAAAATATATCACTACAAAAAATCATCAAATCACATCCCTGCCTTCACCCTGTCTCTGGGGAAAAAAAATGAAATCACAAAGTAAAAAGGAAACAAAGGTACTACAAAACAGTCAGAAAACAATTAACAAAATGGCAATAGTAAGTCCTTACCTATCAATAACTACTTTAAATGTAAATGGTTTAAATTCTCCAATCAAAAGACACACAGGGGCTGAATTGATAAAAAAAATTAAATTAAAAAAATAAGATCCACAAAATGCTACCTATAAGAGACTTACTTTAGTTTTAAGGACACACATGGGCTGAAAGTAAAGGGATGAGGAAAGATGCAAATGTTAACCAAAAAACAGCAGAGATGGCTATACTTAGATGAAAAAGACTTGAGGTTAAAAACTGTCACAAGAGACAAAGGTCACCATATAATGATAAAGAGATCAATTCATTAAGAAGATATAACAATTTTAAATACATATGCACCCAACATTAAGACACCTAAATATATAAAGCAAATATTAACAGACATGAAAGGATAAGTAGACAATAATAATAGTAGGGGACATCAGTATCCCACTTTCAACAATGGATACATCATCCAGACAGAAAAGCAGTAAGGAAATAGCAAACTAAAACAACACTAGAGATAAAATGGACCTGGGGTGGGGAGGGGCAAACAAAAGTATAAAATGGACCTAACAAACATATACAGAACTTTCCATCCAACTGCAACAAAATACATACACATTCCTTTCAAGCATACATGGAACATTCTCTGGTATAGATCATACATTAGGTCACAAACAAGTCTTAACACATTTAAGAAGACTGAAATCATATCAGGTATCTTTTCTGAACACAATGGTATGAAACTAGAAAGCAGTAACCGAAGGAAAAGTGGAAAATTCACAAATATATGGAAATTAACACACTCCTGAACAACCAATGGGTCAAGGAAGAAATCAAAAGGGAAATAAAAAAAAAATCTTGAAACAAATAAAAATGGAAACACAACATACCAAAACTTATGAGATGGAGCAAAGCAGCTCTAAGAAGGACGTTTATAACAATAAATGCCTACATTAATTAAATCAATTTTAAAAAAATGAAAGATTTCAAATAAACAACGTAACCTTACACCTCAAGGAACTATAAAAAGAACTGGGGCACCTGGATGGCTCAGTCATTAAGCATCTGCCTTTGGCTCAGGTCATGATCCCAGGGGTCCTGGGATTGAGCCCTGCATCAGGCTCCCTGCTCGGTGGAGAGCCTGCTTCTCCCTCTCCCTCTACCTGCTGCTCCCCCTACTTGTGCTCGCTCTCTCTGTGAAAAAAAAAAAAAAAAAAAAAATCTAAAAAAAAAAAAAAAAACTAAACCTGAAGTTAGGAGAAAAGGAAATAATAGAGATCAGAGCAGAAATAAATGAAATAGAGACCAGAAAAATAATAGAAAAGATTAGTGAAACTAAGATCTGGTTTTTTGAAAAGAAACAAAACTAAAAAACCATTAGCTAGACAGAAAAAAAAGAAAAAGAAGACAAATAAATAAAATTATAAATGAAAGAGGAGACATTACAACTAATATTACAGAAATGCAAAAAAACAGAGAGACTATTATGAAGATGTATACACCAACAAATTGGACAACCTAGAAGAAATTAAATTCCTAGGAACATACAACCTACCAAGACTGAATTATGAAGAAATAGGAAATCTGAATGCACTGATATTGAGATTCAATCAGTAATCAAAAAAATCTCTCAACAAAGAAAAGCCCAAGACCTGATGTCTTCACTAGTAAATTCTACCAAACATTTAAAGAAGAATTAATGCCAAGTCTTCTCAAACTCTTCTAAAAAACTGAGGGAGGAAACCCTTTCAAACTCATATTACAAGGCCTGCACTACCCTGTTACCAAAACTAGACAAGGATACTACAAGAAAGGAAAATCACAGGCCAATATCTCTAATGAACATACATGCAGTAATCCTCAATAGCACCTTAGAAGGATCATACACCATGACCAAATGGGATTTATCCCTGGATAGAAGGATGGTTCAATATATGCAAATAAGGAAGGATGATACACCACCTTAACATAATGAAGGATAAAAATTATGATCATCTCAATAGAAAAAAACATTAGACAAAATTCAACATACATTCATGATAAAAACTCAACAAAGTGAGTACAAAGGGAATATACCTAAATATAATAAAGTCCATGTATGACAAGTCCACAGCTAACAACACACTTAATAGTGAAAAGATTAGTTTTTCCTCTATGATCAGGAGCAAGACAAAGATGCCCACCCCCACCACTTGTATTCAAATTAGTACTGGAGGGCGCCTGGGTGATTCAGTTGGTTGGGCGACTGCCTTCGGCTCAGGTCATGATCCTGGAGTCCCAGAATCGAGTCCCGCATCGGGCTCCCTGCTCGGCAAGGAGTCTGCTTCTCCCCCTGACCCTAACCCCTCTCATGTGCTCTCTCTCATTCTCTCTCTCATTCTCTCTCTCGCAAATAAATAAAATCTTTAAAAAAAAATAGTACTGGAAAAAAAAATAGTACTGGATGTCCCAGCCAGAACAACTGGGCAAGAAAAAAAGATAAAAGGAATCCAAATCAGAAAGGAAGAAGAAAAATCGTCTCTATTTGCAGATGACATAATATTATATATAGTTGACCCTTGAACAACATGGGAGTTAGAGGCATCAAGCCCTCACAGAGCCAAAAATCAAAGTATAACTCTTGACTTCCCCAAAACTTAATTACTAATAGTCTACTGTTAACCAGAAGCATTACTGATAACATAAACAACTGATTAACACGTATTTTGTATGGTATATGTATTATATACTATATTCTTACAATAAAGTAAGCTAGAGAAAAGAAAATGTTATTAAGAAAATCATAAGGGGGGCACCTGGGTGGCTCAGTTGGTTAGGCGACTGCCTTGGGCTCAGGTCATGATCCTGGAGTCCCGGGATCAAGTCCCACATCAGGCTCCCTGCTCAGCAGGGAGTCTGCTTCTCCTTCTGACGCTCTTCCCTCTCGTGCTCTCTGGCTCTCATTCTCTCTCTCTCTCTCAAATAAATAAAATCTTTAAAAAAAAGAAAGAAAAAAGAAAATCATAAGGAAGAGAAAATACATTCATGTATTTATTAAAGAAACCCACATATAAATAAAGGGACCCACATAGTTGAAGCCTACATTGTTCAAGGGTCAGCTGTATAGGATACCCTGAGGACTGAGTGCACACACACACATACCTATTAAAACTAATAAACAAATCCAGCAAAGTTGCAGAATACAAAATCATATTCAAAAATCACTGCATTTCTATCCAGTGGTTTAAAACCACATTTGGGTTGTCAGCAAAAAAAAAGGAAGAGAGAGCAAATGAAGCCTTGGTAAAATATGATGGAGAAGATTCGATTCTCTACAATTCCCAGAAGACCTAGAAGGGGGAGGGGAATTCTAAACTTGTCTTTGAAGCTCCTGTATCATGCCCAGCATTTCTAAAATAACCGAACTTCGGGATGTCTGGGTGGCTCAGTCGTTAAGTGTCTGCCTTCAGCTCAGGTCATGATCCCGGAGTCCTGGGATCGAGCCCCACATCGGGCTCCCTGCTCGGCGGGAAGCCTGCTTCTCCCTCTCCCACTCCCTCTGCTTGTGTTCCCTCTCTCGCTGTCTCTCTGTCAGATAAATAAATAAAATCTTTTAAAATGTTTAAAAAAATAAAATTAAAAAAAATAAAATAACCGAACTTCTTCCTGGGGGAGTGAGGGGTGATTCCAGCAGGCAGGTGGGAACTGAACACCACAGGTAAATAAACCTTGTCACTTTACAGTCTTTTTGGAAGGCAGATGGAGAGAGGGTAGGTTTTGAGAATTTTCTTCCACAGGCTCTCTGTGCAAGCAGCCAAGGCAAAAAGATCCCAGTATCCTCAATTCCAGGGTTCTCTAGTTCTCAGTCTCTCGTAAACCCAAAAGGAACCAAATCATGTGCCTGAACCATCTAATTGTGACAGAAACCAACTGCACTCCCCACTGGACACACACACACACACACACACACACACACACACACACACACACACACCCCTGTCTTCCAGTGCTCACCAGCTTTTCTGACCCATCAGCTACCCTGCTCTGGAAAAATAATAATGGTTATTTTGGAATTTTAATCAGAAGTTAAGGTAGACATACATTCAGGCCACAAAGATTTACCAGACAGTGAAACACGACAGAACAATATTTTGAGATATTTTATCTCTATGGTACACCTTCCTGATTTCACTTCCTAGGACACAATTAAGTAATTGGTCATATCACCATTGCCTCAGGAGAAAAACAACCCAAAGCAGAAATCAGAGAAATAATGCAAATCCTCTTGATACTTTTTTTTTTAAGATTTTATTTATTTATTTATTTGACAGAGACACAGCGAGAGCAGGAACACAAGCAGGCGGAGCGGGAGCGGGAGAAGCAGGCTTCCCGCTGAGCAGGGAGCCCGATGCGGGGCTCGATCCCAGGACCCTGGGATCATGACCTGAGCCGAAGGCAGATGCTTAACGACTGAGCCACCCAGGCACCCCCCTCTTGTTATTTTTATCTAAATTTTAGGGCACAGGAAGAAGAGGAATCAGAAGTATGAGCACATTAGGAATATGTGATGGGTAATTTTATGTGTTGATTTAACTGGACTCAGGGATGGCGAGAGAGCTGGTAAAACATTTCTGGGTGTGTCTGTGAGGGTTTTGGGAGGAGACTGGCATTTGAATTGGTAGACTGAGAAAAGGAGATCATAATCCCCAATGTGGGTGGGCATCATCCAATCCATTGAGGTCCTGAATAGAATAAAAAAGGGGTGGGGCGCCTGGGTGGCTCAGTCGTTAAGCGTCTGCCTTCCGCTCAGGTCACGATCCCAGGGTCCTGGGATCGAGCCCCGCATCGAGCCCCGCATCGAGCCCCGCATCGAGCCCCGCATCGAGCCCCGCTTCGGGCTCCCTGCTCGGCGGGAAGCCTGCCTCTCCCTCTGCCACTCCCCCTGCTTGTGTTCCCTCTTTGGATGTGTCTCTCTGTCAAATAAATAAATAAAATCTTTTGAAAATAAATAAAAAGCAGAAAGAAGGGCAAATCTGCTTTTCGCTTAAACTGGAACATTCACTTTCTCCTGCCCTCAGACACTGGCAATCCTGGTTCTTGGGCCTCCCGTCTTCGATCAGGATTTACACAATCGGCTCCCCTTGTTTGCACACTAGCTGTCCTCGGACTAGGACTGGGACTCACACCATGGGCTCCCCTGGTCTTCAGGACTTCGGGCTTGAACTGGACCTACATCACCTGCTTTCCTGGGCCTCCAGCTTGCAGACATCAGATTATGGGACTTTTCAGCCTCCATAATAGTGTGAGCCAATCCCTCATAATAAGTATCTATAGGTAGACAGACAGACAGATCCTACAGATTCCGTTTCTCTTAAGAACCCTAATCCAAGCTACTTGGTTAGAAGTAGAACAGAAGAGAAGCTTCCTCCTAGACTAGAAAAGCTTCCTCTGGGCTTTTCTGGGAGCAAAGGAAAAAGGGGAAGGAGATAGTCTGTGAGGCTAGACTCCGAGGAGCGGGAGCCCAGTGTTTGAGCCGCGATGCCCTAGAGGTTGGTCCTGCCGGGAGCACTCTGACACTTCCACCACGAGATGGCAGCATCCGCCCACAGATGCTACAACCAGCCCAGACCATCTCCGCAAAACTCTGCAATATGCTTACAGAACACTAGAGGGTCTTGATCCCTTGCCTCCGGCTAAAAGGTCAGGAGGCTGATTCAGAAAACATCTCCCGAGAGGGGGCAGTCCTCTCCACAGGTGCACACTGATCCCTGCACTCCTGCACGGTTACCAGCATACAGGTGTTGCTATTTTAAACACACACCCACCACAAAAAATGTCCAAGCTGAGAAAAGGCCTTTTCCAACCACCAAATCTCAAGGTGCAGAGGGAGCTTGCATCTGTTCCTTACTTCCTATTTTAGATATAGAAGTCACTGGAGAGGGACACCTGGGTGGCTCAGTCGGTTAAGTGTCTGCCTTCGGCTCAGGTCATGATCTCAGGGTACTGGGATTGAGCCCCGCATCGGGCTCCCGCATTTGTCTCTCTGATAAATAAATAAAAGATAGATAGATAGATAGATAGATAGATAGATAGATAGATAGATACATAAAGTAAATCTTTACAAAAATATTTTTAGAAAAAAAAAGAAAGTTTATGGGGCACCTGGCTGGCTCAGTTGGTAGAGCATGTGACTCTTGATCTCAAGGTTGTGAGTTCAAGCCCCACACCGGGCATAAAGCTCCGTTTAAAAAAATTAAAGAAAAAAAGTTTATGTGGTGACGAGGCCTTACAGGTGCTATTGTGATTACAGAAAACTGCATTTTATACAATACCTGTGAGAATTCACACTGACTGGAATTCCACATTCCTTTCCACTTAACTATGGCTTGTTTTTGCTAAGAAAATGTCTACTTACGATTTGGCAGAATTCTTTGTTTAATTTGACTGGATCTTATTTGTAAAAGGGAAAAAAGTTGCGAGTGACACTAAATTCCTTTCAGAGAACTGGATATTCTCGTTTTCCCCCCTCCCTTATTGTAGGAAAAGCTGTGACAGTAGAAAGAATGGGGTTTGGAATCGGACAAATTTGATTTGAATTTCTTTTCTATCACTACGTAGTGCAGGGCAATGGAGAAGTGGCTAAACTGCACTGAGGATCAGTTTCCTGAAGTAACAAAAGAATAAAGTTACCTCATAGTGCTTGGCATGGGGAAGTGCTCAATAAACATGAGTGAATCATTTGTTTGTGGGTTTCCTGCAGTCTCTGGATGTGCAAAGCACAACCTCCTGGTTGACTTTGGGGGCTAATGAATCCTGACACTGAATGTTATTTAATATGCTCTATCTCCAGTGATTTCTTCTTTTTTTTAAAGATCTGATTGATTTGTCAGAGAGAGAGAGAGTGAGCGCACAAGCAGGGGGAGCAGAAGGGAGAGGGAGAAACAGGCTCCCCCCTGAGCAAGGAGCCTGATGCGGGGCTCGATCCCAGGACTCTGGGATCATGACCTGAGCCAAAGGCAGATGCTTAACTGACTGAGCCACCCAGGCGTCCCTAAACTTTCTTAAGTTATATGAAAACTGCCACACTTGTTTTAAAAAATGTTAATATATAGGGGCGCCTGGGTGGCTCAGTCGGTTAAGCGACTGCCTTCGGCTCAGGTCATGATCCTGGAGTCCCGGGATCGAGTCCCACATCGGGCTCCCTGCTCAGTAAGGGAGCCTGCTTCTCCCTCTGACCCTCCCCCCTCTCATGTACTCTCTCTCTCTCTCATTCTCTCTGTCTCAAATAAATAAATAAATAAAATCTTTAAAAAAAAATGTTAATATATAAAATAAAATAAACTGTATTCTTAGTTTAAGTTTAGATGTTACATAAATCTGGCCCAGAAGTCTTCTTTTTATACAGGACCATGATAGTCAACAGATCAATATGGGCTTAGGTTGCATTAATACAAGAGTAAAGTTCTAAACAACGGAAATGGTCATCACACTCTGACTTAAGTCAGACCTTTCCTGATGGGGCTAAGGTCTTGCTACATTTATGACGTGTTTTGTTTAACTGAAGAATGGATATTGATGCCAAGTTCTTATTATGACATAAGATGAGTTTTATTAACCAGAGAAGAGACATCAAGATGGCCGGAGGCTCCAGGCCAGATGTCTCCAGGGTCCTCAGCTGTTTCTCCTGCCAGGAGCTAAAGAAGAGGTGATTTTATAAGGCGGACATAGCCCCTGTCCTCAAATATGCACAGCATTTCTTTTCTGGCTCCGGTGATCAGATGCACGCCTATGAACTGAAGGTATACAGAGTCTGTCTCATTAAAAGGAAGAGCATCATCATACCAAGTGCTGTCCCACATATGGAATAGGTGGCCTGATCAGGGCACCAGTAAATATTTGATGAATCAATGAGATCCATAAGCAGAAAATTCTTCCATATACATGATACACTATGCCAAATTCTAGGTGCACAATGGTGTTGGAGGTAGGCTCTGTCTCTGCCCTTACAGGGCCTTTGCAGTGAAAATAGAGCAGAAAAAAAAATGGTAAATATAACTATATTTGCATGAAATGTACTATAATAAAAACAGAGTGCAAAGGAGGACCATCCAAGGGGCACCCCTGACCCTGACTCTGAGTAGTCAGAAAAGGATCCTCAGAGAAGGGTGACCTAATTTGAGACCTAGTGAATGGGAGTTAACTATATAAAGAAGATGGCAGAAACAGAGGATTTTCCACTGAGAACAATGCTCCTTCCCAAACATAGTTTTCTATGACCTCTTTCTCATATGTGACCTTTATAAACACCAAGAAAAATTGCCTGTTGTTATCAGTTTACTGCTGTATAACAAGCCACTCTAATATTTTATGGCTTAAAATCGCAATCATTTATATGGTCGTGACTCTGCATCTTGGCTGGGCTCACCCATGTGGCTGTCGTCACTGGGTAGCTCAACTAGAAGGCACTGACTACACGACATCAGTCAGGGCACCTAGGTTTTCCTGCACTAGCCTCCCGCCCTCTGGAAGGCTAGGCGGAGCTTCTGTACACATGGCTGCCCACGCTGCATTCCAAGAGGGCAAAAGAGGAAAGACACTCTTTTTTTCCATGGGAGGAGTTGCAGAACACTGTGGCTCTATGTTTCAATCTGCCACAAGTATGTTGAAAAACACAAAGTGGAAGAAATTAGGGAAGACTCCAGAGAAGAGCCAGAGCTTGAGCTCATTCTAAAGATGAGGAAGAGTTTGCTGAGGAAAGCAGGAGTACACAGCCTTATGGTGGCACAGAGGTGTTAGGAAGCACAAGTGACCTGCATGGGGAAAGACACGGCAGGAAAAGAACTGTCCCCACATTCATTCAGCTGCTTAGGACATGACTGGTTATCTATTGACTGTATCCAATCAAGGACAAAATCATGAAAGCCTCCATGACAAATGTAGCAGTTCGCCAAGAGAACATTTTTGATCGGGGGAATCAGGCAAAGACACTTTTCCTTCTGTATCTGAAATACCATTTCACAGACGCTGCATAAAATAACATCCAAACTATTCATTCCTGTGGATCTGGTCAAGACTCTAATTATCTGTACTTTCTGTGCCCCTCACATGATCTGTGTAAACACTGAGTCCTTGTTTTGAACACATCAATTCATTCAGGTTAAAGAGGGGAGAGTATCTTCAGCAAGTACCATGACCCCATCTGACATGATAATGGACACTGAAGCCAGAGGACCAGTATGAAAGCAGATATGAAGGGAAATGCCTAACATCTAAGCCAACACATGGGATCTCCCTCGAGTTGGATTTATATGGTACTTTTCTTCTATTTGTCCTCAATCTGGAGATATTTTACTGTTAACAGACTAGAGAGAGAAAGAACTGAGATAGTAATCCTAGAACAAATCAACTTTGGCAAAGCCAGGATAGAGGTGACAGATTGCCCAGGGTCACCTGAACCAAATGATTTAAACCACTAAGAACAGACAGTAAACATTTCCACACATTTATGGTTGCTCTGTGAGCAGGAACTAATGTGACTCACGATGAAAATGTAGTCACCAAGACCACATATTATTATTGTATGATTCTATTTATACGGAAGGCCCAGAATAGGCAAATCTGTAGAGACAAAAAGTAGATTAGTGGATGCGTAGTCAGGATTGGGGAGGGGAGAAATGGAGGGAAGCTGCTAAAGGATACAAAATTTCATTGAGGGGTGATGAAAATGTTCAAAAATTGATTGTGGGTGCCCGGGTGGCTCAGTCGTTAAGCATCTGTCTTCTGCTCGGGTCGTGATCCCAGGGTCCTGGGTTCGAGCCCCATGTTGGACTCCCTGCTCAGCGGGAGGCCTGCTTCTCCCTCTCCCACTCCCCCTGCTTGTGTTCCCTCTCTCGCTGTGTTTCTCTCTGTCAAATAAATAAATAAAATCTTTTTTAAAAATTGATTGTAATGATGGTTATACAACTCTGTGAATATATTAAAAACCAGTGAATTGTACATTTTGTGTTTTTTTAAGTTTATTTTTTTTTTTGTAATCTCTACACCCAATGTAGGGCTCAAACTGCTGACCCCAAAATTGAGTCATGCACTCTTCCAACTGAGCCAGCCAGGCACCCTGAACTGTACACTTTAAAAGGGTGAATTATATAGTATGTGAACGATACTTCAATAATGCTGTTCAAAAAGTCAAAACTCTCTTTTCATGCAAATCCTGTCATTTGGAGGCTGTGAACCATCCTCTGATCTAAACTTTGCGCTCAGAAAGTCTTTTCAAAATCAAGAGGAGACATATTCTCAAGGCAAAAACAAGTATAATAAATATCTTCTGCTTCCTAATTGTGCCCTTTGTTCGTTTAACTCAAAGGAAGCATCTACAGAAATGCAGGCCAAGAATCCAGTAACTTCTGATAACTCTCAGCCGGAATTTACATTATCCAATTAACCTCAATGCTGGCAAAAACTATCCCTTTGTTTTGTTTTGTGGGGAGTAGTGGAGTCTCTCAAGAGGTGGGGAAAATAAAGACCTGTTGATTCGATGCGTTTTGTATTAGATTAGCAAGACTGTGAAGACATGTCCTTGGGTCTCAGGTTGACTATGTTTTGCTAAGATAGGAAGGAATCCCACAAGGATACACAAGTCGGGGGCTATTTATGCTGGATTCATCACTAAGTCCTCCTTCTAACAAAAGCAAATTACCTCCTCTGTTGTACAAGGCTCTAAAGAAATTAGACAAGTTAGGGGTGCCTGGGTGGCTCAGTGGGTTAAACACCCAGCTCTTGATCTCAGCTCAGGTCTTTGATCTTAGGGTCATGAGTTCAAACCCCACATTGGGCTCCATGCTGGGCATGGAGCCTATTTTAAAAAAGAAAGAAAAAGAAAGAAAGAAAGAAAAAAAAAAAAAAAAAAAGAAAGAAAGAAAGAAATTAGACAAGTGAATCTAAGGGCCAGCCAATACTGAAGTCAAAAAGTTAGCAAAATGGCACCTCCCAGAGAAGACTTGTCTTGGATGACTTGCTCAAAAATGAGCATAGGCAATCATGATGACACACATTTTTGAGGGCTTTCACATACTACAGTCTCACGTGATACTCCTCTTAGTCACAGTTAGGAAACAGTTTTAATTACATTTATTTGCACATGAGGAGATGGAGCTTCAGAAAGATCAGGATCATACAGCAGACAGGGATTAGCTTTTGCAGACATGGAGCTCTTAGTTCAAATGCCATTAATACAACTTATTAGCCTTCTGATTTATTGCAAGTTTTGAAACTTTCCTGAGTTTCAGTCTCCTCAACTAATAGCGATAATGATAACGCATGTCTCATAGGCTTGTGTGAAACAGAGAATTTATTCATACACACGTGTACATGCACACGTATGCAGAAGCGCATGTGCACACACACACACACACACACAGAATGAGAGGCACTTCAACAGAGTTTAGCAATTGGTTACTAAACTGTGGCCTCTAGAGTCAAGACTACTTCAGTTAAAATTGCAGGCCTGCCATGTGCCAAAGCTCACAAATTTAAGAAGTATGGCTTATCATACCACATTTCCTTACCTACAAAATGGGGACAATAGTAGTAGCTGCTCATAGGTTTGTTGTGAAATTTAAAGATGATAAAGGCATATAAAGTTCATAATAAATAGTCAATAAATTATGGACATAAAGAGGATAGTGATAATAAAGGCAATGATTGTCTTGATTCTCAAACAATTGGTTCAGGGTCACATAACAGGAAAGGTAAAAGCAGGTTCCAATTCTAGGTCTTCTGACCTTAAATACTGATGTCTTTCCATTATTAGACAAGATTGCAAGGTCAAGAGCAAGGATATGAGATATTTTCAGATTCCAAGAAGGCTTTGGTGGCTGAAAATACTTCAACAACGTTCAGGAAACAATAGATAACTTTAAAAAAAAAGAGAGAGAGAGAAGGGAACACTTCTTAACTCATTGAATGAGACTCATATTGTTGCCCTGATTCCAAAACTAAAGACATGACGAAAAAAAGAAAACTAAAGATCAATCTCTTTTAGGAATATAGATGTAAAAATCCTCAACTAAATACTAGCAAAGTGAACCCAACAGCACATAAAAATAATTATACACTATGACCAAATGAGATTTATCCCAGGAATATAAGATCAGTTCAAAATACAAAAACCTATCAATATAATATACCATAGCCACAGAATAAAAACAAAACTACATAACCATCTTAAGAGATTCAGAAAAGGGCGCCTGGGTGGCTCAGTTGGTTAAGTGACTGCCTTCCGCTCAGGTCATGATCCTGGAGTCCCAGGATCGAGTCCCGCATCGGGCTCCCTGCTCAGGAGGGAGCCTGCTTCTCCCTCTGACCTTCCTCCCTCTCAAGCTCTCTCTATCATTCTCTCTCTCTCAATAAATAAATAAAAATCCTTAAAAAAAAGAGATTCAGAAAAAACATTTGACAAAATCCAACACCCTTTCATGATTAAAAAAAAAAAAACTCAACAAACCAGAAATAGAAGGAAACTTCCTCAACCTCATTAACAGCATATTTGAAAAATCTACTTAGTGGTGAAAGACTGAAAACTTTCCCCCCAAGATCAAGAACAAGAATGTCCACTCTTGCCCCTTCTATTCAACATTGTACAAAATAGTACCAGAGCAATTAAGCAAGGAAAAGAAATAAAGACATCCAGATCAAAAAGACATGACAGGATCTTATACTTAAAAAACACCAAAGAATCCACTTAAACATTATAAGGGCTAATAAGCAAATTTAGCAAGTTGCAGGACACAAGATCAATACAAAAAAGTAGCTGTATTTCTATATGCCAGCAATGAACAACCTAAAGATGAAATTAAGAGAATAATTTCACCTATAATAGATCAAAAAGAATAAAATACTTAGGAATAAATCTAATCAAATAAAAGCAAGGCTTGTACACTGAAAACTACAAAACGTATTTGAAATTAAAGAATATCTAATAAATGGAGGGGCGCCTGGGTGGCTCAGTTGGTTAAGCGACTGCCTTCGGCTCAGGTCATGATCCCAGAGTCCCGGGATCGAGTCCCACATCAGGATCCCTGCTCAGCAAGGAGCCTGCTTCTCCCTCTGACCCTTCCCCCTCTCATGTACTCTCTCTCTCTCATTCTCGCTCTCTCAAATAAATAAATAAATCTTTAAAAAAATATCTAATAAATGGGAAGAAATCCCATCTTTGTGGATCAGAAAACTTAATATTGTTCAGATGGCAATCCTCTCCAACATGATTTAACGGAACAGGTTCAATGCAATCCCTACCAAAATCTCAGCTGTCTTCTTTGCATCAATTAATAAGCTGGTCCTAAAATTCATAAGGAAATTCAAGGGACCTAAAATATCCAAAACATCATGAAAAGGAATGTTTGGAGGACTCACACTGCTTATTTTCAAAGCTTACTACAAAGCCACAGAAATAAAGACTGTGTGGTACTGGCATAAAAACAGACATAGATCAAAGAAAGAGCATTAAGAGCCCTGAGATAAGTCCATACATCTATGAACAACTGTTTTCCCACAACCATGCCAAGACCACTTAATGGGGAAAGAATAGTCTTTTCAAACAAATAATGCTGGGATATCTGGAGAGTCATATATAAAGGAATGCATTTGGACCTCTACTACACACCATACACAAAAATTAACTCAAAATGGATCAAAGGTGGGGCACCCGGGGGGCTCAGTCGGCTAAGCGTCAGACTCTTAATTTTGGCTTAGGTCATGATCTCAGAGTCGTGGGACTGAGCCCCAAGTCGGGCTCCGTGTTCAGTGTGGAGTGTGCTTGTCTCTATCCTTCTGCTCCTCCCCCTTCTCTCTCTCTGTCTCAAATAAATAAAATAAAATCTTTTTTAAAAAAAAATGGCGCACCTAGGGGCGCCTGGGTGGCTCAGTCGTTAAGCATCTGCCTCCGGCTCAGGTCATGATCCCAGGGTCCTGGGATCGAGCCCCGCATCAGCGGGAAGCCTGCTTCTCCTTCTCCCACTCCCCCTGCTTGTGTTCCCTCTCTCGCTGTCTCTTTCTGTCAAATAAATAAAATCTTTAAAAAAAAAAAAGAAATGAGACATGATCATACAAAAACTTGCACATGAATATTCATAACAGCATTTATTCATAATAGCCAAAAAGTCAAACAACCCAACGTCCATCAACTGATAGATGGATAAACAAAATGTGGTATAGGGCGCCTGGGTGGCTCAGTTGGTTGAGCGACTGCCTTCAGCTCGGGTCATGATCCTGGAGTCCCGGGATCGAGTCCCACATCGGGCTCCCCGCTCGGCGGAGAGTCTGCTTCTCCCTCTGACCCTCTTCCCTCTCGTGCTCTCTATCTCTCGTTCTCTCTCTCTCAAATAAATAAATAAAATCTTTAAAAAAAAAAAATGTGGTATACATAATGGAATATTATTTGGCCCCAAAAAGAAATGAGGTGCAGGGTGCCTGGGTGGCTCAGTCGTTAAGCGTCTGCCTTCGGCTCAGGTCGTGATCCCAGGGTCCTGGGATCGAGTCCCACATCGGGATCCTTGCTCCGCGGGAGGCCTGCTTCTCCCTCTCCCACTCCCCCTGCTTGTGTTCCTGCTCTCGCTGTCTCTCTCTCTGTCAAATAAATAAATAAAATCTTTAAAAAAAAGAAAAAAAGAAATGAGGTGCAGATGTATGCAGCACCATGAATGAACTTCAGAAACATTAGTGAGAGAAGCCAGACACACAAGACATGCATTGTATGAGGGGATGGGGGAAGGGAATGGAGATGACTGCTGATGGTTGGGGGTTTCCATCTGGGGTTATGAAAATGTTCTGGAATTAGATGGTGGTGACAGTCATACAATCTTGTGAATATGCTGAAAACAACTGAATTGTATACTTTCAAATGGCTCATTTATGGTATGTGAATGGCATGTGAATTATGTCTCAATTTTAAAAAGAGAGACAATGGAAGGTAACATTAAGGTCAGTATGGGAGGCCCTCCTCACGGCTAGCATGGGAACTCTGAGGCTTTAACCACGTTTCCAGGGAAGCTATATTGCAAAGCCAGTGTGGTCTGTTTTGTGCAAAATAGTTGTGCAAAAACTGTGTTGGTCATGTGACTGAGTTACAGAGCTCTTGCAACCGGCTGTGAATGTCAGAGAGCATCCTGAACTCAGTTTGGATAGAAGGGTTTCTGCCATGATCACGAGGCACTCATACACCTTTACTCCTCCCTTGACCCCTAGCATTAGGTGGTCATTCACATCTCTAGTAGAAAGTGCTTTGTCTAGGTCATTCACTCATTAATTTATTTTCCCAGTACTTTCACTTGTACAAGGTTAAACAGTTTATATGTTAAGCTTCAATGTCCATATCATTGTTGGGAGACAAGTCTACCTGGAACTCTCACTTTCTGCACGATTTGGGCCTTTTGAGCCAAAGATGTGTTTGAATAGCAAACAGCCTTAGAAGCTAGAGATATGTTCCCTCCTGAGAGATTTGGATATTACCTCCCCAGAGATGTCCCAGAGTAGTAAAGATAAGCCTTCTCTCTCCTTGGGAGATTCACTTACATTCCAGGGTAATGAGTAATCTCTCTCCCCAGAGGGGAAGATGGACAGGTTTCCTAATTTTAGAGTTCTTCTTCGGTGAGGCACCCCACTCCATGTGCAAGTAACACCCAGCTCTCACCGCATTTCCCTGTGGAACTTGGAACATGAGTAAGTGTTGCCCTGGCTCCTGGTTTTGCTGTGAGTAATAAATCTGTGTCGCTGACCCAGGGGTCTCTTGTTTTCCGTCAGTATGTATATAAAATTGTGCCAGTCCAGAGCGCCTGGGTGGCTCAGTCGTTAAGCGTCTGCCTTCAGCTCAGGTCATGGTCCCAGGGTCCTGGGATCGAGCCCCACATCAGGCTCCCTGCTCGGCGGGAAGCCTGCTTCTCCCTCTGCCACTCCTTGTGTTCCTGCTCTCACTCTCTGTGTCAAATAAATAAATAAAATCTTTAAAAAAAAAATTGTGCCAGGGCACCTGGGTGGCTCAGATGGTTAAGCATCTGCCTTCGGCTCAGGTCATGATCCCAGGGCCCTGGGACTGAGTCCCACATCGGGCTCCCTGCTCCTTGGGAGCCTGCTTCTCCCTCTGCCCCTCTCTCTCTCTCTCTCTCTGTCTTTCATGAATGGATAAATAAAATCTTTAAAAAATAAATAAATAAATAAAAATAAATTGTGCCAGGCCAATTTGTAAGCTTGCCAGTAAGGTAAAATCTCAGACCTTTCACAATTTCTAACTTAATGTTTTGTAAAACGGGGAATAACAATGCTTATTCCTTAAGGGTTTGAATCAAACCATGGGAATAATGCACTTAGCTTATTATTTGTCAGTCACTGTGCCTTATTTTATTTATCAATTACTAAAGACACAAAGTTAGGGGCACAGCAGACAACAAGAAAGGGATTTGGTTCTTGGATTTCTGTCTGAAAACATGAGTTTGAGCTCTGGTTCCACCACTAACCAGATCTGTGATGAAGGACAGGTCATCTCTCTCTCTCAGACCTTTGTTTTCTCCTCTGCGCAAGTAGAATACTAGAAAAGGTTAACATTTCAAAGATGCTTTCCTAGAAGCATCAAACTCATGAGATTATTCTGGGCGGGGAAAGGGTTCTGGGGATACAGGCATTGTCTGGGAGACTCTGCATCTGATAAGTCTTCCCTAAAAATCTATAAGGCATAGAGTAAAAAGTCAAAGAGACCTGAAGAAAAGAAACCTGTTTGATCTGAAGTAAGCCAAAGTTTCCAAAATGTCATTTACGCACAGAACCTTTCTTCCTCATGATAGGGAACTATCAGCCCATGGATTTTACTGTAGAAAATGCTGGACCAGGTGATCTAACAATCTTTCAAAGGTCAACAACTTTTTTCCTCTCTATCATCATTTACCCTGATGTTTCTTTCTGTAGTTTCAAGCTCAGGTGTGAGTGGCAATGATCTTGTAGACAAGAAATCACACGGCATAGGCAACTAACAGGTCCGTATTGACATAGAGCCGCACAAGTCAAATACACACCCATCAGCGAGCACACAAAAGAAGACAGTCATATTGGAAATTTATTTTTTTTAAAGATTTATTTATTTAGTCGAGAGAGAGAGACAGAGAGAGCACAAGCCGAGGAAAAGGCAGAGGGAGAGGGAGAAGCAGGCTCCCTGCTGAGCTGGGAGCCCGGCTGAAGGCAGATGCCCAACCATCTGAGCCACCCAAGTGCCCCCATATTGGAGAGTTTATAAATAAACTGTCTAATATTCTTACTGCCACCAAACACCCTTTGGTTTTCCACCATTCTTGGGAATGCCATTTCTTTAGTAATCAGATTGGGGGGGGGGGGGGGGGGTCATGTGATCATGAACCTTTGTCCTGCCTTCTAAACAGCGATGTCCAGTAAGAATAATGGTCTGGAATCTGGACGCTTTGGATTCTAATTCTGCCTACACCATGGACTCACTCCTGATTTGAAGCGAGTCATCTTCCTTATCAAATCATGCATTTTTTTCCATCTTGGAAGTAAGGGAGTTGAGCTAGGGGGTCTCTGTGTTCTCATGCAGTTTGAGATTATTGCTTTGTTCGAAAGAAATGGCATTTTGGGCACCTGGGTGGCTCAGTTGGTTAAGCGACTGCCTTCGGCTCAGGTCATGATCCTGGAGTCCCGGGATCGAGTCCCACATCGGGCTCCCTGCTCGGCAGGGAGTCTGCTTCTCCCTCTGACCCTCTTCTCTCTCGTGCTCTCTATCTCTCATTCTCTCTCTCTCAAATAAATAAATAAAATCTTAAAAAAATAAATAAGTAAATAAAAGTCAGCTAAACCTTAAAAAAAAAAGAAATGGCATTTCTTCTTTTAAAGATTTTATTTATTTATTTGTCAGAGAGAGAGCACAAGTAGGCAGAGCGGCAGGCAGAGGGCGAAGGAGAGAAGCAGACTCCCCACGGAGCAGAGAGCCTGACGCAGGGCTCAATCCCAGGACCCTGGGATCATGACCTGAGCCAAAGGCTCAACCGTCTGAGCCACCCAGGCGCCCCAAAATGGCATTTCTTTTGATCCAGCAGTTCCACGGTCAGTGCAGCCTTCTGCAGCAGCCTTCTGGTCCCGTGCGTATGCATTAGCCTCGTAGCCTCCAACATGCAAAGCTGGAGACGGGGAACAGCTCAAGCCCATCTGGGCCTTTTCAAAAAGGCTCCATCATACCTCTCATGGTCAGTGCCCACACTGATGTCACTCTTACTCCTTGGGAAATGCTCTCTCCAGTTTGGGGGACAGCCGGTGTCCACTAAATCAATGGCCTGCATTGCTGTGATCCTGACATTTTCCTTTTTTTAATAACTTTTTAAATGACAAAAACACTCATTTAAGTTGTGTGAAGGAGTTGACTTCAACCTCCAAAAGCAATGAGAACTACACCTGGGCCTCGAAGTAGGGGGCCAGACACATGGCTTAGATTAAGGCAAAAGAACAGTTTCAAGTTTGAAGTTCAAGTTTGTTCTTTTGTGTGTGTGTGGCTCTGTCAGGGCCTTAGCATGATTAAAGCACAGCTTACTTGGGGGGAACTAAATGCTATGAATGTATACATTGGCTTCTACTTCTCTGAACTGTGCTGAGGAGCTCAAATGCGTTTAATCACTGAGCACAGGAAATCTCTCCCCAGGGCAGATTCCAGACTCGGCTTTGAGGTCACTGACTGCACCCTCTCCCTGCCCTCCGTACTGTCAGCTGAGTGAGGCCTGGGGCTTGTCTGAATCCCCTAAGTCACCTTGTCAGGGCCACGACACTTGCAGAGAGAGGAACAAGGAAGACCTGGTTGGTTCTGACGTCACTGATCTGTGACCTTGAGCCAGCCATGTGACCTCTCTGAGCCTCACACACTCTCTTTCCCTATAAAACGGGGTGATCATCCTGCCATGAAAACCTCATCAGACTGCTGGTGGGACATCTCTTGCCCCTCTCCAGCTCATGTGATATCTGGGAGCATCTTGACTTTGTCCATCTACCTCATCCCTGGTATCTTCCAGGCTTGACAAGTGCTGTGCCATCATCCTGGTAATGCCCTTCCTTTTTTTTTTTTTCTTTCCTTAATAAACTTTCACTCATTCTTCTAGAATCAGGTCAAGTGTTTCCTCCTCCAAGTGATTTTTCTTGACATCCCAGGCTGATTGTCTCTGTTCTGCATTCCTCTGGCAGTAGCACCTGTGTTTACATTTGCTACTGCACTTAGAGAACCCGAGATCACAGTTTCCACCTTTAAGATGCTCTCAGACAGAGGCAATGTGTTCTTTTATAATTGGCCTTTTTTTGCAATGTCCCCTCAGGCGGCTAATACGAGTCTAGGGGGCGCCTGGGTGGCTCAGTTGGTTGAGCGACTGCCTTCGGCTCAGGTCATGATCGTGGAGTCCTGGGATCGAGTCCCGCATCGGGCTCCCTGCTGAGCAGGGAGCCTGCTTCTCCCTCTGACCTTCCTCCCTCTCATGCTCTCTCTCTACCATTCTCTCTCTCTCTCAATAAATAAATAAAAATCTTAATACGAGTCTAGGCACGTAATGGGGCCACCGAGACAGTACAAGGACCCAAGGGGTGTGGGGGCAGCACTGGCATTGTCCAAGACATGGGAGGAGGCCAGCCCCCTGCCTCTCTCCACCGTTGGCAGATCCCGCAAGGCCTCTCAAGGGTGATATGGAAGCGACTGGGCTTTATCTCAAGGAGCCTCTGAAGAGTTTTAAGCAAGTGAGAGATGGGATTGGCCATATGTTTTAGAAGGATCCCACTGGCTACTATATGGAGAATGTATAGAAGGAGCAAGACTAGAGTCAAACAGTCCAATGAGTGGCTTTTGGTGTGACTCAGCACAGGGCTGATGGTGGTCATGTGGATGGCAAGAGGCAGGTGGCTTCCATTTCCTGTAATAATGAGAAAACTGGGGCTGAAGCCAGCTCTGCCCCTCCTCGCCTATGGACTTCAGAGAGTGCCAACTTCATAGCATCACTGTGAAGAATATGTGAGGGAATAAATGTTTTCGTCGTAGTGGTATGCCAGGCATGTTCTGGAGGTCAGCTGGGGAATATGGGAGGTGAGCGAGAGCCGGATCAAGGATGACTCCTGGATTTCTGGCTTAAGGAAATTGGCAGATAAGTCAGAAATGACTCAACTATGCGCATGTCTGGTCTTGGGATAGTTAGGGAGCAGAACATACTTGGGATCTGTGGGTGGGACGTGTTTAGGTCCTCAGATCTCAGCCCTGGCTCTGATCCCTGGTCCTCACTCCCACGCGCAGGGCAGGGCAGGGTGGATGCAGCAGAGGCAGCCAGGAGGGGTGGAACTGACTGGAAAGAACAATAGGTCAATTAACTGAAAGCCTAGGCCCTATCAAGAGGTGCTCTGGACGGCCCGGAGTAAGTCACTTCGCTGTCACACGTGTGAATGGGGGGGACATCTGTGTCCCACCCTGGTTTCCCAGACACTGAAAGCTGGAAAGGACAGATGATGACATTGAAACATCTCTTCATTCGAGGTCCCACTCATGTGCCATCTCTTCCACATCACCTCTCCCGGTTCCCCAGCCAGCAGCAACCACTCTCAACTCTGGGCTCCTAAAACCTGCACCCCCCTGAGCACTTACAAGGCCCCTGCCCACAGAGATGCTCCTTGCCCCATGAGCTGCTCTGCCCCCTGTCGCTGCAAGCGGCCAGCACCAGCCCAAAGCAAGTCCAGAACCCGCAGCTCCTGCTGTCATGATCCTAGCCAACAGGGGAGCTGGCTGGTTCTCCTTCGAGTGAAAAGTCCAAGTGTGAAGCAGAACCGAGAGAAAACAAGGCATTCCCGCACAACAGGGC
Organism: Callorhinus ursinus; assembly: GCF_003265705.2. Classification (NCBI taxonomy): domain Eukaryota; kingdom Metazoa; phylum Chordata; class Mammalia; order Carnivora; family Otariidae; genus Callorhinus; species Callorhinus ursinus. The sequence continues at coordinate 13,978,070 of NW_027397099.1, forward strand.
TGTACAACAGGGGAGCCACAGATGGACACCATTAATAAAGTATTTTTAAATCATTTATTAAAATCCTTAGAGTTATCAGGTGGAGAAGGGTGGATGTACTTTTCCAGAGTAATTTCACATACGCAGAAAAGTGTCTGCAGCCACACTATGAGCCAGTGGGAGAGATTTCCAGAGGGTCCACGTGTCAGAGACCAGGATACTCTCTGGGGGAGGGGCCTCCAGAGATGCTCTCCCATCCCGAGGAGGGCCCCAGTCACCAGAAACTACCCGCTCTTGCCTCCTGCTAGGAGAAGGCTGACAGTGGCAGGGCGCTGCCCTCCCCCAGACATCCCCCAGCTGTTCTTCTGAGGCTTTGCATTTCTCCTGGGGCAGGCTGGGCAGAGAGGGCAAGGGTTGGGAGGATACAAAAGACTCCGGGCAGTCCAAAGAAAAGGCTACCTCTTCGGATGAGAGTGGCCCTCTTGACCAGCACTATCCCTTCTCCACCCAAGGCCGCCAAGGCAGCCCAACACCACCTACCCTGGCCCAGCTGGCCTCCTCTGTCCTCCTCAGGGACAGGGCCACAGAGCTTCTTGCCTGATGGGTTCGAAAGCTGGCACACAACCAGTCCCCACCACTGCCACATACCGAATACCCGCATGCAAATGGGCACACACATAGGTACCCTCAGAGACACACACCACTCACTTCCACATATGCACACAAATGCCAAACACAGGGTCACACTCAAACACAATCACCCCAAGTGCACATGCATGCCCTCCGTAAACACCAAAGACAGGCATGTGTATCTACAGCTACACACACACACACACACACACACACACACACAGGCACTTTGAGGATTCTCTCCTTAGAGATTGTATATACAGTTATGTACCAGATGCTGTGAGGTGCTGCTCAGGTCCCCTGGCCCCTCTTTCCACTGCGGCATTCATTTGCCCAGGCAAGGTCACTCAGCGGGATGGGGTGAGAGGGAGTCTGGGAGGGGGAGTCGATGCAGAGGTATAAAAGCCAGGCCCCATTGCCCCAGTTCAGGACAACTCTTTGGGGCCATTACTTTCTCAGAACCTTGTTACTGCTGTTGGCACAGCTTCTCCTTCTACCCAATCCTGCCTCCATCAACCATCCAGGTGTTGATCATCAGAGGGCTCCCCAAAAGAGCCATGAGTCTGTGCAGAACTCTCCCTTTCTTTCGGGGTCTTCCGTCCTCTAGACTGGGGGAGACCAACTCTTTTCTGCCAGCAGCCTAACGGCTCACCCACAGCATCTATCCTCTAGCTTGGATTCCTGGGCAGGCGACCAGCGGGCTGACTCAGGGCTGGGAACATATTGAGGATCCTCCCGAATATCTGTAATTGGTGCTGAAGTTGGTAAAAGGAATCTACCTTCATCCGTGCTTTTGATTCTAGTCTTAATCCCCAGGTGGCTATGTGACCTGAAGCAATTCTTCCCTCTCTGGCCTCAGATTTTCCATGTATGTAGTGGGAAGCCTGGAGCTGGGGACACAGCTTCCTGGGACACCTATAAAGGGCTGGCAAGGTGTGGTTTAGATCTGTGCTACTCAAAATGTGGTCCACTGGCCAGCAGCATTGGCCTCACCTGGGAGCTTATTAGAAGAACAGAACTGCAGGCCCCTCCCACGACCCGCTGAATCAGAATCTGCATTTTAACAAGACCCCTGGGTGGTGCTGATGCACACTACAGTGTGAGAAGCACTGTCCTAAATAAGCTCTGAAAACCTTTCAGTTTATAGAGTTCAGAAGTTACGACTTTAACAGGATCGGAGTAGAGAACGTGGGGCTTTGGGTTGAGAGGAGTTACTGATTTGCCAGCGAAGCTTTATCTTTGCCAATCCCTGTTGACACGAGATAGCTCCCTGCTAGAACTGAGTCCTCCCCCCTGGGCCCTCCTCGGGCTCCCTCTCCTCCATCTGATCTTTACCATGTTCTGTCTCCTCCTCTTAGCTCCTTTCAAAGATAGCTAGTGTGGGGCGCCTGGGTGGCTCAGTCGGTTAAGTTCTGCCTTCGGCTCAGGTCATGATCTCAGGGTCCTGGGATCAAGCCCCAGTTGGGGTTCCCTGCTCCTTGGGGAGCCTGCCTCTCCTTCTCCCCTTCCCCCTTCCCCTGCACTCCCTCTCGCTCTCTCTCAAATGAATAAAATCTTTAAAAATAAAAAAATTAAGGGCGCCTGGGTGGCTCAGTTGGTTAAGCGACTGCCTTCGACTCAGGTCATGATCCTGGAGTCCAGGGATCGAGTCCCGGGATCGAGTCCCGGGATCGAGTCCCACATCGGGCTCCCTGCTCGGCAGGGAGTCTGCTTCTCCCTCTGACCCTCCCCCCATCTCATGTGCTTTCTCTCTCGCTCAAATAAAATAAATTAAAAAAATCTTTAAAAAATTTTTTTAAAAATTAAAATAAATATCTAGATAGATAGGGTGAACCCTTTGCACCGTTATCTTTTATCTTTGCCCCTTCCTTGAGACTCCTGCCTGGACTGGAGACATGTCACTAAAGTTGTTGCTACCACGTCAGAATACTGGGCGACGGCCACACCCAGGGAGCTCCAAGTCACAAGCCGGAAGGACCTGGGCCCTTGAGGACTTTGTGGGCAGAAATGCCATGCCAGCCCTGGACTACCTATCTCTGGATTTTTATGTCAGAGAAGTAAATTTTATCTCCTTCAAGCCAATTATTTGGGGTCTCTATTACTTGTAGACAACCCCAATTTTAACTGATATATTGGCAATTATTTTGAACCCCTTTTCCACCCCTTCCTGCATCTACTCACCAAACCTTTTTTATCTACCTCGTCGATATATCCCAGATCTGTAATCTTTTTCCCGGAATTGCTACTTCCACCTGAACTCAGGCGATCAGAATTTCTTGCCTAAATTACTGCATCAGCCTTCTCTCTACTTCATAAGAGTTGTCCCTCCCCATCTATCTTTCCTACCAGTAACTCAAATTAGCTGTCGTATGAGAAAGTTCGATATATATATTACAGAAACCAGTATAACAAATACACACACCCAGAATGATGACCATTGTTAATATCATCTGTAATTTTTTATGAAGCAAATATGATAAAGTTGTGCCATCCCCTTCACAAGGGCAAACACCCTATCATCCCCTCCTGATCCTGTATTTTTTTCAAACTTATACATACTTTAACAAATGAATATATGAAATGATTTTGCATATGTTAAAATTTTACGTAAATGGTTCTGCAGCTTGTTTTTTTTTTTAAGATTTTATTTATTTCTTTGAGAGAGAGAGAATGAGAGATAGAGAGCACGAGAGGGAAGAGAGTCAGAGGGAGAAGCAGACTCCCTGCCGAGCAGGGAGCCCGATGCGGGACTCGATCCCGGGACTCCAGGATCATGACCTGAGCCGAAGGCAGTCGCTTAACCAACTGAGCCACCCAGGCGCCCTGCAGCTTGCTTTTTTAATGTTTTTGAGGTTTACCTATGTTGATGCCTATAAATTGAGCTCATTCAGGGGCTCCTGGGTCTTTCAGTTACTGGATATAAAAGTAAACTAGTGGGACACCTGGGTCAGTTGGTTAAGCGTCTGCCTTTGGCTCAGGTCATGATTGCAGAGTCCTGGGATCTAGTCCCGCATTGGGCTCCCTGCTCAGCCGGGAGCCTGTTTCTCCCTCTCCCTCTGCTCCTCCCCCTGCTTGTACTCTCTCTCTCTGTCAAATAAATAAAGTCTCTTTTTTTTTTTAAATTGAGCTCATTCACATTAGTAGTTCTATACCGCTCCATTATGTGACTATAACAGCACATCTGTTTAACTATTTTTTTAATTTTTTTATTGTTATGTTAATCACCATATATTACATTATTAGTTTTTGGTGCAGTGTTCCATGATTCATTGTTTGTTCATAACACCCAGTGCTCCATGCAGAACGTGCCCTCCTCAATACCCATCACCAGGCTAACCCATCCCCCTCCCCCCTCCCCTCTAGAACCCTCAGTTTGTTTTTCAGAGTCCATCATCTCTCATGGTTCGTCTCCCCCTCTGACATACTCCCCTTTTCTTCCTCTCCTGTTATCTTCTTCTTTTTCTTTTTTCTTAAAATTCCATCTGTTTAACTATTGATGAGCCACTCGGTTGTATCCTGTGTCTTTCTTTTGTAAACAATGCTTCATTAACATCCTATACATGTGTGAGGTCTCCAAGATCTATACTTGGAAGTATAATTGCTGGGTCTTAAAGATAGTAATTGTTATGGGTTGAAATGCATCCCCCCAAAATATAGGTTTAAGTTCCAATCCCAGGTACCTGTGAATGTGACTAATTTGCAAGTTGCCAGCAACCTTGGTTACTGGCTGTAAGGCAGATGCAATCAACTTAAGATGAAACCATTAAGATGGGCCCTCATCCATATGAGTCATGTCCTACAAGAAGAGACCCAGCCATACACACAGGGAGAAAATACCATGTGAAGACAGAGGCAGAGATTGAATGATGTATCTACAAGCCAAGGAACTGCTTGCTGGCAAGGATTGCTGGCAACTGTCAGAAGCTGGAAGAGAGGCAGGGAACAGATTCCCGTCCCAGAGACTCCAGAAGGAATGAACCCTACTGACACCTCAATTTTGGGCTTCTAGCCTCCAGAACTGTAAAAGAATAAGTTTCTGTTGTTTTAAATCATCCAGTTTGTGGTACTTTGTTAGAGCAGCTAATCTAGTGGTGGAATCCAAAGTGGTGGAATCCAAAGTCATGGCCTGGGGGAGCATAGGTTGAGTTGAGGGAGAGAGCAAGCGTGTCTGAGTCTGAGACAGTTAGCTGGGGCTAGACTGGGAAGGGCCTACAATATGACCTTGGATAGGTGTTTGGATTTATTCATTCAGGCAATGAGATACCACAGGGAATAAATTAAATCGGCAAGTGACACAGTTCTACTTGGGATTTTTAGAAGTGTCAGAGAAACAGCCGTTCTTTAGAGCGGACTTGTTTGAATCATTCTTCAACTTCTGATATCTCAAATTTACTCACTTTTTCCTTTAAAAGTGATTAATCCCTTCCACACACAACTGCAAGGATTTGACAAACTCAAGTTTGTCATTAGTAACCACGGGTTATCTTGTACTACTAAACCAGGCCGTTTTTAGACATAATCGGCTAATCTCACTTAATCCTCACAAATACCCCCCACGAGACCCGCCCGTTATCCTCTACAAACAGGGATTAAAGAAACTCAGGAGGAAGGCCGAGGTGATTTGCCCTTAGGGAAATATCCAGCTAAAGATTGAAGACCCGCAACCTTGGTTACTGGCTGTAAAGCAGGAGGCAAATTACTTAGGCTACATCAGCCTACATTTTCCCAGCTTTCAAACTGGCACGATAGCAGCTCTACTGTCGGGTCCGTCGTGATTAAACGAAAGCTTTTCAGGCACTGCGAACCGCAGTAAACGGCGCGGTCACCATGCTCCGGGACCACGTGGTCCCGGGAGTGCCAACTCCGCGGCGAGCCCACACACACCGCTCGGTGCGGGAGGCCTCGCCAGGGTGCGCTGTGACGACGCTCGGGCCGGCGGGCGGCCGCTCTAGCCGCCCCGGAGAAGTTGCTGTCCTTACCTTCAGCCGGAGCCCGCGCCTCTGTGTCTACGCCCGCTGGCCCTGCGCTCCGTCCTGTAGCGACCCACTGCCTTCTTGCCGCCCACCATGGCCCTGCTGCACTCCGGCCGCGTCCTGTCCGGGGTCGCCGCCGCTTTCCACCCGGGCCTCGCTGCTGCGGCTTCTGCCAGAGCCAGGTAAGCAGGGGAGACCGAGACGGAACTGGGGACAACAGGCCTGCCCAGCCGGGCTGCGGACACCCCAGGACATCTCCCCGCCGCCCCTCAAGCACAAGCGCGAGCACCACACACACACTTTCTCTGACACCCCCTCGGCTTCACTGGGGGCTGATAATTGAGCGTCGGCGCCTCAAAGTGACCGTCGGGGTCCTACATCCCTCCCCTCCCTTGCCCCAGGACCGTAGGAGAGCGCGCCAACGCGTTCCCCCGGGGTTAGGAAGTGTGGCCCTCTACGGCACCCGGACTCCCCCACTACGGGGGGGGGGTCACGCGACGTGGATTCGGCGCCGTGGGGGTGGGGGTGGGGTGGCGAGTGGAGAACACACGGAGCTGCGGTGCCGGCCGGCCTGGCGCCGATTGGCTGCGCCGCCGAAACTGCCTCGCGCCGATTGGCTGCGGCGCTGAGGGGCGCGGGTGCCCTTGATGGGCTACCCTGGGGCATGGCGGGGCTCACCTGTCCTGGCCTCCCTCCGCCCTGAGCAAGGTTGGCAAGGCCGCGGCGTGCTGCCGGTCGTGGGCGGAGGGGGGGGGCGGGTAGGAAGTACACGGCGGAAGGCTCCTGGGGCTCTGGCTTTCAGGCCCACCTTTCGTTTCTGCATCCCCTGACCTTGGTGTGTGGCATCCTCCCTCCCTTCCCCCCGCGCCCCGCCCATGTTACCGCCTGAGTCGCCGGTGACCCTGGGCCTCGTGGCCTTTGCATGGAGAAGGGTCAAGGTGTAGTTTACCTCCTTTTTGTTTGACTCTGGGGAAGTCGCCGTTCTTCCTCTCCCCCTCGCTCTGCACTCGTTTAGTGAACAGTTTGTCACCTCAGTTTCTCAGAGCCAGGTGCTAGACCAGATGCTAAATCTGAGGGAGAGACCGGTATCACTCAGAAAACTGACAAATATGGGGGACAAATACGGGTCGCCTGGGTGGCTCCGTCGTGAAGCGTCTGTCTTCGGCTCAGGTCATGGTCCCAGGGTCCTGGGATCGAGCCCCGCATCGGGCTCCCTGCTCCGCGGGAAGGCTGCTTCTTCTCCCTCTCCCACTCCCCCTGCTTGTGTTCCCTCTCTTGCTGTGTCTCTGTCAGATAAAATCTTTTTTAAAAAATGACAAATATGGGGGCGCCTGGGTGGCTCAGTTGGTTGGGCGACTGCCTTCGGCTCAGGTCATGATCCTGGAGTCCCGGGATCGAGTCCCGCATCGGGCTCCCTGCTCGGCGGGGAGTCGTCTTCTCCCTTTGACCCTCTTCTCTCTCGTGCTCTCTATCTCTCATTCTCTCTCTCAAATAAATAAAAAATCTTTAAAAAGAAAAATGACAAATATGTAATTTCACACTGTGCTGAGTGTTGCAATAAAAAAGTACCGAGTTTAAAACGAATTCGAAATTCCTTCCTGAGGACCTGAGCCGGACGATTAATTAACTCAGGAAGGCGATTTGGGACTGTATCCTTAAGTACCACCTAATGAGGAACCTAGTCTCCAACCCACCTCCAGCCAGAGTTGACTAAAGGAGCAAAGCCTTGGCCTGTTACCCGTCCGTGCCTTGATTGTTTCCATGTCATCTTCAAAGCCCGCAGAACAGTTTGTCCTTTATGCAGCCTCACACTGTTGGCAGTACAGTTTTGCTTGGGCTTTCACACTTTATCTCTCCCTGATTTAGCTCCTCCTTGGCCCCCTGTCAAGGTGTGCTCTTTAAGCCAGCCTATCTAGTGGACCAGAATTAGAGAGGGGTTATCATTTACGCAGCACATTTGAAGAAGAGAAAGCGGTGTCTAAAATTATGGGCAAGAGAAAGTCTTTCAACATTGTAGTGGTCTTAAAGTAATTATTGTTTTATAGATTTGGCTGGGTAGCCTAAAGCTTTACTTAAAGTGCTTGATGAAAATCCCAATGGGTGTGACCTTTTAGTCATTGAGTTTGAGTGGCTGACTCATTTTTCTTTTCTGTCTTTTCACAATGAGAATGTAAGTTCCATGACAGAATCCTTACCGACTTTGTTCATTGATGTAAAGTCTTAAAATACTTGAGCATCTGCAGCTGAAAAGGTGTTGCTCAGGTTTAAACAATGATACATGATTGAGTGATAAAGCCAGATGCCGTATCTAGCCTGGGCTGGTAACTGTTCAGGTGACAAGGAAGTGAGAACCTTCACTGCTGCCACTGTAGAAGTGATCAAAATCCAAAGGGAAAACGTTTAAAATAAACTCAACTAATTGAAGTTTCTTTTTTTTTTAAACATCTCATTTTAATACAATTCAACCTTGGCAGTCAGTATTCTGAAGAACTGAGGATTTATCCTATGAAATACTTAATTGGTGTTGGGTCATTTAAATGGAACTCTAAGTTCAAATGTTTCATTAAGCTGCATTTTTTAAACAGAAAGCACTCAACATTTAACCTTGTCTTGTTGACTGTGCTGTGAAAACATAGTGACATGAAATCAAGCTTAGTCCCAGGTCAATGAAGAAAGGAAAATATGCTAATGTATTTTGATTTATAATGATCTGTTCTTAATTATCCTGATTTAATTTTTAGTGAAATAACTGAAGGAGAACATGATACCCTTTAGTAAGTCAGCGTGCACTCTCTCTCTCTCTCAAATAAATAAAAATCTTAAAAAGGGGGTATACTCCTGGGTGCCTCGGTTGAGCATTTTACTTTTGTTTTCAAGTCAGGTCTTAATCTCAGGGTCATGGGATTGAACCCCAAGTTGGGCTCTGCGCTCAGTGGAGGGTCTGCTTAAAGATTCTCTCCCCCTGCCTCTCCACTCGCACACATGTGCTCTTCTCTCTCTCAAATAAATAAATCTTAAAAAAAAAAAAAAGGCAGTGTGCATAGTGGCATAATAACCAGTATTGGAAGATCAAAATTGTAGTACCATCTTTGCCATTTTTAGTTCTGTGATCATGAGCAAATTCTCTTATTTTTAAAATAAGAATGTGAGGGAGGGGAGCCTGGGTGGCTTAGTCAGTTAAGCGTCTGCCTTCAGCTCAGGTTAGGATCCCAGGGTCCTGGGATTGAGCCCTGCATCGGGCTCCCCTCTCAGCAGGATGCCTGCTTCTCCCTCTGCCTCTCCCCCTGCTTGTGTTCCCTCTCTCACTGTGTCTCTGTCAAATAAATAAATAAAATCTTTTAAAAAAATAAAAAAGGGAACGTGAGGGAAAGCATGTTTTTAAACTACAAAGCACCAGAGAGGTTCCCAAAAAAATTGCAAGGCATTTGAATTAGAAATGCTTATCTGGATAGTTTGTACCTAACATCTTTTGGTTTGTTAGTCAACATTGCTCAATGGCTGAGGCTTTGCACTCATGTCCAAAGTACATTAGTAGGAATCAGTTTGGAGGCCACAGGTTATTAGCATCAGTTTTGTCCCTAGAGCACTCTTGTTTTCATCCATTACTATCCCTTGAAAATATCATGGTTCTTATATTGTGGGCATAAAGTCTTTACCCTTTTAAGGAATGGAGTGATGAAGGGCACAGAGGTTCCAAACATGATTACTAGTGTAGAACTAATTGAATTGAGTATCCCTGCTCCTATATTTAAAGATTCAATATTATGAAATTGCTTTTGGAATTCTTTTTTTTTTTTAAGTTTTTATTTATTTGACAGAGAGAGACACAGCGAGAGAGGGAACACAAGTAAGGGGAGTGGGAGAAGGAGAGGGAGAAGCAGGCTTCCCGCCGAGCAGGGAGCCCGATGCGGGGCTCGATGCCAGGACCCTGGGATCATGACCTGAGCTGAAGGCAAACGCTTAACGACTGAGCCACCCAGGCGCCCCTGCTTTTAGAATTCTTAAAATATACCACTCTTGATCAGATCTCTGCCAAAAGACTCAAGACCATGGTTTCTGAGAAAATCTCTGTGCTCGATAAACTTTTGAAAGAACTGGATGAATAAGTGCTTTTCACACCGTTTAGTAAGAATGGTGCCTCCTGGGGCGCCTGAGTGGCTCAGTCGTTGAGCGGCTGCCTTCGGCTTGGGTCATGATCCCAGGGTCCTGGGATCGAGCCCCACATCGGGCTCCCTGCTCGGTGGGAAGCCTGCTTCTCCCTCTCCCACTCCCCCTGCTTGTGTTCCCGCTCTCGCTATGTCTCTCACTGTCAAATAAATAAATAAAAATCTTAAAAAAAAAAATAAAGATTCCTATTAAAAAAAAAAAAAAGAAAGAATGGTGCCTTCTGTCCTGTGGCTTGGGGCCACAGTCCTGTCGTTGTTGATTAAAGGCCTTAGAGACAGAGATACCTTTTTCAAAATGAAAATTGCTTACTGGAAGTTTTCTATGATATGTCATTGACATTCAAAGTATTCCTTTCACTCATCACTTAATGACAGTGATGTATAGAGGCAGGTGGCTACATGTCTTCAGGGTCTGAATTGTGGGTAGGAAATAAAGGAAGCTTTCTTTAGGCCCAAGTCAGAAGTTGCTTCAAGGTATCTGTTTCATACTGTTGCTTAGACACTGGAACAACTAAGCAGCCTACATCAATGAAAAAAAGGGGGATTTTGAGTCCTGGCAATAGAACTAGTGAGGGGAAAGGATGGTATACTGTTTCCCAAAGCTGTAGAAAAACTAAATAGAAATAATTGAAAAGCAAGAAAGACCTGTATTTGGTCATAAAGTTATGACCATATGCTAAATAAAAATATTTGAATTATCTACATACTTGCCTCACCACACACCATGCTAGTGGCATGGTAGTTATAATTGAAAGCACAGAAGTAATATAGTAGCAATGATACCCGCTAACAGCAAGCACTCCCTCTGTTCCAGGCTCAGAGTTTTATATTTAATAACTCCTTTCATCCTTCTAACAACCCTGTACAATCGGGACTGTTATGCTCTCATCTTACAATAAGGAAAGTTGAGATTTAGAACTTAATTGGCTTGCCTGTGCTCACCCAAGCTGGTAGGCAGCTGAGGTGTTATTTGAATCCATGCAGTTTGCCCAGTACTGACATTATCTAAGGCAAGTGAATAAAAGCCTAGGAAATCCAAAAATGGAATAATCTACCCTTCAATAACAGAATTAACTGTACATAACAATTATAGCAACTAATACTAAGGCAGTTTTCAACATGTCAGAAGAGCATAAATTTAACTCTGTAATGCTGTGCTGAGCCATCTATTGTGCCTCATGGAGGAGTGAGGTGTACAAGTGCTGACTGGACACTGACAAGTTCAACAAGAGAACCATTTTCGAGAATGAAATTCTCACTGAGCTTGTCAGCCTGGTGAGCACAGAGAACTCTCACTGTGCTGTGCTAAAACGTTTGATTGGTTGAGATTGGATAAATGATTACTAAGAGAACATGAGCTAGTTCCCTGGGTAATTTGGAACCTTGCTTCCCTAGCTTCCACCTGCCATTGCAACACCACCACTCCCCAAGCTCTTTTTCACCTTCAGCCTTTATTCTTATGCCTCTGCTAGGAATGCCTTTTTCCTCCTGTCATCCCTAGCACTCACCTCATATGTCACCTCCTCCCGGAAGCCTCCCTAATCCTATTCTTTCTCCCCCTTCCCCAGGTTATTAGGTCCTGTCCTCAAGGCTCTGAAAAATAATATTCTGTGCTCTGAGCCTGTCTTTTTCACTGTACATCATCCCCCCACCCCAGCCTGCATTGTTTAGAACTCCCTACGGGGTCACCCCCCTGGGCTAATGTGGTAGTCAGGGGTTGTTTTACTCTTCTTTATATTCCCAGCTCTTAGCACAGAGCATTCTCAATGACTGATTTAGGAGATCATAAAGACTTTGTTTTCTGGGGCCACTGGGTGGCTCAGATGGTTAAGCGTCTGCCTTCAGCTCAGGTCATGATCCCAGGGTCTTGGGATCGAGCCCCACATCGGGCTCCCTGCTCAGCGGGAAGCCTGCTTCTCCCTCTCCTGCTGCTGCTTCTTCCCCTGCTTGTACACACTCTCTCTCTGTCAAAAATAAATCTTGGGCACCTGGGTGGCTCAGTCGTTAAGCGTCTGCCTTCGGCTCAGGTCATGATCCCAGGGTCCTGGGATTGAACTCCGCATGGGGCTCCTGCTCCGCGGGAAGCCTGCTTCTCCCTCTCCCACTCCCCCTGCTTGTGTTCCCTCTCTAGCTGTGTCTCTCTGTCAGATAAATAAAATTTAAAAAAAAATTTTAATTAAATCTTTAAAAAAAGACTTTGTTTTTTATAATATGAAACTGTAAAAAGCTTTTTGCTTATTTGCCCTGAAGAAAAAGGGTAGAATAATCTTTTTCTCAGAACAGTAATTTACCATGAGGTAAAACCTCAGTTTTGATACATTAATGCATCCTGCTGCCAAGAGAGTGTTTATTGGAAACATGGATGGTGCTCCTTGGGTGCCCTCTTAGAAATCTCAAAGTAGTTTTAGGTGAAAGATTGCCTGAAAGTTTTATGTTTTCTATATTTAGGATTCAATTTGGGAAGGCTGAATCAAAAAAATTGTTAAATATTTGATCACTTGATTAAGATAAGATTGTGAGTGCCTGAGAATTAATCATTGTTTACCTATTTAATTAAAATGACAACATTAAAATTAAACATAACATGACTGTAAAGCCATTTCATATGTGAGGAACTATGTTTTGTGTTCTGTTTTTTAAGGAAAAAACAAGGTTTCAGACCCTTAACAAGTTTTAAGAATAAAAAGGGATCCAGAGACCAAAATGTTTGAAGACCACTGCTTTAGGACAGCACAACTTTTTTCCTTGAAAAACAAAAACATATACAAAGTTGCATTTCTCTGTCATAGTTGATCCTAGTATATTCTCAACCACTCATTAATAATAACTTTTAACCAAAGTAACTTCCATTTCACAGACAAAACCGAGGGGAGGGCACTGATGTCACTCCTACATAAGCATTTTAGCAGACTAGTGGATGCACGTGGTTCACCTTCTACAGCCACACATATATCCCTTTTATACTTCATTTATATATATGTACTTTCTTATTTCTTCCTTAAAATGACAACAAAGAACATGTTCACTAAAATGACCCAAAGCTCTGGACTTCTAGTTTCTAGAACTGTGAGAAAATAAATTTGTTGTTTACCCCCCCAAAAAAATTTTTAATTAATAAAATGACCCAAAGCTGTAACCTCTCTAGCACATATAAAAATAGGAAATAAAAGTATATAAAAATTATGCTTAGTAATCAATGTGTCTGTATCCTGTCTTAGAAATTATGTAGGTATCCAATAATTAAGTAACCCATTAACTCATAATTATGTTAGTCCTAGATTTTAAGTTACTTAAAGACCTTAGAAATTATCTTTAAGTGGACATATTACAAAATAAAATTACTCTTCTCCTAACCACCGTTAACTCCAGTCTAATGAGAAGAATATCAAAGTCCAGTAGAGGGATATCCTGCAGTATGCCTGACCATTACTCCCCAAAACTGTCAAAGTGATCAAAAACAAGGAATATCTGAAACTGCCACCACCAAGAGCAGCCCAAGGAAACATGACAAGTAAATGCAATATGATATCTGGGTAGGCCTTTAGAACGGAAATAGGACATTGGGTGAAAACTAAAGAAATCTGAATAAATTGTGTATTTAATAATGTGTCAGTATTGGTTCATTAATTGTAACAAATGTACTCTACTAATATAAAGTGTTAATAATAAGAGGAAACTTCAGGGGCAGCTGTTGGGAACTCTGTACTAGCTGCTCAATTTTCTGTAAATCTAAAACTGTTCTGTGGGATGCCTGGCTGGCTCAGTCGGTTAAGCATCTGACTTCAGCTTAGGTCATGATCATCCCAGGTTCTTGGGACTGAGCCCCACATCAGGCTCTCTCCTTAGCAGGGAATATGCTTCTCCCTCTCCCTCTCTCACTCTCACTGTCAAATAAATAAAATCTTTTTTAAAAACTAAAAAAAAATAAAACTACTCTAAAAAATTTAACCTACTGGGGTGCCTGGGTGGCTCAATCTAAGGTTAAGCTTCCAACTCTTGGTTTCAGCTCAGGTGTTGATCTCAGGGTGGTGAGTTAAGGCCCAGGTGGGGTTCCATGCTGGGGGTGCAGTCCATGAATGAATGAATGAATCTAATAAAAGAGAAAAAATAGGGGCGCCTGGGTGGCTCAGTCGGTTAAGCATTTGCCTTTGGCTCAGGTCATGATCTCAGGGTCCTGAGATAAAAGCCCCATGTCTGGCTCCCTGCTCAGCAGGGAGTCTGCTTCTCCCTCTGCCCCTACCCCCACTTGTGCTCTCTCTCTCCCTCTCTCTCCTCAAATAAATAAAATCTTTTTAAAAAGGGGGGGGCACCTGGGTGGCTCAGTTGGTTAAGTGTTTGCCTTCGGCTCGGGTCTTGATCTCAGAGTCCTGGGGTAGAGCCCCCACATCGGGTTCCCTGCCCAGCAGAGAGTCTGCTTCGCTCTCCCTCTGCTCTTCTCCCCACTCATGCACGCTCTCTCTCCCACTCTCTCCCTCTCTCTTTCTCTCTCAAATAAATAAATAAAATCTTAAAAATAAATACATCTTTAAAAAGAGAAAAAATATGATTTTTATTTTTTTAATTCAAGTATAATTAACATACAGTTTTATATTAGTTTCAGGTGTGCAGTATAAGGATTCAGCAATTCTGCACGTAACTCAGTGGTCATCAAGATGTGTGTGCTCTTATTCCCCTCCACCTATTTCACTCATCTCCTGCATCCACCCACCCACCTCCCCTCTGGAAACCACCAGTTCTTTATATTTAAGAGTCTGGTTTTTTGTCTCTTTTCTTCTTTGCTCATTTGTTTTGTTCATAAATTCCGCATGTGAGTGAGATCATATGGTACTTGTCTTTCTGTGACTGACTTATTTCACTTAGTATTATACTGTCTGAATCCATCCATGTTGTTGCAGATGACAAGATTTCATTCTTTTTGTGGCTTAATAATATTCCATTCTACCACATCTTCTCTATCCATTCATCTATGGATGGATACTCGGGCTGCTTCCTTCCATATCTTAGTTATTATAGATAACGCTGCAGTTCACATATGGTGACATACATCTTTTCGAATTTTGTTATATTTGGAGTAGATAACTAGTAGTGGAGTTGCTGGATCATATGGTGATTCTATTTTTAATCTTTTTTTTAACTTTTTTCTTTTTCTTTTGTAACTAATCTCGACACCCAGTGTAGGGCTCAGACTCACGACCCTGAGATCAAGAGGTGCACGCTCTGCTGACTGAGCCAGCCAGGCGCCCTCTATTTTTAATTTTTTTGAGGAACCACCATACTCTTTTCCACAGTGGCTGCTACACCTTGGATTCCCACCAGCGGTGCACGAGGTTCCTTTTTCTCCACAAGCCAATGCTTGTTTCTTGTGTCTTTGATTTTAGCCATTCTGACAAGTGTGAGGTGAAAATATGCCACAGTAATGATTAGTTGAACACAAACTTACATTTTTCATAATTTTAAACATTATATAGGAATAATGTTAGCTTATAGTATCAGTAAACTAGTATAAGTTTAGGAAAAACAAAGCCACAGAATAAAATGTATACTTGTATCATACTTAATATGAATAAATAAAAGACATAACTATTTTTATTAAATCAGTTCAACTGATCTCAAAGGTTTATATCACTGTGAACTTGAATTTTTTAAACATTTGAGTTAGTTTCTTTAAGAAAAAACTTTGTCTAGCATATTTAAAGTACTAGAAATTCAGTCTTTATAACACAATCAGAACAGAGCACCTTTGAGATTTTTTTTTTAAGTGGAGCCCAACACAGGGCTTGAACTCACAACCCTCAGATCAAGACCTGAGCTGAAATCAAAAGTCAGGCGCTTAAGGAACTGAGCCACCCAGGAGCCCCAAGATTTTTATAATCTCAATTTATCAGTACCCTACAGAGCTGGAAAACATTTCACATTCAGACACTGAGAGGTAAAACAAAAAAAGCCTTTCTAAATTACTGACACATAGAGATCTTATAGCTCTTTTTTTTTTTTTAAGATTTTATTTATTTGGCAGAGAGAGGCAGCAAGAGAGGGAACACAAGCAGGGGGAGTGTGAGAGGGAGAAACAGGCTTCCCACTGAGCAGAGAGCCCAATGCGGGGCTCAATCCCAGGACCCTGGGGTCATGACCTGAGCCGAAGGCAGACGCTTAACTGACTGAGCCACACAGACGCCTCTCTTTTTTTTTAAGATTTTATTTATTTATTTGAGAGAGAGCATGAGAGGGAAGAGGGTCAGAGGGAGAAGCAGACTCCTGCCGAGCAGGAAGTCCGATGCGGGACTCCATCCCGGGACTCCAGGATCATGACCTGAGCCGAAGGCAGTCGCTTAACCAACTGAGCCACCCATGCACCCATCAGGCACCCCTCTTATAGCTCTTTAGGTTTACAACTTCAGCCACGGGCCAAGAATAAATACAAAAACCTCACAGTTCTGATTTAAGAAAAAAGCTGCAAGATTTTTTTTTTAAGATTTTATTAAGTAATCTCTGTACCCATCGTGAGGCTCAAACCCACAACCCCAAGATCAAGAGTTGCATGCTCCACCAGCTGAGCCAGCCGGGCACCCCAGAACTGCAAAATTCTTGATTTAAGCTTCAAATAAACAAAGTCAAACAAACAACAAACCAAATTATGTGTCATCACTCACCCAACAGAGAATAGATCTCTGCTACGCATTTTCAGAGATAACTGAATGGTCAGATCATAAAACCAGATTCACAATCATTGCTGCTGATGAGGACTAGCTTACTGGCCACAGGTAAACCAGAGACCAAACCCCAAATCAATAGCAGGTAGGGAACAAACCAGAAAAACAGTTTTTGCCTTGGGCTGCTTCCTGGAGACCACAGGTGTGGAAGGGAGTGCCCTGCCTCCAGCTGGAAGGGCTTCTGAAGCTAGCAGGATGAATATGGGGGTGGTACACAGCAAAGTAAACCCCAACATTCAAGTGATGTAATAGGGCATCTGGCTGGCCTACATTGTCTTGGTAGGACTGCCACATGTTCTACTCAGCATCCCCTTCAGCATTCCTGTTGTCTGGACCCTGACCAACGTCATCCATAACTTGGCTATGTATGTCTTCTATACAGCGAAAGGGACACCCTTTGAGACCCCTCACCAAGGAAAGCCTAGCTACTGACACACTGGGAACAGATGGTCTATAGGCTCCAATGTAAATTTCTCAGCATTTCTCCTATTGTCCTCTACCTCCTGGCCAACTTCTACACATCATCTACACAGCCTCATTGCTTAGTGTACTGCTGCCAAAGTTACCCCAATTTCTTGGGGTTCGTGTCTTTGGCATCAACAAATCCTGAGGGATGGGCCTGGGGATAACACTGGACCGAAGGGCTGTGACATCCTTTCCATCTCCATATTGCCTTCTGTATCTTGAAAGCCTGAAAACTCTACAACTTTTCCCACCCTTTCTCTTCCCAAGGAAGAAAACATTGGAAAATGGGGCTCCCTGGGCCCAGCCCTGCTAAGAGCAGGTTTCTTTAAATCAGGAAAAGCAGGAAAGATAAGGGCCAAATCACTCTCCCCCCACAGTAAGAAGCCATATTTGGGCAGCTTGTTTGCTTATTAAGTTTTTCCAGATCTTCCACCCCCACCACCCTGCTGTGTATTTTCCTTATAATAAAGGTAATTTGAGGGGGCGCCTGGGTGGCTCAGTTGGGTGAAGCATCCAAGTCTTGATTTCGGCTCAGGTCATGATCTTGGTCATGAGATGGAGCCTGACATCAGGCTCGGTGCTGGACGTGAAGCTTAAGATTCTCTCCCTCTCCCTCTGCCCCTCCCCTACACCCCCCACACTCTCTCTCAAAAAAAATAATTTTTTTTCCAAAAAAAAAAGTTTTTTTAAGATGTTTTTATTTATTTGTCAGCGAGAGAGAGAGAGCACAAGCAGGGGGAGCTGTAGGCAGAGGGAAAAGCAGGCTCCCCGCTGAGCAAGGAGCCCGGACTCAATCCCAGGACCCTGGGATCATGACCTGAGCTGAAGGCAGATGCTTAACCGACTGAGCCATCCAGGCGTCCCAAAAAAATAAAGTTCTATTGCCTCTTGAGATTACCTCAGGACACCAAGGAAAGATGAGGTGTACTTCCCTAGCAACATAGTTCACCTGACCCAGGTGGATGACCCCCTTCCCGCAAGACTGTTAAGGGATAATTTTTTTTAAACATTTTTTATTTAAATTCAAATAATTAACATATAATGTATTATTAGTTTCAGAGATACAGGCCTATGATTCATCAGTCTTATATAACACCCAGTGTTCATCACATCATGTGCCCTCCTTAATGTCCATCACCCAATTACCCCATCCCTCCACCCCCCTCCCCAAGGGATAATTTTTTAAGGCAAAATCATGACTCATATATATATAGAATAATGAACATTGTCCAGCATTTTAACTTGGTAAGTAGTGAGGAAATCAATAGGATGTTATAAGTAGTTCTTGTTGATTTTTAATTCCTAAATACCTCGAAATTCTGTCTTTCTCTCTACCCTTACTGCCTCATCCTGGTTTAGGCCCTGATCCCTTTATCTCTTTTGCTAATTAATGAACCAGTGATCCTTCTGCATCTACTCTTGGCACTCTGCATTCAGTACCCCACCTTGTGACCAGATGGGCTCCAAAAATCCAAGGCTATTCATGTCACTCCCCTTACCTAATCAACCAGCCTCCCCCTGCCCCCCAAAAAACTTTAATGACTCTACATGTTCTCACTATCCAAGATGGGACACAGGAACCTGTGTTTTTAACAAGTTCTCCAAATGCTACCCTTTAACAAGTTTAAGAACAGGATAAAACCCAAGCGCCTTGGTGGGAGGGGGGTCACATAATACTCTTGCAGTGGTCCTTGCTTGCTTCTCTTGCGTCATCTTTTACCACTCTCAGTTTCTCACAGACAAATTACATGAAATAGTCTTCGCCTGGGAATTTAGATCAGGTTTGGACTGTGAAAGCCTACATATGCACCCTGTCTCCTCCCCGGATGATTGGGGTATCCCCCTTCTCCTCATTGCATTTGCACTAAAACCTTTGGTCTTCTGCCCTCCTCTGTGAAGTGCTTTGGCAGATTTGAGATGTCTCTGGCCATGGAAATCCAGCTACTGTGACTGATTTATTTCTCATTCCAGCTCCTGGTGGACCCATGTGGAAATGGGGCCTCCAGATCCCATCCTGGGAGTCACAGAAGCCTTTAAGAGAGACACCAACAGCAAAAAGATGAATCTGGGAGTTGGTGCCTACCGGGATGATAATGGAAAGCCTTATGTGCTCCCTAGTGTCCGGAAGGTGAGTTTGCCATCTTTCTCCTGCCTTCTTGGGATAAATAAACTGAAGAGAGCTCCTGGAGAGTGGCAGAAAAAGTGCCAGGCTGGGAGTTAGGAGACCTGGCTTCTAGTTCTGGCACCAACTGCTTGAATCACTTGTAAAAGTGAACTCTGTGGTCTTTTTCAAGTTTGAACTTCTGTGGGCGCCTGGGTGGCTCAGTCATTAAGCATCTGCCTTCAGCTCAGGTCATGATCCCAGGGTCCTGGGATCGAGTCCCGCATCGCGCTCCCTGCTCAGCGGGAAACCTGCTTCTCCCTCTCCCATTCCTCCTGCTTGTGGTCCCTCTCTCTCTGTTGAAAAATAAATAAAAATCTTTAAAAAAAAAAAAAAGATTGAACTTCTGTGATTATCTATAAAGCAGGCATAGTGTCATGTTTAATCCTGAGGGTGCACAAAAGGACCAAAAATTTAAACATTTCCTCTTGGTTATAAGAATAGCCCTTTGTGGATGAGGGTTACTGCCATTATTTTCCATTTCTCTCATGTTGATTGCCTTAATAAGCTCTCCTACACAGGCATGTTCTGTCCCTTCTTCATACTGAACTATAGAATAATTCGCTTTATTTTTGTTGTATTTTTATTACTAGTCTTTCTGTTGGTTATCACTATAACTTCAAATAGTTAATCCCCTTAGAACAGTTTTTTAAAAGAAAGAATGTGTTTCCTTTCCATCTGCACCTCCTCTGCTGATATATGAATGCTTCTTTGTCACTTCCAAAATTGGGGTGGTGATGCTTCATTCCTCCATAGAGCAGAACTGGGCACAGTGAGTGCAAGTTACAGAGGAGTACTTCCAGGTGAGGGTACGGCACTCTGGAATCATCTGAGCTGCATCACCCTGCAGCCCGCTGGCTCAGGCCTCATGAGCCACTGAAGTAAGAACATGGGCTGAATGAACCCCTGAAAGAAGTGGGAGTGTGGGTTAAGGGTCATCTCTAGAACTCTCTGAGTAGAAAAAAAGGGCTCGAGAAACCATTGTGATGAGAAGACTTATTGAAAACTGCTGGCTGCTGGGTCTCAGGTCATGCAGGGATTGCTTTGGTCTCAGTCAGTTTAAAGTATTCAGCAAGTATTAGCTATTTTGTAACCTGGAATACCACCACACGCTTCTGTACATTCCTTCTTCAGGTCTTCAGCTAGTCGTAAGAGTTCTAGCAACTGTTGTTCCCCATTCAGCAGTTGAAGAAACGGGGGCTCAGGAAGGTTACTAAGTTGCTCAGGGTCACACGGCTAGTAAGGGACAGTCTCACCTCTGTCTCCAAAGCACGAAGAGATGTGGCTGCTACTATGAACTCTTTGAAGTTCTTAGACTGGCATTATACCTTGAAATACTTTTTTATGTATTCAGTTTTATTTTATCATCTTATATCTCTTTTAAGTGTTGTTCGTAAACCTTGTTCCTGTGCATTCCAAGAATGTCGTATTTTAAATATTAACCAAGAAAACATTGTGTGCCCATCCATATAAAACCTAACTGTAAAAAAACAATAAAATAATTTTAAAAATTCAAATATTTCTGTTCTATGGTATAAAATACCAACTCTTTTTTACTGTAGGTTTCTTTTTTTTTCTGGTATGTATTTTCACGTTTTTATTTAAATTCCAGTTAACATACAGTGTCATATTAGTTTCAGGTGTAGCACTAACCCTTTTTCTTGGACAGTATTTCCAAATAAAAACGAGGCTTTACTTCCTTTGTGTTTAATATATAAACTGAATTTATAAAACATTAAATACTAATCATAGTAATTCCAGGTGAGGAGAAGAAACTAAACAGATACCTTTTCTCTTGTCTAGGCAGAGGCCCAGATTGCTGCAAAAAATTTGGACAAAGAGTACCTGCCCATCGCGGGACTTGCTGACTTTTGTAAGGCATCTGCAGAGCTAGCCCTGGGTGAGGACAACGAAGTGTTGAAAAGTAGCCGGGTAAGCAGAGCACGCTCCATACGGAGTCTGTTTTTAAAATTTAACAGTTTAGGGTGCCTGGGTGGCTCAGTTGGTTGAACGACTGCCTTCGGCTCGGGTCATGATCCCGGAGTCCTGGGATCGAGTCCCACGTCGGGCTCCCTGTTCAGCGGGGAGTCTGCTTTTCCCTCTGACCCTCTTCCCTCTCGTGCTCTCTGTCTCTCGTTTTGTTTCCCAAATAAATAAATAAAATCTTTAATAAAATAAAATAAAATTTAGCAGTTTAAACAAATTTGAAATAATTTAAATAAATAAAGATACGTCACTTTGTGTGTGATGATTATTTTGAGGTGACTGCACTATTTCTAATATCTCTTCTTTAGAAGTAAGCTGCACTTATTAAATAAAGGATTTCATGTAACACCCATTGTAAAAATGTAGCAGTAATCCTGAAAATGGAATAGTAATTTGACTGAAGAGTTGACACTGCTCTGTGTGCTTATGTTCATTTTATACTGAATATGCTTTAGAAATGCCAAACTAGGAGCGCCTGGGTGGCTCAGTCGGTTGGGTGTCTGCCTTCGGCTTGAGGCGTGGTCCTGGGGTCCTGGGATCGAGCCCCGCGTCGGGCTCCCTGCTCAGCGGGAAGCCTGCTTCTCCCTCCCCTCTGCCTCTTCCTCCTACTCGTGCTCTCCCTGTCTCTCTCAAATGAATAAATAGATCTTTAGAAAAAAGAAGAAGAAATGCCAAACTATGCCCAGTTTTAGGCCTATAATTAGCGGCTACCCTCATGTTCTCGGCTTCCAGCTTAGATGGAGGAAGGACATAGGCAGGGCTCTTGGGGCCAGGACCAGTCTGGCACTCCTCTGCTGCCCCTTCACGTCCAGTTTGCACATTAAAAGAGAATAGACCGTGCTCCCTTCTTGCTGCCTCCCTCGTCTCTCAGGTCCAGAGAGCATCGTGCAGCCACGAGGGAGAAGCACCCCGTCTCCTGGTGTCTCCTCCTTCCATCTCCCTGGGGGCCCTCTTATTGTAGAAGAAAGATGGCACTGGACACAGACTTTGCACAAGTAGATGGCTGTGTGCACTCACAGAGAATGCAGAGGCTCCACACTCAGAGTGGAAGAGGAGTAGCGCTGGGCGGGCAGGATGCTTCCAGGCCACGGAGCAGCCCGGTGACATGTGGCCTCGGGCACTATGGTTTACTGTCCTTTGAAACAAATATGTTTATTAATGGATACATTTGTATGTTTAAACATCTATTTTTCTGGGTAAGTCTGGAGAAAAACATACAAAGTAGCAGAACTAAGCCAACATTTCTCCCCTTCCTCCCCCAAGACCAGAATAAATACAGTTTATTGGTAAGGCTGGTCTAAGTCCACGTTAGTTCATTAACTCAAGAGAAGAGCATACAACCGCCACCACAGGGTGAGACAGTAGTGATCCTGATCCATGGTATGATTGATGTCCGAGCAATCAACCACCTGTTAACCCCTCATGGAAGCTTCCGTATTTTTCTGTAATTTTTGCTTACCTCTGTCTAGCTAAAATAACATCAGCTTGTCCATAAATTGCTGTGCCTTTGTGAATTATTAGTATTATCAGATCCACATTTAGGTTTGTTTGGTTTTTGTTTTGTTTTTTTAAGTAATCTCTTCACCCAACGTGGGGCCCGAACTCACAACCTCAGATCAAGAGCCCCATGCTCTACCGAGCCAGCCTGGTGCCCCCACAGTTAGGTTTTTATTTCTGTCACAGCAAAGTTTGCAGGGACAAACTTTGGTAAAGAGTTTGTTAGGTTCTCCCCATTTCTTCTACTGCCCTTCAGGGCAAAAAATAGGTTTATGTTTCAGAGAACCTTAAATATCTATGGTGCCTTAAAAAAAATCTGTGGTTTCTTATTCCTTAAAGTTGACTGATTCGAAGAAACAGATTTACCTTAGGCACCTTACTTTTACCCAAAAGATAAGTTTTCAGACTATGGAAACTCGCAGAATGGAACTTCTGAGCCTTTAAAATGTAGCGATCCTTATTATTCTAATAATAATAAGTTGACTTGCTTTTCAAGGAACTTTGATATTCAGAGACTCATTCAATTTTGTATAATTCTAGACTAATATTTTAATGTAGTGACTGTTCTTAGTGTCTTTTTTTCTCTGTATAAATCAGCTCTTTCTCATGTGGGGGAAGAGGTTGTGTCCTGAATGTTCCTCCTACAATATGGTATGATACTGATAACAAGCCATGAGGAGTTAGCTTCTCTGTCAGCAAAGGTGTGGGAAACTGAAGAGATGGCTCTTTTGAGAACTCACGAAGAGAGTCAGTCTGTCTCTTAGCAAATATGGAAGTGAAACAATAGTGCTGTTCTCTCGTTTCCAAATACCATTTGGAAGGTTGTCTTCAGCTTCTGAAGAAGGAAGGGGTCTGACTGTACAGAGCAGTGCCTCTGTGGGCTTGGCCTCAGTTCTGTTCATCATGGGCCTGCAGAGAGTGTCCCACCTCACTGACCGTGCTGTCTCTCCTGCAGTATGTCACCGTGCAGACCATTTCTGGAACTGGGGCCTTGAGGATTGGAGCCAGTTTTCTGGTGAGTCTGGAAACTCCTTCAGGAAGAAGATGTAAGTCAGTCTGTAAGTTGAGGATGGTGGGGTTTCCTATTGCATGTGTGTTTGCTGACTTCTCTCCACAAAGTTGGAAGAGTTCCTGTTCTCTGATAAATGGAGTTGGGGGTAAGAAAAATGAAAATACTTAGAAGAAATTACAAGGAAGATAGAATGATAATAATAATAAATCTAATTTATTGAGCACCTGTTACTACCAGCTTTTGCTTTAACTCATTTAATTCTTTCTCTTACCGCCATTTTACAAATGAAAGTGAGGCCCAGACAGGTCCTTGGCTACGCAGCGAATTTACCTGTCAGAGCTTACATTCCAACTCACACAGCCTTGCTGCTGCGTCGTTACTATCTCTCATAAAGATAAGCTGAGTTTCAATAAAGGAAAATGTCTTCCTCAGTAAAATATATCAGCTCTTTCCCCCCCCCTTCCTTCTTCACTTTTCCATTCCCTTTCATCCCATTTTTTAGCAAAGATTCTTTAAGTTCAGCCGAGATGTCTTTCTGCCCAAACCGTCCTGGGGAAATCACACACCAATCTTCAGGGATGCCGGTATGCAGCTGCATGGTTATCGCTACTATGAGCCCAAGACGTGTGGCTTTGACTTCACAGGTGCTGTGGAGGACATTTCGGTGAGTGTGACCTTCAGGTTAAGGGGGCGAAGGAACAAGAAGCAAACGCCTTGTGGAGATGTGATACCTCCCAGCTGGGCCGTAATATCTGACTTAAAATACTGGGGATGAACTAATTTCCAGATCTCAGGTTATCTTTGTTACCGACCCAAAATAGTGAGCCTGTGGCATTTCAGGTAAGTTATCACCTTCAGAGCTGCAAAGTCATCTATCTTTTGGTCATCTCTTTTTAGAAAATGCCACAGCAAAGCGTTCTTCTCCTGCATGCCTGTGCCCACAATCCCACGGGAGTAGACCCCCGTCCTGAGCAGTGGAAGGAAATAGCAACAGTGGTGAAGGTAAGGAGAGTGAGCTGACTGGCGACAGTTTGTGTTCAGTAACTGGCCATAGATGCTTAAACTGGGCAAGGTCTTAACAATGAGAATTAATTACCCTTGAGCCCATATTGTTAAGTTGTCAGGAAAGAGCTGCTTATTTGCGTAATTAGCAGTTTGGGATTGTTTTGTTTTTTAAGATTTTTGTTTAGGGCGCCTGGGTGGCTCAGATGGTTGGGCGTCTGCCTTCGGCTCAGGTCATGATCCCAGAGTCCTGGGATCGAGTCCCACATCGGGCTCCCTGCTTCTTGGGAGCCTGCTTCTCCCTCTGCCTCTGTCTCTCTCTCTCTCTCTCTCTCATGAATAAAAATATAAAATCTTAAAAAAAAAAAAAAGATTTTTGTTTGAGGGGGGAAGCACACGCACAAGCATACAAGTGAGGGGAGAGGCAGAGGAAGGGAAAGAGTCTCAAGCGGAGTCTGCTGAGTGCAGAACCCAATACGGGGCTCAGTCCCACAACCCCAACATCACAACTAGAGCCAAAATCAAGAGTCAGTCGCTTAACTGACTGAGCTGCCCAGGCGCCCTGCATAATTAGCAGTTCTTAAGTGATGGTACATGAGCAGCTTGAAAATAATTTCTGTTCTTCAGCCTGGATATAGGTCCTTGGTCCTTGGTCCTTGGTCCAAGATTCTGAGGAATCTTGGCATTGGCTAGCCTGTACAGTGGGCATCCACTGGCCCCAGGATGTCTCTTATTGGCACCTGGCCAGGATTACTTTTTCGTCCTTTATACACTTTGTCATGTCTCCTGTCCTGGCCTATTTCCTTAGCATGGCCATTATCATTCAAAGGGTCAGCTGTCAGAGAAGGCATTAGTCAAAATTTCAAGGGAGCAGGAGCGCCTGTCTGACTCGGTAAAGCATGTGACTCATGATCTCAGGGTTAGGAGTTCAAGCCCCACGTTGGAGGTAGAGTTTACTTAAAAAAAAAAAAAAAATTCCAACAGAGGAAAATATTCCTGTTGCCTTGTACCCCCATTTTCACTTCTTTTGATTTCCCTTTCTTTACATTCTATCAAACCTAAGGTGCAAACAATAAAACAGAGGGGAAAAAAAGAGAAAGAGCATTCAGAGAGCACTTTGAAGACAAGATCGTTCTCATGAGTCCTGGGTATGAGACTGCCAGAGTTACATTAGCCCCAGAAAAGACTGATGTTGGTCCTGTGTTGACTGGACCAGAGTAATTACCCAGACTCCTTTGGGCCTGAAAAGAGCTTCTTGTCTGATCAAGCAGCTTTCTGGGAAGATTGAAATTAAGAGTATCTTTTCGGGGCACCTGCGTGGCTCATTCGTTAAGCATCTGCCTTCGGCTCAGGTCATGATCCCAGGGTCCTGGGATCGAGCCCCGCATCTGGCTCCCTGCTCCGTGGGAAGCCTGCTTCTCCCTCTCCCACTCCCCCTGCTTGTGTTCCCTCTCTCGCTGTGTCTCTCTCTGTCAAATAAATAAATAAAATCTTTAAAAAAAAAAAAAGAGTATCTTTTCTTCTTGCGGGACCATATGCACCAAAGTAAAAAAATACATATGATGATGTCTTAACTCAAGGAAAATTAAACCTCTCCAAATTGCCACCGGGGGAGAAAACTGTTGACTCTATGTGAGGCAGACATGGTCCCAATAAGCACAGGCAAGCATGTAGGGCTTCTGGAGAGGGACTGCCTAAAGCTTTCCTCTTCTCTTTTCCTTCCCAGAAAAACAATCTCTTTGCATTCTTTGACATGGCCTACCAAGGCTTTGCCAGTGGTGATGGTAACAAGGATGCCTGGGCTGTACGCCACTTCATCGAACAGGGCATTAATGTTTGCCTCTGCCAATCCTATGCCAAGAACATGGGCTTATACGGTAAGCTAAAGGACCCAGTGCATGATGTGTGTGTGCTAATAAGATTGAAGAAGTTCTGGAAGAGGATGCCACAGAGATACCAATTGGGAGGGTGGGGTGTATGCTGTGTGTGTGTGTGTGTGTGTGTGTGTTACCCAGAGAAAAAAGACAGGTAACGTGGATTTTACTGATCTCAGTCACATCTTTCATGTCTCTGAACTCCTCCAACAGGGAAAACTAATGACTGCTTCTCTAAACAAGAAGTGACTGCTCCACAATCCCAAGAAGATGGATATAATAAAAAAAAAAAAAAAAAAAGACCTTTGAGTCCTCGAACTTCCTGTTTCTAGATTAACCATACTGGTTGTTGAAAGCTTTTAATTTTAACATATTTTTGTGGCACTTTTTTTTTTTTTAAGATTTTTAATTTATTTATTTGACAGAGACACAGCAAGAGAGGGAACACAAGCAGAGGGAGAGGGGGAGGGAGAAGCAGGCTTCCTGCCAAGCAGGGAGCCCGATGCAGGGCTCAATCCCAGGACCCTGGGATCGTGACCTGAGCTGAAGACAGACGCTTAACAACAGCCACCCAGGCACCCCCTTTTGTGGCACTTCTGATGGGAGCATAATATCTAGCAAATTGAATCATGATTTGCTTTAGCATGTTAGATTGGAAAACTGGAAGACGAGATCCGTGTGTGTCTTTCCAGGTGAGCGTGTGGGAGCCTTCACTGTGGTCTGCAAAGATGCTGATGAAGCCAAAAGGGTGGAGTCACAGTTGAAGATCTTGATCCGTCCCATGTATTCCAACCCTCCAGTCAATGGGGCCCGGATTGCCTCGACCATCCTAACCAGCCCTGACCTGCGAAAACAATGGTAAAAGCGCATTGCAGCTCCCCAGCCATCTGCCTTTCCCGCCACCGATCTTTCTGAGCTTGTTTATAATTGGCAAGTAGTGACATACAGTATCACCCAGCTTCCATATGTGGAAGGGGAGGAGGGGAGAGAGGAATGTGCATTTTGGTAGCCCTTTCAAATACTTGGAGACGAACATAATTCAGAAATGCAGGGGGTTTTTATTCCATTATCTCCATGCTAAGTAAAACCTCCCCTCTCCTCAACTGAGGTTCAAATTGAAGTAACTTACATAGGAAAACTTTTTTAAGAATATCATATTTTTGGTACTTATCCCAATAATAGCTACCACTGAATCACTATTCCTGCTTATTTTTTATTTTTATTAGCCTTACCATCTGAATCTCTTGGCACCTGTGCTCTAACTTAGTGTTACTCAGTCTCTTTGACCATAGTCCACAAAGACAGATATTTTGTATCATGACCCTGAACACACATTATCTATAAACATATATGCAACTGAAACTATTGTCAAAAACTCAATACTTAGGCTTCATGTATTCTCATATTTTCTAAATGTCAGTTGCATCCAACTACCTTGAGTATATGAGCTATTAACGGGTCATGCCGCACAATTTAGAAAACTTGCTCTAGATCAGAGATTGGCAAACTGTTCTATGGGTCAAACCTAGTCTGCCCCCTATTCTTATAAAGTTTTATTGGGACACAGCCACACCCATTTTTGATGAATTATGTTGTGGCTACTTTTGTGCCATACGGCAGATACTAGTAGTTGTGACAGAGAGCAAATGCCCTGCAAAACCTAACACATTTATAATTTAGCCCTTTATAAAAAGTTTGCCATGTTAACTGTACTGGAACTTAAAAAAAAGTTTTTAAATAAAAATTTAAAAATGAAAAGTTTGCCAACCCCTGCTCTATACAGTTCAGAATTACTAAAAAGCCAAGATGCCCATGAACAATGTGATTTGTCAGACAAGAGTTTATCTTTGTAGCTGGTTAATTGAGAGGCTAGATCCCTGAGTAGCTTCTCAGGGAGAAAAGCTAAATCTGTTGTCTGTTGTTTGCAAGGAACTTTATCTACAGCACCCCCCCAACTTATCACACGACTGCTATTCTTTCTACCTTAAATTACTCCTGTGAAACATTGAAGTAAGTCTAGTTCATGGTAGTTCTTTTTAGTTAAATATATCCATGCAAGGCTTACCAAAAAACTGACTACTTTTTAATTTATAATTTTTTCCGTTATAAAATTAATGTGTAAGTACATTTCAAAAAGTTTGGGAGAGGGGAAAAAACTAACTGTAAATCCAGTCATTATAACCCACCTTTTGTCTTTGTTTACTATTTTCCATCATGGTAACATACTATATACTTTATTCCTATATATGTATGTTGTAGGTCTGGTTTTGTTTTTATCTCTTAGCATTATACTAAGCTTTTTATTTATTTATTTTACTTCCTATTTGTAAGTGGTTTTTTTATATTTCCTAATGGTTACCAAGATATTTTTTTTAATGTGTGCACTTCAGTACACCTTTGAAGTCTGTCGTGTACAAAGATAGCAGAGGTACTGTGCTAGATGAATGAGGCATTTCTACTGGTGGAGAGTTTATAATCCGGTGAGAAAGGTACCCGTATGACATTGACACAAGAGACAATAAAGGTGGACCAAAGGAAGGGCTGTTGATTCTAGTGGGAAATAAAGGACGGTATAATGAAGACAGCAGCCTGTGAGCTGTGCCTTGAAGAGAGAAGAATGCCTTTCCCCCAAAGAGAATGAAGAGTAAAGGAGAACCGGACAGAGCTGTGAATGAGGACAGGCACAGGGGCACAATGTGCCTTCTCTAGGACGTGCTTCGAAAGTCCCAGATAGTTCTTGTGGCCTCGACTCTGAGTGGGAGGAGGTTAGAGAAGGCAGCAAAGCTGGGAAGTTGGAGCAGATGATGAAGCACCTTCACCAATATCTTGAGAAGTCAGAATTTCATTCTGTGGGCACCAAAGAGCGCAGAAGGGCTTTGCTGGAGTTGCCCTGGCAACTAGCTGTGGTCATAGCCTCCATGCTTTTAGGACCCCAGCCTGAAAGTAAATGGAGCTGAACAGATGGGACCATAGGAAATTTTTTTTTTTTTTAAGATTTTATTTATTTATTTGACAGCGAGAGAGTGAACACAAGCAGAGGTGTGGCAAAGGGAGAAGCAGGCTTCCCGGTAAGGAGGGAGCCCGATGACGGGGCTCAATCCTAGGACCCTGGGATCATGACCTGAGCCAAGGGCAGACGCTTAACGACTGAGCCACCCAGGTGCCCCGGGACCATAGGAAATTTAAAATCAAATGTCATCCCTAGAGGGGTCAGGAGCTCTAGCTCCAGCCAGGAATCACACTGCTAGTGAAGTGTTGCCAGTTTTTTCCAGAAAGGACAAATCCATGTTTTTATGTGCAAGTGCCCAATTTTAAATGTGTACCTGAGTCAAATAAAAATGACTAATTATGTTTGACTTCTAATTGCCAATTGTGACCCATTGTAACTGTGTATGATGACATCACAGATGGTTTAAGAACATGAACACATTAGAACAGGGAGGTAAACTATAAGTGTTTTTACATTTGTCTAGTTGGGCAAGAATTTTCCCTAGAGCCATAGGTACAGAATGGGAAGAGGAGATTCTTTTTTTTTTTTTTTTTAAGATTTTATTTATTTATCTGACAGCGAGAGAGGGAACACAAGCAGGGGGAGTGGGAGAGGGAGAAGCAGGCTTCCCGCTGAGCAGGGAGCCCAATGCGGGGCTCAATCCCAGGACTCTGGGATCGTGACCTGAGCCGAAGGCAGACACTTAACGACTGAGCCAACCAGGCGCCCCTGGGAAGAGGAGATTCTAAGGAAGGCAATGATTATGTCCAGAATCGAGTGAGTCATGTGTATCAGAGAACTGCCTTCAGCCACCAGATAGAACTGACCCTCTCTTCCTGGGGCTTTCAACGCAGCACTGTTCTGTTGGTTCTTACATTGTCCTGCCTTATTCCATAGTTCGTGGTTCACAGGTTTGTTCCTAGTGTCAGTTGTAAGATTTAAAGGCAAGGACCATGTCTGAACCCTCCCTTCTCACCTCCTAGCACATGGCTTGGCACATCATAGGTTCCCAATGCACTGTCTTAACTGCAAAAGCTGGAATGTGTATTCCTTCCATGTGAAAAATAAGGTCATAGTTTACTATTTAAAACACAGCTTTTGGGGTGCTTGGGTGGCTCAGTTGGTTAAGTGTCTGCCTTCAGCTCAGGTCATGATCCTGGGCTCCCAGGATTGAGCCCCACTTCGGGGCTCCTTCCCCCACTCATGCTTGCTCTCTCTCCCCCTCTCTCAAATAAAATAAAATATTTTAAAAATAAAACACAACTTTTGCTCCCTGCATAAAGGATGGAGAGCCTTAGACTTCCTAGATTTGAATCATTCATCCATCTTTTTTTTTTAATTTATTCATTTATTTGAGAGAGGGAGAGCATGGGGTCGAAGTAGGGCAGAGGGAGAGGGAGAATCCCAAGTGGTCTCCATGCTGAGCACAGAGCCCGACACAGGGCTCGATCCCACAACCCCAAGATCATGACCTGAGCTGAAATGAAGAATCGGATGCTTAACCAACTGAGCCACCCAGGTGCCTCCTCATCTTTCTTAATAACTCCGTTACGTTAATCATTAGGTGCCTAATCAAAATAGCGTTCTGATAGAAAACAATGCTGTAAAATAGCTTTTTACTTCCTGAACCAGTGACAGCATCTGACTTGGGCTAGGACAGAGAATTAAGGCACACTAAGGGAATACTCAAGGAAGGTAAAATTGCTGTGAGCTGCAGCTTATCTGTGGTGCTTGTCCAGAATTGAGCTGCATCCTGGGGGCTGTTTTTCACTGTTTTTTGTTTTACAGGTTGCAGGAAGTAAAAGGCATGGCCGACCGCATCATTAGCATGCGAACTCAGCTGGTCTCCAACCTCAAGAAGGAGGGCTCCTCCCACAACTGGCAGCACATCACTGACCAGATTGGCATGTTCTGTTTCACAGGACTAACACCTGAGCAGGTGAGTGGGCTCCCGATTTCTCCTCAGCTGACCAAATGATCAGTCCTCGTAAACTGGAATTCCTCACAGATCCCCTACCTATTCAGATTACCCTTAAACAGTCATTTTGGAGCCCTGTTAGGGAAAGAAAGAGGGTAGCATTCATTTTGTTTTGTTATTAGTTGTTTCCCTGTCTGTGTCCCCCATGAGGTTGCAAATCGCTGAAAAGCAGAGCGTGTTTTGGTCTTTCTTCAGACTCCTGCTGCTTCTCTGAAGAGATACCAGAACAAGCAGGAGCCTGAATACTGATAGGAGACATAAGCTGAGCTGTTCCACAGCTGGATTCTGGATCTGTTTTTTTCTACAAATGCTGGATCTAAGATTTGTTTTCACCTATTCACACCTCAGAATTCCTCATCCGACTTTAAGATGGTTTTTATCCTTCTCTCTATGCTAGCCCACCAAATTCTGGGAATAGAGTTTAAGCGAGAAAGTAGAGTTTCTGTTATTTTCCTGTTTTACCGCCTGGACTGGTCAAATCCCCCTGCCTAGAACACGTTCCTGTACTCCCCTCTCTGCAGGTTGAGAGGCTGACCAAGGAGTTCTCCATCTACATGACAAAGGATGGCCGCATCTCTGTGGCAGGGGTCACCTCTGGCAACGTGGGCTACCTTGCCCATGCCATTCACCAGGTCACCAAGTAATTTCCCTGGTGAGAGGAACCAGAGACAACCTTCCTGCCTATGGCCCCTGCTGTTGTGAGATTCACACGGAGAGAGAAGGAGGGTGGATGGTGGCGAGCAGGTCCTTTCTTTCAACCACAGTATGTAACACTCAACCACTGAATGTGTTTCATAGAAAAGAACATGTAGTGAAATAGGGCAGAGGCATCTGTGGCAGGTGTCTGAAACTGTGGCTCAAAACCAAACTCCTGCTCATCCTTTAACCTCAGCTATTCCAAAAGAGTTTACATGTACAAAAAAGACATAGCCCCAAAACCCTGTCGATCACGCCATTGCAATATTTCAGAAGCTTTAACTGCAGCACCTTATGGTGTTGGGGCATTTCTAGATCCAGCGTGAGAACAGCACCTGCAAGAGGTGTTGTGGGAAGAGCTCGTTCTAACAAGGCAGCCTTGTGTTTTGTCCTCCTACGATCAAGCAAGCTTATCAACAGACCTCGTTACAGAAATCATGTTTCGTGAAAACCAGCAAGTCTGCTGCCACTGCAGTGAGGAAAATAAAAAGATGCTGTTTCCTGTCTTAAGGGAAAAAAAGGTTCTTCTTTTCAATACTTTCAGGCATTTTAATGTTCCTCTCTTTTCCCTTATCATTGCTGTTCTTTTCCTTAGGCACAGAGATCTATAACTAGCCTACATTTTCATCCTGTGCTACTGCTTGATTGACCACCTGCCCCATGCTCTAGGCTTTCCTTATTTAAAGAACCAAGAAGATAATTTCCTGCTCCTCCCGTACCCTCACCTTTCTCATCAGAGAATAGCAGAGAGTAGGTAACGGCACTTGAGTTCAGCATCGTCTTCAGTGATTGATTGTCTGCTGTCGGGATGTCGCCTCTGCCCGGTTGGACCCGTTCATTCAGTCCGGTTGTGCGGTCTCTCATCTCACACCATGAGCAGGCGATGCAGGGCAGAACCAGGCAAGCGGACCTCTGCGCTTCGGTTTTAACCTCTGTGTGCTGCCAGCTGGGCTCAGGCTTCACCCTTTGGAAAGATAGCCACCATCTACTCCAATCATGTAGACTGCTTGGCTGCCTGGTTTCTCTGTTAAAATAAAGTTACCATAGACCCCACCACTGTCTACTATGTTATGTTCTTTAATGGGAGGAAAGGGTAGGAGTGGCCGTATGTCCCAGAAGCCTGCAGGCCTGTTCAACTGCCCATAAGCCAGTAGGCGTGTGAGCTGTTCCGAATGTAAACAAAAGCCACGTCTTCATCTTTGTCTTGCCATTCGGCTTGTCCAGTCCAGCAATGTTGAAAATGTGGGTATAATCCTTTGGACTCTGGCGGACAAGTGGATTACCTCTAAGGAAACTGTAGCTAAAGCAGGGATGAAGAAACGGAGGGGCAGTTACGGCTTGAGGTGTCTACAGGAGCCAAGTAGGTAATAGAAGCAAACAGTGAATGTAAAGTGAAAAAGGGATGTGAAATAGATCATGACTGGTGAGCAGCCTTCATCCTCAGTGTTGAGTGGTAGGGAAGTGACAGCACCAAAAGAAAGTTTAGGGTTGCAAGTTCTTAAGTTGTGGTTTTTTTGGTTTTTATGATTTTATTTATTTGACAGGGAGGAGTGGCAGACAGGAAGAAGCAGGCTCCCCACTGAGCAGGGAGCCCGATGCGGGACTCAGTCCCAGGACCCAGAGATCATGACCTGAGCTGAAGGCAGACGCTTAACCAACTGAGCCATGCAGGTGCCCCAGGTCTTAAGTTTTTTTAAATAAAATGGAAATCCTGGTTTTTATGGGAGGTCTGTTGACGCTTAAAAGTTGGCAACTAATTCAGTTGTTTTAAAATTATTTGCAAGCAAGATGCAAACAGTAGTTTGCCAGTGTGCAACATTTAACACGAAGTCATGTGCTGTCAGCAGACATCTAGCTGGGGCATCTGCTTAGCATCAGTCCTCCCAAGGTTATTCTGGCCCCTTGTGCTTAGTGCTAGGAACCATTCAAGATGGGCCGGCTTCTGACCAGACAGACAGTGGAACAGGACTCAGGCCCAGAGCCCATCCACAGTGTTTTAACACTTCGGGGGAAAGAAGAAACTGAGCTCTTGTTTCTCTTAGCTCCCTGAGGGACACGGTGCACAGGGTGGGGGGCGGGGGAGGTGGTCATTCCTGACCCTTGGTTCTTCTGTGTTCCTGTTGCCAATGGAAATACCAAGGTGGTAAAAGGAAGTGAATGGACCAGATCATTGGGTGTCTTTGGAAATATCTTAAAAGGAAAAGCAATAAATAATATCAACTGATCCATAAAAGGACTGACTGCTAAGTCTCCTTGTCTGGAGCCGAAAGGTTGAAAGTTGGCTGCCAAGAACTCAACCAAAAAAGGAACTTAACCATCCTGCTGACTTGTTATTTTTAAACACATGTATTACCAGCACACCCTGGACTAAGTCCCATTCCTCACTGAAAACAGAGCTGGTGGGTGTGAACCTGATGCTTCTCTCCACTGTTCAGACTGTTAGCTTCACCCCTTCCTAGTTTCTTAGTCAAGCTCTAACATGTTAACGTTCTTGCCCATGATGGAGGAAGTGGTTTGCCTACTCAGAAGAGTCACGCCTTTGTTCTGTTATAATTTAAGGTATAATAGTTCCCAAATCTGGATTGATTTTTTTAAGATTTATTTATTTATTTGACAGAGTGAGAGAGAGTGCAGAAGCAGGCAAAGCGGCAGGCAGAGGGACAGGGAGAAGCAGACTTCCCACTGAGCAGGGAGTCTGACGTGGGACTCAATCCCAGGACCCTGGGATCATGACCCGAACCAAAGGCAGACACTTAAACCGACTGAGCCACCCAGGCATCCCTCCTTGAAAAAAAAAAAAAATTTTTTTTTTAAGATTTTATTCACTTATTTATTTGAGAGAGCCAGCGCACATGAGAGGGGGGAGGGTCAGAGGGAGAAGCAGACTCCCTGCTGAGCAGGAAGCCCGATGCGGGACTTGATCCCGGGACTCCAGGATCATGACCTGAGCCCAAGGCAGTCGCTTAACCAACTGAGCCACCCAGGCGCCTGAAAAAAAAATTTTTAAGCTCTTTCCTTCTAGGCTTGGGAATTTGGGGGACTTTTTTGATTTTTGTTTTTCATTTTGGGGGCTTTCAGAAATTACTAGTTTACTTTTTTTAAAAAAGATTTTATTTATTTAGGGCGCCTGGGTGGCTCAGTTGGTTAAGCAACTGCCTTCGGCTCAGGTCATGATCCTGGAGTCCCGGGATCGAGTCCCGCATCGGGGGTCCCTGCTCAGCAGGGAGTCTGCTTCTCCCTCTGACCCTCTTCCCTCTCGTGCTCTCTGTCTCTCATTCCCTCTCTCTCAAATAAATAAATAAAATCTTAAAAAAAAAAAGATTTTATTTATTTGTCAGAGAGAAAGCACAAGCAGGGGGAGTGGCAGGCAGAGTGAGAAGCAAGTTCCCCACTGAGCAGGGAGCCTGATGCCGGACTCAGATCCCAGGACCCTGAGATCATGACCTGAGCTGAAGGCAGAGGCTTAACCAACTGAGAGACCCAGGCGTCCCACTAGTTTACCTTTATATCCAGTAACTGAAAAACCAACTTTTTCTAAACAACAATCTTATTAAAAAATGTTGAGATTAGTACTGCAAATCACATATCTGATAAGGGATTTGTATACAGAATATATAAAGAACCGGTACAAATCAGTAATAAAAAGACAACCCGCTTAATGCTTAATAACTGGAAAAGGGGTCTGAATAGACATTTCTCCAGAAAAGACATACTAATGGCCAATAAGCACATGAAAAGTTGCTAACAGCAGGGAAATGCAAATCAAAACCACAATGAGAATCCTTTCATACCCACTAGGATGGGTATAAGGAAAAAGAAGATACCCAGGGTTATCAAGGATATGGAGAAATTGGGAACTCATATACTGCTCATAGGAATGTAAAATGGTGCAGCTGTTTTGGAAAGTAGTCTGGCAGTTCCTCAAAAGTTTAAACAGTTAGCGTCTGCCTTCAACTCAAGACATGATCCCAGAGTCCTGGGATCAAGTCCCACATCAGGCTCCCTGCTCCGCGGGGAGACTGCTTCTCCCTCTGCCTCTCTCTCTCTCTCTTTCTCTCTCTCATGAATAAATAAATAAAATCTTAAAAAAAAAAAAAGTTCAGGGTGCCTGGGTGGCTCAGTTGGTTAGGCGACTGCCTTTGGCTCAGGTCATGATCCTGGAGTCCCGGGATCGAGTCCTGCATTGGGCTCCCTGCTCAGCGGGGAGTCAGCTTCTCCCTCTGACCCTCTTCCCTCTTGTGCTCTCTATCTCTCATTCTCTCTCAGAGAGAGAGAAATTTATTTATCTAATAAATATTTATTTATTTGATAAATAAATAAAATCTTTAAAAAAAAAGTTTAAACAGTTGCCATTTGACTCAGCAGTTCCACTATGTAAATACTAAGGATAAATGAAAACATGCATCCATACAAAGACGTATGTGAGTGTTTATAGCACTGTTATTCACAATAGCCAAAAACTGGAAACAACACAAATGTCCAGTCAACTGGTGAAATGAATAAACAAAATAGGGAATAGCCCAACAATGGCATATTAACCAGCAATAAATATGCTCCAATGTGGATGAACCTTGAAAAGAGTAGAAGGCAAAATATTATATGTGATGAGAAGGTCACATAATATCCGTCTGAGGTGGATGTTCTTGTGACATAAAATCACATATGATTCTATTTTTATGAAATGTCAAGAATGGGCAACTCCATAGAAACACAGTAGATTAGTAGTTTCCAGGGGCTTAGAGAAAGGAGTGGAGACTCACGGTTCCGGAGTTTTAGGAAGAGTGACAGCAGTGTTCTGAAATTAGGCAGGCTGCAAAACTCTGAATATACTAAAAACCACTATACTGGACACTTTAAAAGGGAATTTGGGGGCAAATTCCTGGGTGGCTGAGTTGGTTAAGTATACAACTCTTGATTTTGGCTCAGGTCATGATCTCAGGGTCTTAGGATCAAGCCCCATATGGGGCTCCCCCCACACTTCTCCCCTGGGGCTCACTTTCTGTCTCTCTCTCTGAAATAAATAAATAAATAAATCTTTTTTTAATTTGTTAAAGATTTTATTTATTATTAGAGAGAGAGAGAACAAGTGGAAGGAGGGGCAGAGGGAGAAGGAGTCTCCTGGTAGCGCAGGGAGCCTGACGCAGGAATCGGACACAGGACCCTGGGATCATGACCCCAGCCGAAGGCAGATGCTTAACCACTGAGCCACCCAGGATTAAAACTAACAGGTTAAGCATGGTGAGCTGGCCCGGAGAGGGTCTCGGGTCAATGTTGTAGGGTTGAGGATTCAGGGAGCTGTTGCCCTCCAAGACCAAAGCCTGCGGAAAACTACAACTCCCAGCGCCTCCCGCGGCCCGCCGGAGCCCCGGCGGTCATGTGACCGCGGCTCACGTGTCCTTGCAGCCGGCTTGGGTGTGAAGCACTGTAGGTAGGTGGTGGGAGGTGGAGGCTGTGGAGGGTGGAAGCTTAAGTCCCGGGGCCCTGGGGCCCCCGCTGCGGCAGAGTCCTGCCCACTCCCTGCAGGGCTCGGAAGCCCGGCGTCCTCGGTCCCCCGCCCGCCCTCAGTTGGGCCGGCTTTGCCCCGCCTAGCCCCACTGTCTCCCCTTGGTGCTAGGCCCGGATCGAGTCCCGGAGCGTCTCCCTAGCTTACCTCACAGCAGCCCCTTCGCCTTGCTTCGGGCCTGGGATCCTCCCCTCCGCTCCGGGTGCGCCCTGGCCCACTTCCCAATGCAACCCACCCTGCGTATTTCTGGGATCCAGCCCCAGGCTGGACTGGGAACCCGCTCCGATTGGAATGTGAGGGGGCCCGCGGCAGTGGTTACAGCTCTGGCCTGAGCCTGTGGACGTCAGGCTTGTAGTTCTGATTTTGCCAACTACCTGCTGTGACATTACTCTAGCCTTTTCCCTTCCCTGGGCCTGTTCCCCAGATTGATCTGGTGTCAGAGCTTCTCAGTTCCCTTCACTCTGCTGACCAATGCAGAAACAGCTCAAACTCTTCTCTCTGCTGACAGCAGATTTTAGGTGAAGTTTTGAGAAAGAAGAAATTGGGGCCAGCGAGGGAAGTGAGGAAAATCAGATCCCAGATCTTTGGGGAAGAAAGAGCTGAAGGAGCAGCATACCCTCCACCTTAGACCGTCAGGTGGAAATAGCAGGTAAGCTGGGGGTTGTGGAGCTGAGGACTTTTCTGGGAAGGAGAGCTGAGAACTCTTGGACCAGCGCAGAGACCTTTGTGTCTGAGACGGAAGCAGGGTGGATGAGGAGGTCTCACAGCTCTGGGAGTGCTGACTTCACACAGCTCTCTCTCGAGCTATGCTGGAAAGCTGGGAGCCCCAAACTCTACCTTCACTACTCACAGCTTTGATTTTTTGCTGAGTTACTGGTTGGGTAACAGGTTGCATAAGAGGAAGCCCTGTGGCATTTGACTGGTCTTTCTGGACTTGAAGCCGGCAGAGAGAGATTTCCTCTGGAGCTGGGTTGTGTGCTTGGTGACAGTTGTCTGAGAGCATCCACATTCTTCCTTTAACCTCTAAGGAGTGTACGATTCCCACCTTTGTTCAGCCATCACCAGGAGGAGAAATGAGAAGCATCTGACTACCTAGGGGGTCTCATTAGCCATTCTAAACCCCCCAGTGTACTGAGGGCATCAGAGGGATGCCTCTCTGATGGGCGTGGTTAGGTCAGTTGCCCAGGAGAAGAGTGAGAATTAATTAGCCTTGAATTTTGAAAGGCTTTGAAAGCTACGCAGAATTTAGACCCTGGGCCAGAGGGAGATATGTGGGACTGTAATACATTGAAATACCCCCAGTTCTAGGTGAGGGCTGCTCTTGCAACTCTGGTACAGAAACAGGCTGGGAAGCCAGATAGATTTAGATCCAAATCCTCTCTTGCTGATATGTGACCCTGGGTCAGTGATACGATCTTTCTGAACCTTATGACCACTGTGGTAAGGACTGAATGAGATATGTCCATGATATTCCTGCCCAACGTGGAGCCTCTCTGTAGTGCCGTTGTGTTAGTACTCCTCTGTTTTATATTTATGTCTTATTGACCCCAAGGGTCTGTAAGCCTGAAGCAAGCAGGATTTGCATCAGATGTCTTTCTGTCTCTGCCACCCTGCACTGTGGCACCCATCACCATGTTCTGCACAGAGGCACCCCTGGGTTTGAGTCTCTGCCATCTGACCTTCAGAATGTTGTTTCAGCTTTCTGTGCCCATCCCAGGGTAACAGTAGTACCTGTCTCTAACATCTAGGTTGAGAAGAGCTGGAGCCCACGGGCCTCCTGGGATCATAGTTCCAAACAGGCTGGTACCGCCCTCCAGCTGAAGGTGTTCCCTCATCTGCCCAGGGGATGTGATTGTGAGCCCGAATCTGCAGATCCTGCGGGAAGAGGGCTCCCGGGGCCATGGCCGAGGTCAGCATCAACAGTGACCTTGGCGAGTGGGGCTCGAGCTCAGACTCCGGGGAGCGGGCCCGTCTGCTGCAGAGTCCCTGTGTGGACACAGCCCCCAAGAGCGAAGGGGAGGCCTCTCCTGAGGGTCCAGGCAGAGGCACCACTTCCACCATTGGGGCCATCTTCATCGTCGTCAACGCCTGCCTAGGTGCAGGGCTGCTCAACTTCCCTGCAGCCTTCAGCACCGCAGGCGGGCTGGCGGCCGGCGTCACGCTGCAGATGGTGAGTGTGCTAGCCGCTAGGACAAAAATGCACTTCGGGTGCTGGGTCTGGGCTCTTTCCCCCAGAAGAGAGATTTTGCATCTGGGATAGTCATTGCGTGACACGTGCGGCCACTCTCCCCGTCCTCACACTTGGCAGACATTACTAATCTATTCCAGCATTCTCTCCTCTGAGCCCAGATGAGGCTTCAGAGTGCTTCCCAGCAATCAGTGAAGTTTGGACATCAGCTGCAGAATGAATAATTGTGTAGTGTATGTTTAAATAGTGGGCCCTTATCTTTTAGAACGACATGCTGAATTATTTACTGGTGAAATAATTTGGTAACCTCTATTTCCCTCCACATAATTCAGGGGCGGGGCGGGGGGGCAGTAGCAGAAACAAGATGGGCCACGAATTGATTATTTTTGAAGCTGAGTGTTGGGTGAATGGGGGTTCATGATACCATCCGCTCCACTCTTGTGTATGTTTAAAATTCTCCACAAAACTTCTGTTTTGAGAGAAAACCTCAACTCGGCAGCCTCCAGCAATCTGGTAAAGTTGCCCACAAGATGAAACTCATTTAACAGGGCGCCTGGGTGGCTCAGTCGGTTAAGCGACTGCCTTCGTCTCGGGTCATGATCCTGGAGTCCCGGGATCGAGTCCTGGAATCAAGTCCCGCATCGGGCTCCCCGCTCAGTGGGGAGTCTGCTTCTCCCTCGGACCCTCTTCCTTCTCGTGCTCTCTTTTTAAATAAAAATTAAAAAAAAAAAAAAAAACTCATTTAACAAACTGGCTTCGGGCATTGGCCTAGTAAATGCTGAGCAAGGCCAGGCTGTCCTTTGCTGCCAGGCCTTCCCCCACCCTCTGGCTCTGTCCTGCCTCCAGGGCATGCTGGTCTTCATCATCAGCGGCCTCGTCATCCTGGGCTACTGCTCCCAGGCCAGCAATGAGAGGACCTACCAGGAGGTGGTGTGGGCCGTCTGTGGCAAGCTGACGGGAGTGCTTTGTGAGGTGACCATTGCCATCTACACCTTCGGCACCTGCATCGCCTTCCTCATCATCATTGGCGACCAACAAGACAAGAGTGAGTCTCCCCCTCCAGACATCCTTCGTCCCTCCCGCTCGGCCCTGGGGGTCCCCGCAAGAGGGAACAGGCACAAACACCTGCCCCGGGGCCTAGCCTGGGTCTGGCATTCTTCTGCAAATCCTCCCTCCTGGCTGCTGAGCCCATTACACTGATGAAGGTCCTGAGGCTCACCGGAGCAGGAGGGCTGCAGTCTGCAGGGGCCTGGCGTGACGTTCCCTCCTTCCTTCCTGTGCAGTTATAGCTGTGATGGCGAAGGAGCCTGAGGGGGCCGGCAGCAGCCTCTGGTACACAGACCGAAAGTTCACCATCAGCCTCACGGCCTTCCTCTTCATCCTGCCCCTTTCCATCCCCAGAGAGATCGGCTTCCAGAAATACGCCAGGTTTGGAGGCCCCACCCCAGCCCAGGCCAGGCGGAAGCTCTAATCACAGGCAGCTAGAGACCCAGGTGCTGCTGGCGAAGCCCTCTCCTTCTGGGGCAGCAAGAGCAGGCAAGGCAGGGTGGGCCAGGGCTTGCAAGGCTTCCAGCCTAAGGTGTCCTTTTGTGTCAGCAACAAGGAAGACAGTGGCCTTTTGCATCAGTGAGAGACTGCATTCTAAATGTCCTTGTCGAAGAAGGGACTGGTGATAATGAGGAGTGTGAAGGCAGCTTCCTGGCCAGGGCTATGGTTTTCCCAGGGAGAGTGGATTTTTGATCATTTAGAATTGTCAAGCCTGGCCCTTTGTTCCATGCAGCTTGGTATGAGGGGAGAGGACTGGCTTCCTGGCTCAGGGTCTGAAAAGCTGTGTGATTCTGAGCTGTTTCCTGCGATCCGCAATTGACAGGGTCGCACTCAGCTGTCTCCAAGTTCCCCTTTCATGTTGACATCCCAGCCCTTTACCCTCCAGCGTCTCCTAGTTCTCAAGGGCCCTATTCGCAGCTGTCACCAAGTGGGGGCTGCACTGATGGAAGTTAACAGATGTGCTTTCAAGCCCAGACCTCTGAGCCATGGAGCTGAACCAGTGCCTTTCCTAATGGTCAGAAATGTCAGTCTTGCCCCCTCTTGGGTCCAGCTGCCTCCAGGCTGTGACCAGTTTCTCTAAAACTTACTTCTTTTTTTTTTTTAAGTTTATTTCTACACCCAACATGGAGCTCAAACTCATGACCCCAGGATCAAGAGCCGTATGCTCTTCTGACTGAGCCAGCCAGGCACTCCTCTAAAACTTATTTCTTGTGCATCGTTTTCATCTTTGTTTGGAATAGTCTCCCAATTCATTCAGTAGACACTGTGGTCACGAGAGCTGAGGATGGGTACTCCCTGGGGTGGAAGCAGAGAGAGGGCAGCTGGGGCTGGGGAAGAGGAAGCTCAGTCCATTCTTTCTGGCAGCTTCTTGAGCGTCGTGGGCACCTGGTACGTCACTGCCATCATTATCATCAAATATATCTGGCCAGATAAAGAGATGACCCCAGGGGACATCCTGACCAGGTGGGTAAGAACCCCCGGGGGAAGCCCCCCCTTGGGCCCCGGGAGGTGCTAGGTCAGTCATCAAAAGGCCACACAGGTGCTCTTCTCAGGTCTCATTCGCTCACCAGAGCTTGACTCGTCAGTCATTGTAGGAAGGAGGCAGGAATCTCTTTTTATTGGCGGGAAGAGTGAGAACCAGGGACGGGGAGACTTTGCCACCAGTATCCAAGGTGAGCCATCATGAGACGAGGCCTTGGCGGGGCGCCCGGGCGGCCCAGTCGTTGGGCGTCTGCCTCCGGCTCGGGTCGTGGTCCCAGGGTCCTGGGATCGAGCCCCGCATCGGGCTCCCTGCTCCGCGGGGAGCCTGCTTCTCCCTCTCCCACTCCCCCTGCTCGTGTTCCCTCTCTCGCTGTCTCTCTCTGTCAAATAAATAATCTTAAAAAAAAATCTTAAAAAATCTTAAAAATCTTTAAAAAAATCTTAAAAAAAAAAAAAAAAGATGAGGCCTTGGTTATGGAGACTACCAGGGTGGACTTGTCCATTTTTACAACTTGTGCTTATCTGTAACTCCTGTATCTTCTGTTTGAGGATGAATCTGTTTTGTCATTAAAAAAAAAAAAAAAAAAA